>NW_027518932.1:0-463272 GCF_043159265.1 Tasmannia lanceolata | reverse complement strand
CCAACTCGGTTATTTGTGTTGCGTGGCATGTCAAGCCCTGGAAAGAAGAAATCGCTTGCCTGAGCGAGCATTGGGTCCTTGCAAACCACGCCATTGACTAACACTGAGAAGGAAAAACATCAAAAAAAGATCAGCCAATAAAAAAAAACATAACCCATGCACGTAGGGCCGGTGTCCACACGCAGAGTAAATGCAATAACAATATTTCTCAAGTCATCTAGCCAAACCCCACAATACCTACCAAAAATGGAATTGGGTTTGCACAAACACGTGATTATCATGATACTAATGGAAGTTAAATTGAGAAATAAAAAAAAAGCATTTGTACCTGGAGACATATTGTCAGCAACACAAAAGTCCTGTAGAGGACTGGGATCAGCGGCAAAGGTAAGAGAAGATGCCAAGGAAAGGAGTACAAGTACAAGGAGGGGAGTAGCCTTCTCCATTTTATCAATCTAAAGAGGAGTATTGGGTGCGAGTGTTTTGATGGTGTGGAAGAAGCTTAGAATGGGTGCATATTTATAGGCAGAGAGAGAGAGAGAGAGAGAGAAATAGATGCATGGCTTAAGTGTCATGTGATTTCATGGAAATGGTCTTGTTACAACTTAATCAATATATGGTTTAACAACTACGCTATCTAATCTATTTTTTTCATCCAAGTAGATCTTTCCCCGCAAAGAATAGAAGCAGTCGTCAGACTCTTTTTTCTGTGAAAGTTGAAACAATCTTTTCGTAACTAAATTATAATGTAACTTATCTGAGTTGAAAAATGCCTGCCCTTTTTTTAAATGCTTAGATCTAAATTAATAAGTGGGGCTTGCCCCACCACCCAACTGGTCATGAGTACAGACAAAGAAAAATAAGAAACAACATATTATGGAGGAAGAAAATCAAAGATCCAATTTACTCCATCTCTCGCGAAACGGTCCGCTACCCTATTAGCCGAGCGAAGGACATGCTGAAATCAAACTGGGTGATCTCCCACATGGTCTCGAACAATGCCTACCCTATTTATACCTACCCATTTGATTGCTAATTTGCAGACCTTTTTTTAAGGTTGGCCAATACCACTCTAATTAGGAAATTGATTTTTCCCGACCCCTTTTCAGCATTACCACCTCCTCTTGTTTATCTTTTCTTAAGAATGGCTATATTTCCACCTTTTGTTTGCCTTTCCCTGAAAATAGTCATTTCCAAGAAAGCACAAACAAAAGGATGGATATGCGGAGGAATGGGGTAGAAAATAAAATTTCACTTGTAATTATAAAAAAACTTACAGCATCTATAAAAAATTTTATTTTCGTTACTTCGCTATTAAAGATTAGTTGCCAAAACTTGGTTAAATGGTAAATAAATATATTTTAAACTCCTTTGACCATTTGGATGTTTTTCAAATATGCGATTTGAGAAATAATTGGTGTCGATTTTCTGTCGTTCAAGCTGTTGATATGGTGGACCCCCACTCACATAAAAAATCCATCCATCATCTACGTTAAAACTATGATAGGATGATCCTGATCCACTGATGGCAAATTTATCAAAAAACGTCTTAATATATCATTTCCTTCGGGAAATCGTTTTGACAATTTCATGTTTTCGGATAATATTGTGATGGAATTACCATACCAATCTAATTGTTAATAGGGAAAAGTGTTTCTACACGGCCGAGTAGATACGTTATCTACTCCGTCGGCCAAAGTTACAGTGGGGCCCACATTGTTTGGGTCCTGATCGCAATAGTTAGGGTGTGCCAAAATAAAATAAAATAAAATAAAAACCATAAGATCATCCCAACCCTTCTATTTGTGGAGGTTAAATATGGAGGGCTATGAACCTCCCATTTTTAACCTCCACAAATTGAAGGGTTAGGATGATCGTTTGAAGTTGATTTTTAGGGCACACCCTATCTATCTCAGGGCCTAACAAATGAATGCTCTGGATTATCCAAGCAATGTGGGCCCACTTTGTTTCATGCGACGTAGTAGACGACGTTATCTACTTTTGACCGAGTAGAAACACTTTTCCCTTGTTAATATCTTTTACATTATAAACTATAATTCAGAAAATATATTGTCAAATTAAGAGTTCTTCTAGCAAACCGTTACTACTTTACAATATTATAAAACAAGAGTTTTAATACGGTGCCCGACGGTCAAGTCCCATGTGGGCGGTACCCCCTTGATATTTGATCCAACAGCAGCCCAGTTTTTAAGAGGAGCAAAAGAAATAAATCACAAGCAATCACAAGAAGAAAACAATATATGCAGTTCACCATAATGGGCTACATCCAACGACAAGGTAACACAGGTCCATTATTTCAAACCAAATAGCACAACGTTACCTCCACACTTGTAAAAACCACCGAAAAACCCTTCTCTCCAACCTTCTATACAATCACAAAAAACCCCCAAATCTATACACTAAGTATGAGGAGAAATCCCCTTAAAAAAACCTCCAACATTATGCTAGGGTTGCAAGGAAAAACTAATGGAAATGAAGAATGAAAGAAGAGGAACACACCCTAAGTAACCAGGAAGAAGAAACATGTTTTCGCCTCACCAGAGAAGCCCTCCTAGAGCCCAAAGAGAAAACCCCTCATTTCTTGTAGTAACCTTTTCTCCTCTCAAACCTCTCACTCTTCTCCTCCTTTTTAAAAACCTTTTTATCTCTTGCCTTTACAAAACCATATGAGAGAGGCATGGAAAACATCCCACTTAAAAGACCAAGTGAGACCCGCTCCAAAAAAACAAAAAATGAAAAAACTGGTGCTCATGCGTCACCATTTTAACAATCTCCACATTGATGCATAATCATCGGCATACCAAGTCTTCCTTCTTGAGACCGAGAGAAGATAAACTTCGATCTAACTTTTCTCCTTGAACCATCGTTACGATCATATCCACTACATTCTCCTTGGTTCACACTTTCAACAAATAGATCCTTCCATCAGACTTCCTGAATGTAGTGATATTGTACCGATATATGTTTGGTCCTTTTGTGATTAACCGAATTCATGGCCAAACAAATGATGCACATGTTATCACAAAAAAATAATCCATGGGTTTTGACTCGATGCCAATCTCACCCATCAAACCTTGAAGCCAAACTACTTTCTAGCAAGCTTCCGCTGTCTCCATGTACTCGGCCTCGATAGTGGATAAGGCAACCGTTGGTTGCAACTTTGCCATCCAACTAATAGGACCATTCCCATTAGCATAACCCATAATAGATCTTCCTTTGTCCATAAATTATTAAAAGTTAAAAAATCAAACAACTACACAAAATTTCTTTTAATTTAAAAAATCATTCGCATTTAAGATAAAGCTCATGGTACAAATAAAAATGATGAGAATTTCACATTCTGCCCTAAATTTTCGTTTGCATATGACGAAGATAATTATACAATCTGAACAGATAAGTGTAAATGCCAAGAGTAAATCTCTTATATCTTATGTGTTTATAAAAAAACTAATAAAATTTCGTAATATAAGCTATTATATCTCTCATGTCTTATGTATCTACATATGGTCTTATATATCTTATAATTAGGATTTGTAAATGGTCCAATTTTTTTAAGAAAACTCCCCAAATTTTGAAGAGATTATCATTCTGATGAATTCGCTAAGGATGCGACTTATTCTTGTTTTTAAATAATAATCCCTACCATTCTTGATCTTTTAAAACATTCCTAAAATAGATAAGTTAATGCCGCTAATCTTTTTTTTTTTTTAAACTTACAATAATTCATTTTCATCCATTTATATGCCATAAATTTAGATTCTAAGATTGTCTCACAATGGAGATTTTTGAAACAATGGTCCATCCGCAATCGGGCCAAATATATGAACGCCTTAAACAATCAAATACGAAGGGGCATAATGTGTAAATAGGTTAATTTTAAATTAATCGTATCTACAAATAGAATATTAAGGAATTGCCTCTTTAAAAGTTAAGTACCTATATCGTGTGTGAGTGTACGTAGGGATTTGCTAGCATCCATCAACAGACCATCCGCGATGTGAGAGTTTGTCTTCATTCACGAGGTGGCTGCCCTCACATACAACAGCGCAGCCGTAAAATGGCTTCTGCGATGAATGCTAGCAAATCCCTATGTGCGTGTGCGCCAGTGTGCTAGTGCGTGCGTGCGTGTGCATGTGTGTGCGTGTGAAGAATTAGAACCTTGTAGTCACGGCCCTTATAATTAATATTTTCCATGGCTTATTTTTATATAAACTATTAGAACCTATAAAGTATTAAAAAAAAATTCTATCACCCGAATTTCTCAAAGTTTCACCGCCCTTTATCATTACACTTTACATTTATTTCGTTTTTAACATTTAATGATTTTAATGCTGATAGAGAGAGAGAGAGAGAGAGAGAGAGAGACGGCCCTTACACTTGTCATTTCAAAGAGAAGGAGATGGGGCTAATGGTTGTCAATTCTATATATGATACGTTTACATAGTGGACTGCTACACATATGTCATATTTGGTTTAAACAGCGGACTACTACACATATGTCATATTCAGCAGACATTGAATTGGGGATTATAGGTATTCTACTAGCCCACGCACATCACATGGTAAGATACAACTCAATAAGAGAATTAAGGTGGGAGGTTATATTCCTTGGGACGAGGGTGTGTATATCTTCATCTTTGATCCAGGTGGACTAATTCCCGGGTGGAATTTATGTGAACTCAGGGCCGAGTTCTTTCTAAGAAGGCAAGTGTGATGCACTACATCCTTTGGTGCATCTGCTTCACCATTACTTGCAATAGTAATGTTATTATACTATTGTCCTTCCATATTTTGTTATATTTAGTAGTCATCATTATTAATCATTTGATTATTATACATGTCCTTTTTTAGTCTCTTTACCATTGGGGGTTATGTTGGTTGATGTTAGTTGTAAGGGCTGTCTATATGAAGCCAATCTCATTTCATTTCTGAGAATGACATTGATTTGAGAGAGAGAGAGAGAGAGGCTCTTCTCCTTTATTCTTTCTTTCCTTGTTAATGAATTGGAATTGTAGACTAGTGTTATAGTCCTTTTTCTCTTCATTCCATTATTTTCTTGTTGAATGCATGAAGAAGAACTGATCAAGATCAGTTTGTTATCACTGACAGATTTAAACACACTAGCATCTTCTTCCTTGAGAGATCTTTCTTAAGGCTGGCAACGGGGCGGGTCGGGGCCGGATGTTGGGGTCCCCTACCCCTTCCCCTATGCGGGGAATTTTCCCCCTCCCCTTCCCCTCCCCACTGCGGGGATCATGGGGAATCCCCCTCCCCTCCCCATGGGGAATATCTAATCCCCATCCCCGCCCCACATCCTTTGGCGACAATCACTTTACTTTGTTAAATGTTAGGTTTAAAACTAAAGATTTACTAGGGACAATCACTTCAGGCATGTTGCGGCTTGGCTGTTGCATGTGAGAGTAGCCACACAACCCACACAGGCTAAGATTTTGTCTTATTCATTTTATTAACCTGAGGACAAAGGTGGTTGCTCTCAGATTCATTTAATTGATCGATAGTCCCTAGCAGATCCCTAATTTCCAATCCCACTTGCCAAAAAGTACTGTACGTGCCACACCATAGGAAGATCCAAACCATCCATTTGATGGGCACACCATAAGAAGAGGAACACACCTTGGAAAACCAAGAAGAAGAAACTTGTTTTCGCTTTACCACAAAGCCCTCCTAAAGCCCCAAGAGGAAACCCCTCTTTTCTTGTCTAAACCTTTTCTCCTCTCAAATCTCTCACTCTTCTCCTTTTTTAAACCCTATTTATCTTTTGTCTTTAAAAAACCATATGAGAGAGGCAAGGAAAACATCCCATTTAAAAGACCAAGAGATACCGACTTCGAAAAAAGAAATAAAAAAATGGTGCTCATGCGTCACCATTTTAACAATCTCCACCTTGATACACAATCACCAGCGTGCCAACCCTTCCTTCTTGAGACTGGGGGAAGATAAACTTCAATATAACTTCTCTCCTTGAACCATCTTTATGAGCATATCCACCACATTCTCTTTGGTTCACACCTTCAACAAATAGATCCTTCCATCTTTAATGACTTCCTAAATGTAGTGATATTGAACCGATATATATGTGGTCCTTTGTGAAAAATTGAATTCTTGGCCAAATAAATGATACTCATGTTATCACAAAATAAATCCATAGGTTTTAACTTAATGCCTCGATAGTGGATAATGCAACCGTTGGTTGCAGCTTTGACATCTAATTAATAGGACCATTCCCAAACCTAAATATATAACCCGTAGTAGATCTTTCTTTGTCCATATCATTAGCATAACTTGTATCAACAAAATCATGCAACGGATTCGAATCCTTTCCATATATCATAACATAATCAGTAGTACTTCTTAGGTAGCGAAGCACCAATTTGGCGGCCTCCGAATGTGCTTTACCTGGATTCGCCATAAACCGGATTAAAACTCCAACCGCATAAGCAATGTTCGGCCTAGTTCATATCACGATAAACATCAAGCTCCCAACAATGCTAGCATATGGGACTCGATCCATTTTCTTCATCTCCTCTTCCGATTTTGGGAATTGATCGGAACATATCTTAAAGTGAGCCGCTGATGATGGCTTTATCGGCTTAGATTTGCTTATCCCAAACCTTTCAAGCCCCTTTTTTACAAACATATTTTGTGAAAGCAACAAAGTTCCATTCTTTTTATCCTTGGAACTTTGTTGCTTTCACAAAAGATGTTTATAAAAAAGGTGCTTGAATGGTTTGGGATGAGCAAGTCTAAGCCGATAAAGACACATTAGCAGCTTACTTTAAGTTATGTTCCAATCAGTGCCCAAAATCGGAAGAGGATGTGAAGAAAATGGATCGAATCCCATATGCTACCCTTGTCGGGAGCTTGATGTTTTCCATGGTATATACTAGGCCAAAAATTACTTACGTGGTTGGAGTTTTAAGCCGGTTTATGGGGAATCTGGGTAAAGCGCATTCAGAAGCCGTCATTGTTAGGGTGTGTGCCCTAATCAAAATCCAGTTGTTGTAATGTTGCAACTATTATTTATTGTTACATGACATCTATTGGGTATTTGTTGGAGTGAATCGTGAGAATATGCCTGGCAACAATATATTATTAACTTATATGCCCAATTGTTTAAGGGTGGAGACACAATTCTCTTCCATGAATGCAACCCAAGCATGAGACTGGTCAACCCATGGAGCCTTAGGTTTTAGATGTTAGAAACCCTTAAAAGATAGATAAACCATTAACCTAATGTGCTTCTAGGCACACCTTTATCCTTAGGTAGCATCGTAGGATAGGTCATGCACATTGAGATTATGTGGTGGGGAGATATGATCTTCAGGTTCTTTGCAGACCTAGAATGTTCTTGGTTGGGGTTGAGATTGGACATCTCGTACCTGTACACAACTAGAATCGAACCTGCCTCCATATACGCATTGGGGTGGCCTATCTAGGTCACTGAGGTAGTTGATTCTAAGTAGGTGGAATGGGCGAAATGATTGGATCACACACTGAACGGATGGCTTCGTAGAATAACCTGTGGACAAGGAATTGGATAAGGTTATTCTGTCAGACAGGACCCTTGGATATGTCCTTAGACCTGAGGGATATTTTTAGTCTGTGGGCGCACCTTATGGCTTTGGTCTATCTAACAGTAGTCCCCGGTCCGGGGTTACCAGCGGGTAGTGCTGGGTCATGGGGTAAACCCGTGGGGTCAATAGTGATGCCCATCATTGAATCCTCCACCCCTCCCATAGAGGAAAATCATTTGCAATTTCGATCTCAGCTAGGCCATTAAATAATGACTGGCCAATCCGTTTGATAAATTGTTTATCAAAGTTTTTCAAAAACATTGATTGTTTCAAAAGGGAGCTGCAAATGCATTTGCGGGCCCAAGCTTGATAGATAGAAAGGTATACCATTGAGTGAGCCCATGGGGTAATTGATGTCCACCCTCCACAAGACCCAACTCGGTAAATGAAGGATTGGAGGAAGGACTACACATTGGATGTGATTTGGGTAATTTGATCTAATGGTCTTCTTCAGGGTAACGTCATGGTGGGGGTCACTTGCCTAATGCTATCGTAGTTGGACTACATTGCGTGAGATCACAGTAGGGCCCATTGTGGACCCTGTGAGAATGATCATTGGATCCCTGGGCCGATCACACTCACAACTCGCTAGACCCTTATGGATTGTTGGACAATATGGGTTTCAGATTTGATCGTATGTGTGATATGGATTGGATCCACTATATGTGATACAGGGAGGAAGAGCACCATACATAGGGTGCACACACATGTATTAAAGATGAGATACACCATATTATGGTGTGTACATGTCTTAATTAACATGTGCTTATTAAATGCTCAAATCCTATTGGATAACAGTTATGAGAGATCCCATTGGTTGATTTATTCTAATTTCCTATTGGTGGAAATTTAAAAAGGAAAAGAGAGAATTTGAGTTGGAGAAGGTTTCCTATTTCTAAAAGTCCCATTGGTTATTGGTAACATTCAATAAGAAAAAATCATTTTGAGTATCCATGTGTTTTACATGTTTAAGAAACAGAGAGTTTTAATTGAATTTAGTTTCCAAAATCAAGGGGACACATACAAGGGAACGAATTGCTAGAGGGAACTCTATAAACGGAGGGGATGGGTGGACAATTTGGATTACTTGCACAATTTGGAAACCCATATGCAAAATTCGTCCAGCCCATCTCCCCTCCCAATTTCATTTTTCTCCTTTCTTTTTCCCGCTTCTAGTTTTGTTTCTAGTTCTTTAGAAGAACTTGAAAGCCTTATTGGTTTTAGTTTGGGAGAGGATTCCAAGTTCTCTCCTATTTCTCCTTCAACCGCACGGTTTGAGAAGCCACTACTTCGACTTCCGGACCAGCTTGGGTTTCAGAAACGTCGGGTACCTAATGGGGAGTAGATCAAGCAGAGATTGGCAGTATCGGTCAACCAATTGGTAAATGTCCTTAACCATCCGAATTTCAATTCATAAACATTGATTAATCTAGCAACTAAGATCTTGGTTCAGTTGGTGGATCGAAAAGTTTTTGTTTTTAGCTCAATCTTGTTTCTGCCGTGCATATTGATTCCACTGCCGAGTTTCAGTCAAATGAGCGCTTTTCTATGTAAGAGGTACTAGTGATTATGCTATCACATATGAGAAGGATTCGAAGTCGCTGCATGGTTTTTTTTATGCAAGTTATGCTAATGTTATGGACAAAGGAAGATCTATTATGGGTAATGTATTCGAGTTTAGGAATGGTCTTATTAGTTTGATGTCAAACTTGCTACCAACGGTTGCATTATCCTGTACCGAGCCCGAATACATGGCGGCAATGGAATCTTGCAAGGAATCTGAAAATAAATATGTGTAGGCCTAGGTGATTGCAACCCAAAGGGGAAGCGAATTAGATTTATAAAATTGTGCCCTTTTAAAGGATTGATTAAGAAATTAAATCAAAGAAAATTTTAACAATAAACACAAAGAACTTAAAATCAATGCACAAGTAAAGTAAAGGAGATAAGGGAAGGAGTACAATGAGATTTAATAGGGGTTCGGTTTAAAACCCCAGACCTACATCTCCACCACAACTGTTGATGGTCACTAAAATCTGTTCTTAACGGTGAAGATCAAACCAATACAACGAGGTTGCTCTGCGCCTCAACACTTGTCGACGGAGACGGATCTATGTCTCCCAACACTCACCTTCGGAGAAGGCTCTGCATCTCTGATTACTTGCCAAATATAAGATTAAAAGAATGAAGGAATGCATTGTTCAAAGGCAATTACACAAGATGCTCTCATAAAGATATACAATTTTAAGCCTTGAATCCAATCCCTCATAAGATTTCTCGAAGAGAGGCACAAGGAGTGACTTTTCACTCAAGAGATGCTTTAAGTGTATATTAGAGCTTGTTGATTTTGTCTAAGTGGTTTGAGAACCCTTTTATAGCCAAAAACCCAAAAACTAGCCATTTGGGACACCCCCAACGGCTCTGTAATGGATAGTTTAAACTAGCCGTTAGGCTATTTAAAATACTTGCGAAGTCACTCACGGTGGACCGCCAGAGGCTCTCTCATGTTTTTTAAGGGAAAAATACAGACACACCCCCTTTAGTTTCTAACACATTCAATTCTAACCCTGACTTTCAAAACGTGACAAGTACACCCCCTGAAGTTGTTTTAACGTGACGGAGTAGATGGCGAGGTAGAAATGACCAAAATGCCCTCGTCTTCCCCAACTGAAAATTAAGGTTTTCAGACTTAAAAACTGAAATTAGGGTTACTTAAAAACTGAAATTAGGGTTTGATTCAAACCCTTGTTTATTTATCAACATAAACCCTTGATTTAGGAGTTTTATTTATCTTCATTCGCACCATTATCATGAATTGCACATAAACCCTAATATTTTAGGGCTTTTTTTGTTTTATTTTTTTTCTTGAAATGTGGCTTTGATGTAGCCATGGGTGGGGTTTCATTGTTTGTGGTGGAGGTGACGGCGGTGGCCGGAGGTGTCGGCGGTGGCCGAAGGTGGCGACGGCAGCAGTGGAAAATGGCGTAACCCTAATCCCTCTGCAAATGAGGGTGTTTCTGGCGTCAAAATATTAACCATGGTTAGTTTTAGTCTTTCTATCAGGTTAAACCGACGGACAGTTGAAGGAGGGGGTGTACTTGTCACAAATTGAAACCTCAGGGGGTGTACTTGTCACGTTTTGAAAGTCAGGGTTAGAGTTGTCAGAAACAAGAGGGGGTGTAAATGTATTTTTTTCCTTTTTTTTATATCAGAATGGCACCGGTCGACCGACCATGTCTCGATCGACCGTCCCCCCCCTGAATTTTGGCCATTTCATATTTTCCTATTGTTTTGCCTTGGGAACTTGGTCCGCTTGATTTTCTTCATTCCATTAGCTTACTTGGGGTATTTTAACCCTCTTTTGATGCCTTGTTTGGATCCTAAGTGTGGGATTGGATTTTACATTCTATTTGACACAAGACTTGACTTTTGATCTTCTTCAAATTGTGTCTTCTAGTCCCTTTCAACTTCATGGATCTCCTCTTGCTTTGACTTTGAACCTTGACGAACCTTCAACTTAAATAACAAACACAATTAGTACATATAATCATTTGTGTTTTGAATCATCATAAAATAGAAGATAGCCAAGGGTTGAACAATTAGGCTTACATCTCCCCCCTTTTTTGATGACATCATACAAGGGATTTTCCAATAAAATATGTTTTGAAGTAAATGATATTCCAACTTAGAACTTTAAAACATAACACCAAATTTCTTTCCTCCTTTGTCATCCACATAAAGAAGAGATGAGAGCATATCAAAATATCAAGGGGTTTTGAAATATTAATACATAAGTTTTAGGTTCGCCTTAGTCAAATAGAATTTAAAACTACAACTCCCTCTTTTTTTATTTAGAAATTCAATATAAGAGGGGGTTTTCAAAAAGAAATTGCCAAGGACTCTAGAATTTTCATTTTAAGTTCAACCTTCGGCTTAACTCATCATCTCAAAATGATTTTCAACATTCATTTTCAAATTGTAAAGATTTTTCAATTTTTAGCTCCAGCCCCTAAATCTGAGTAAAAACTCAAACAATGATTCATGTTGGAGCTTTTAGAACCCAAGTTTTATTGGGTCCATTCCTTCTAACCCATTTAGAATATTGATTTCTATGCTCACATTGAAATTTATAATGTCCATAAGATCCACAATAGTGACATCTTATGGATGGGTTAGCAT
Source organism: Tasmannia lanceolata (assembly GCF_043159265.1). NCBI lineage: Eukaryota > Viridiplantae > Streptophyta > Magnoliopsida > Canellales > Winteraceae > Tasmannia > Tasmannia lanceolata. The sequence continues at coordinate 451,477 of NW_027518932.1, read as the reverse complement.
GCCTTCTAGATGCAAAATATGTTCTATAGTAAGTTGTGCATCTAGATCTTTTAAGAATAATGTCTACAATTCTATCCCCATTAATAAACCTATTTAGACATATTCTCAACTTTTCATTTTCTCTTTTAAGATCTTGAATTTGGTTTAAAAAATCATTAATTTCTTCTTGATTTTCCCTGTTTGAGTATTTATTAATTTTCATGATCACTTTTTAATTCAACAATTTGATAAGAAAATTCAAGAATTAATCCCTCATTTTCTTCCTTGAGGGTTTCATTTTCTTCCTTCAAATATTCAAGTTCTTTACTAAAATCATTTTTGGAAGAAGGTTCAAACTTTTGATCTTCTTGAAAATATTATGATGAAGACCTTGTTTATGTCTTGTGATAAGTGAATCCTTTTGAATATCCTGACTATGTCTATTGGTATATTTTGATCTCAGTTACTTGTGTTTGATCATGCTGCTTGTAAAATCTCCACTGTGAACTTTTGAAATACGCGACCATGCTTCTTGTTGCATATTTCAGTTCCAGCTTCATTTTTAGTCTAGGTATGTGATTTGATCTTGTTTGGTTCGTATCTTGGGAAAATGATTCTCTGATTACTCATTCTATGCCTATTTTACTTCACATTGCTCCTTGCCTCCTATTTCGGCTTTTATAATTGTGGCCATGCTTCTCATTTCAGTTTCGGTTTCTACATGCAAATTTTGTATGTTCTATTTTGGCTCTTATCCATTTGTGGTAATATGAATCCCTGATTATTTACCTTGTGTTAAGCATATTTTGTGTGGCTCAAAATTACTTGTGTTGAACCATCAGAATGTGTAGTGTATCCCTCACTCTAAGTTTCGGCTTCACTTTGACTTTCTGTTGCAGCCTTCTGTTTCCCTACCATGCTAGACCCAGCTAGAGTAATGCTTGTTTACTATCTGAGCGTTAGCTCACTCGTAGTTTAAAATTTTCAGATATTGAAATTGGACTTGTGCAAAGATCTGGAGTGGGAGCGTACCCTCGTTTTATTTGGTCAAAGGACTAGTAATTTGCACTTGAGCGTGTATACATCTTTTAATAGTATTGATGGATATCGATGTTTTAGTTTTACATTGGCTTTACTACTCTGATATATGCCTGGATTTATTTCCGATATATGATTCTAATTACCTTACCAGATTGTGAGGGTCGCGTTGTAGGTATGAGGCACCGTCGTTTGCCCGGCCTGGATCTCGGATTTGGGTGTGTGTGTGTGTGTGTGTGTGTGTGAGAGAGAGAGAGAGAATTCATGAAAAACAAGACTGTATATTCAATCAATCGCTTGATTGTCCCATTGACATGCTCAAACTGTATTATTATTACGATTTTAAGAAATGCAAACACCAAGTTTGCTTATTCAAATACACTATTGTAGTTAATGCATGGGATCCTTGTCGGTAGTTATCTAGTTTTTGGGCCCGAACTGTGCCTGAAGAAAATCAACTACTTTCTTGTCAAGTTGGAAGGCCTTGGCGAGAACATCATCGGAGATGGGCAGGTTTGATCCGAAGACGGCATTAGCTATGGTGATCACACCTGGGTTCTGACTTGCCAGAGCGGCAATGGCCACCGCATTGGTCTGTCCAACATTGAATTGGAAGTGAATGAGACCTATTGGAAACACAAACACATCACCCTTATTGAGGACCTTTGATATGAGCCGATTTTCGCCATTTGCAAGGTTAGAGGTGACGAAACCAACGAGGAGGGTGCCCTCTTGAACTACAATCATCTCAGTGCCCCTTGGGTGTGTGTGGGGAGGGTTTAGTCCGTAGGGTGCAAAGTCTATGCGAGCCATGGAGATGCCAAGAGTGTTGAGTCCTGGTATTTGGACCACGTTCACTGCGGTCACATTGGACCCAACTCGGTTATTTGTGTTGCGTGGCATGTCAAGCCCTGGAAAGAAGAAATCGCTTGCCTGAGCGAGCATTGGGTCCTTGCAAACCACGCCATTGACTAACACTGAGAAGGAAAAACATCAAAAAAAGATCAGCCAATAAAAAAAAACATAACCCATGCACGTAGGGCCGGTGTCCACACGCAGAGTAAATGCAATAACAATATTTCTCAAGTCATCTAGCCAAACCCCACAATACCTACCAAAAATGGAATTGGGTTTGCACAAACACGTGATTATCATGATACTAATGGAAGTTAAATTGAGAAATAAAAAAAAAGCATTTGTACCTGGAGACATATTGTCAGCAACACAAAAGTCCTGTAGAGGACTGGGATCAGCGGCAAAGGTAAGAGAAGATGCCAAGGAAAGGAGTACAAGTACAAGGAGGGGAGTAGCCTTCTCCATTTTATCAATCTAAAGAGGAGTATTGGGTGCGAGTGTTTTGATGGTGTGGAAGAAGCTTAGAATGGGTGCATATTTATAGGCAGAGAGAGAGAGAGAGAGAAACAGATGCATGGCTTAAGTGTCATGTGATTTCATGGAAATGGTCTTGTTACAACTTAATCAATATATGGTTTAACAACTACGCTATCTAATCTATTTTTTTCATCCAAGTAGATCTTTCCCCGCAAAGAATAGAAGCAGTCGTCAGACTCTTTTTTCTGTGAAAGTTGAAACAATCTTTTCGTACCTAAATTATAATGTAACTTATCTGAGTTGAAAAATGCCTGCCCTTTTTTTAAATGCTTAGATCTAAATTAATAAGTGGGGCTTGCCCCACCACCCAACTGGTCATGAGTACAGACAAAGAAAAATAAGAAACAACATATTATGGAGGAAGAAAATCAAAGATCCAATTTACTCCATCTCTCGCGAAACGGTCCGCTACCCTATTAGCCGAGCGAAGGACATGCTGAAATCAAACTGGGTGATCTCCCACATGGTCTCGAACAATGCCTACCCTATTTATACCTACCCATTTGATTGCTAATTTGCAGACCTTTTTTTAAGGTTGGCCAATACCACTCTAATTAGGAAATTGATTTTTCCCGACCCCTTTTCAGCATTACCACCTCCTCTTGTTTATCTTTTCGTAAGAATGGCTATATTTCCACCTTTTGTTTGCCTTTCCCTGAAAATAGTCATTTCCAAGAAAGCACAAACAAAAGGATGGATATGCGGAGGAATGGGGTAGAAAATAAAATTTCACTTGTAATTATAAAAAAACTTACAGCATCTATAAAAAATTTTATTTTCGTTACTTCGCTATTAAAGATTAGTTGCCAAAACTTGGTTAAATGGTAAATAAATATATTTTAAACTCCTTTGACCATTTGGATGTTTTTCAAATATGCGATTTGAGAAATAATTGGTGTCGATTTTCTGTCGTTCAAGCTGTTGATATGGTGGACCCCCACTCACATAAAAAATCCATCCATCATCTACGTTAAAACTATGATAGGATGATCCTGATCCACTGATGGCAAATTTATCAAAAAACGTCTTAATATATCATTTCCTTCGGGAAATCGTTTTGACAATTTCATGTTTTCGGATAATATTGTGATGGAATTACCATACCAATCTAATTGTTAATAGGGAAAAGTGTTTCTACACGGCCGAGTAGATACGTTATCTACTCCGTCGGCCAAAGTTACAGTGGGGCCCACATTGTTTGGGTCCTGATCGCAATAGTTAGGGTGTGCCAAAATAAAATAAAATAAAATAAAAACCATAAGATCATCCCAACCCTTCTATTTGTGGAGGTTAAATATGGAGGGCTATGAACCTCCCATTTTTAACCTCCACAAATTGAAGGGTTAGGATGATCGTTTGAAGTTGATTTTTAGGGCACACCCTATCTATCTCAGGGCCTAACAAATGAATGCTCTGGATTATCCAAGCAATGTGGGCCCACTTTGTTTCATGCGACGTAGTAGACGACGTTATCTACTTTTGACCGAGTAGAAACACTTTTCCCTTGTTAATATCTTTTACATTATAAACTATAATTCAGAAAATATATTGTCAAATTAAGAGTTCTTCTAGCAAACCGTTACTACTTTACAATATTATAAAACAAGAGTTTTAATACGGTGCCCGACGGTCAAGTCCCATGTGGGCGGTACCCCCTTGATATTTGATCCAACAGCAGCCCAGTTTTTAAGAGGAGCAAAAGAAATAAATCACAAGCAATCACAAGAAGAAAACAATATATGCAGTTCACCATAATGGGCTACATCCAACGACAAGGTAACACAGGTCCATTATTTCAAACCAAATAGCACAACGTTACCTCCACACTTGTAAAAACCACCGAAAAACCCTTCTCTCCAACCTTCTATACAATCACAAAAAACCCCCAAATCTATACACTAAGTATGAGGAGAAATCCCCTTAAAAAAACCTCCAACATTATGCTAGGGTTGCAAGGAAAAACTAATGGAAATGAAGAATGAAAGAAGAGGAACACACCCTAAGTAACCAGGAAGAAGAAACATGTTTTCGCCTCACCAGAGAAGCCCTCCTAGAGCCCAAAGAGAAAACCCCTCATTTCTTGTAGTAACCTTTTCTCCTCTCAAACCTCTCACTCTTCTCCTCCTTTTTAAAAACCTTTTTATCTCTTGCCTTTACAAAACCATATGAGAGAGGCATGGAAAACATCCCACTTAAAAGACCAAGTGAGACCCGCTCCAAAAAAACAAAAAATGAAAAAACTGGTGCTCATGCGTCACCATTTTAACAATCTCCACATTGATGCATAATCATCGGCATACCAAGTCTTCCTTCTTGAGACCGAGAGAAGATAAACTTCGATCTAACTTTTCTCCTTGAACCATCGTTACGATCATATCCACTACATTCTCCTTGGTTCACACTTTCAACAAATAGATCCTTCCATCAGACTTCCTGAATGTAGTGATATTGTACCGATATATGTTTGGTCCTTTTGTGATTAACCGAATTCATGGCCAAACAAATGATGCACATGTTATCACAAAAAAATAATCCATGGGTTTTGACTCGATGCCAATCTCACCCATCAAACCTTGAAGCCAAACTACTTTCTAGCAAGCTTCCGCTGTCTCCATGTACTCGGCCTCGATAGTGGATAAGGCAACCGTTGGTTGCAACTTTGGCATCCAACTAATAGGACCATTCCCATTAGCATAACCCATAATAGATCTTCCTTTGTCCATAAATTATTAAAAGTTAAAAAATCAAACAACTACACAAAATTTCTTTTAATTTAAAAAATCATTCGCATTTAAGATAAAGCTCATGGTACAAATAAAAATGATGAGAATTTCACATTCTGCCCTAAATTTTCTTTTGCATATGACGAAGATAATTATACAATCTGAACAGATAAGTGTAAATGCCAAGAGTAAATCTCTTATATCTTATGTGTTTATAAAAAAACTAATAAAATTTCGTAATATAAGCTATTATATCTCTCATGTCTTATGTATCTACATATGGTCTTATATATCTTATAATTAGGATTTGTAAATGGTCCAATTTTTTTAAGAAAACTCCCCAAATTTTGAAGAGATTATCATTCTGATGAATTCGCTAAGGGTGCGACTTATTCTTGTTTTTAAATAATAATCCCTACCATTCTTGATCTTTTAAAACATTCCTAAAATAGATAAGTTAATGCCGCTAATCTTTTTTTTTTTTTAAACTTACAATAATTCATTTTCATCCATTTATATGCCATAAATTTAGATTCTAAGATTGTCTCACAATGGAGATTTTTGAAACAATGGTCCATCCGCAATCGGGCCAAATATATGAACGCCTTAAACAATCAAATACGAAGGGGCATAATGTGTAAATAGGTTAATTTTAAATTAATCGTATCTACAAATAGAATATTAAGGAATTGCCTCTTTAAAAGTTAAGTAACTATATCGTGTGTGAGTGTACGTAGGGATTTGCTAGCATCCATCAACAGACCATCCGCGATGTGAGAGTTTGTCTTCATTCACGAGGTGGCTGCCCTCACATACAACAGCGCAGCCGTAAAATGGCTTCTGCGATGAATGCTAGCAAATCCCTATGTGCGTGTGCGCCAGTGTGCTAGTGCGTGCGTGCGTGTGCGTGTGTGTGCGTGTGAAGAATTAGAACCTTGTAGTCACGGCCCTTATAATTAATATTTTCCATGGCTTATTTTTATATAAACTATTAGAACCTATAAAGTATTAAAAAAAAATTCTATCACCCGAATTTCTCAAAGTTTCACCGCCCTTTATCATTACACTTTACATTTATTTCGTTTTTAACATTTAATGATTTTAATGCTGATAGAGAGAGAGAGAGAGAGAGAGAGAGAGAGAGAGAGAGAGAGAGAGAGAGAGAGAGAGAGAGAGAGAGAGAGAGAGAGAGACGGCCCTTACACTTGTCATTTCAAAGAGAAGGAGATGGGGCTAATGGTTGTCAATTCTATATATGATACGTTTACATAGTGGACTGCTACACATATGTCATATTTGGTTTAAACAGCGGACTACTACACATATGTCATATTCAGCAGACATTGAATTGGGGATTATAGGTATTCTACTAGCCCACGCACATCACATGGTAAGATACAACTCAATAAGAGAATTAAGGTGGGAGGTTATATTCCTTGGGACGAGGGTGTGTATATCTTCATCTTTGATCCAGGTGGACTAATTCCCGGGTGGAATTTATGTGAACTCAGGGCCGAGTTCTTTCTAAGAAGGCAAGTGTGATGCACTACATCCTTTGGTGCATCTGCTTCACCATTACTTGCAATAGTAATGTTATTATACTATTGTCCTTCCATATTTTGTTATATTTAGTAGTCATCATTATTAATCATTTGATTATTATACATGTCCTTTTTTAGTCTCTTTACCATTGGGGGTTATGTTGGTTGATGTTAGTTGTAAGGGCTGTCTATATGAAGCCAATCTCATTTCATTTCTGAGAATGACATTGATTTGAGAGAGAGAGAGAGAGAGAGAGAGAGAGAGAGAGAGGCTCTTCTCCTTTATTCTTTCTTTCCTTGTTAATGAATTGGAATTGTAGACTAGTGTTATAGTCCTTTTTCTCTTCATTCCATTATTTTCTTGTTGAATGCATGAAGAAGAACTGATCAAGATCAGTTTGTTATCACTGACAGATTTAAACACACTAGCATCTTCTTCCTTGAGAGATCTTTCTTAAGGCTGGCAACGGGGCGGGTCGGGGCCGGATGTTGGGGTCCCCTACCCCTTGCCCTATGCGGGGAATTTTCCCCCTCCCCTTCCCCTCCCCACTGCGGGGATCATGGGGAATCCCCCTCCCCTCCCCATGGGGAATATCTAATCCCCATCCCCGCCCCACACCATAGGAAGATCCAAACCATCCATTTGATGGGCACACCATAAGAAGAGGAACACACCTTGGAAAACCAAGAAGAAGAAACTTGTTTTCGCTTTACCACAAAGCCCTCCTAAAGCCCCAAGAGGAAACCCCTCTTTTCTTGTCTAAACCTTTTCTCCTCTGAAATCTCTCACTCTTCTCCTTTTTTAAACCCTATTTATCTTTTGTCTTTAAAAAACCATATGAGAGAGGCAAGGAAAACATCCCATTTAAAAGACCAAGAGATACCGACTTCGAAAAAAGAAATAAAAAAATGGTGCTCATGCGTCACCATTTTAACAATCTCCACCTTGATGCACAATCACCAGCGTGCCAACCCTTCCTTCTTGAGACTGGGGGAAGATAAACTTCAATATAACTTCTCTCCTTGAACCATCTTTATGAGCATATCCACCACATTCTCTTTGGTTCACACCTTCAACAAATAGATCCTTCCATCTTTAATGACTTCCTAAATGTAGTGATATTGAACCGATATATATGTGGTCCTTTGTGAAAAATTGAATTCTTGGCCAAATAAATGATACTCATGTTATCACAAAATAAATCCATAGGTTTTAACTTAATGCCTCGATAGTGGATAATGCAACCGTTGGTTGCAGCTTTGACATCTAATTAATAGGACCATTCCCAAACCTAAATATATAACCCGTAGTAGATCTTTCTTTGTCCATATCATTAGCATAACTTGTATCAACAAAATCATGCAACGGATTCGAATCCTTTCCATATATCATAACATAATCAGTAGTACTTCTTAGGTAGCGAAGCACCAATTTGGCGGCCTCCGAATGTGCTTTACCTGGATTCGCCATAAACCGGATTAAAACTCCAACCGCATAAGCAATGTTCGGCCTAGTTCATATCACGATAAACATCAAGCTCCCAACAATGCTAGCATATGGGACTCGATCCATTTTCTTCATCTCCTCTTCCGATTTTGGGAATTGATCGGAACATATCTTAAAGTGAGCCGCTGATGATGGCTTTATCGGCTTAGATTTGCTTATCCCAAACCTTTCAAGCCCCTTTTTTACAAACATATTTTGTGAAAGCAACAAAGTTCCATTCTTTTTATCCTTGGAACTTTGTTGCTTTCACAAAAGATGTTTATAAAAAAGGTGCTTGAATGGTTTGGGATGAGCAAGTCTAAGCCGATAAAGACACATTAGCAGCTTACTTTAAGTTATGTTCCAATCAGTGCCCAAAATCGGAAGAGGATGTGAAGAAAATGGATCGAATCCCATATGCTACCCTTGTCGGGAGCTTGATGTTTTCCATGGTATATACTAGGCCAAAAATTACTTACGCGGTTGGAGTTTTAAGCCGGTTTATGGGGAATCTGGGTAAAGCGCATTCAGAAGCCGTCATTGTTAGGGTGTGTGCCCTAATCAAAATCCAGTTGTTGTAATGTTGCAACTATTATTTATTGTTACATGACATCTATTGGGTATTTGTTGGAGTGAATCGTGAGAATATGCCTGGCAACAATATATTATTAACTTATATGCCCAATTGTTTAAGGGTGGAGACACAATTCTCTTCCATGAATGCAACCCAAGCATGAGACTGGTCAACCCATGGAGCCTTAGGTTTTAGATGTTAGAAACCCTTAAAAGATAGATAAACCATTAACCTAATGTGCTTCTAGGCACACCTTTATCCTTAGGTAGCATCGTAGGATAGGTCATGCACATTGAGATTATGTGGTGGGGAGATATGATCTTCAGGTTCTTTGCAGACCTAGAATGTTCTTGGTTGGGGTTGAGATTGGACATCTCGTACCTGTACACAACTAGAATCGAACCTGCCTCCATATACGCATTGGGGTGGCCTATCTAGGTCACTGAGGTAGTTGATTCTAAGTAGGTGGAATGGGCGAAATGATTGGATCACACACTGAACGGATGGCTTCGTAGAATAACCTGTGGACAAGGAATTGGATAAGGTTATTCTATCAGACAGGACCCTTGGATATGTCCTTAGACCTGAGGGATATTTTTAGTCTGTGGGCGCACCTTATGGCTTTGGTCTATCTAACAGTAGTCCCCGGTCCGGGGTTACCAGCGGGTAGTGCTGGGTCATGGGGTAAACCCGTGGGGTCAATAGTGATGCCCATCATTGAATCCTCCACCCCTCCCATAGAGGAAAATCATTTGCAATTTCGATCTCAGCTAGGCCATTAAATAATGACTGGCCAATCCGTTTGATAAATTGTTTATCAAAGTTTTTCAAAAACATTGATTGTTTCAAAAGGGAGCTGCAAATGCATTTGCGGGCCCAAGCTTGATAGATAGAAAGGTATACCATTGAGTGAGCCCATGGGGTAATTGATGTCCACCCTCCACAAGACCCAACTCGGTAAATGAAGGATTGGAGGAAGGACTACACATTGGATGTGATTTGGGTAATTTGATCTAATGGTCTTCTTCAGGGTAACGTCATGGTGGGGGTCACTTGCCTAATGCTATCGTAGTTGGACTACATTGCGTGAGATCACAGTAGGGCCCATTGTGGACCCTGTGAGAATGATCATTGGATCCCTGGGCCGATCACACTCACAACTCGCTAGACCCTTATGGATTGTTGGACAATATGGGTTTCAGATTTGATCGTATGTGTGATATGGATTGGATCCACTATATGTGATACAGGGAGGAAGAGCACCATACATAGGGTGCACACACATGTATTAAAGATGAGATACACCATATTATGGTGTGTACATGTCTTAATTAACATGTGCTTATTAAATGCTCAAATCCTATTGGATAACAGTTATGAGAGATCCCATTGGTTGATTTATTCTAATTTCCTATTGGTGGAAATTTAAAAAGGAAAAGAGAGAATTTGAGTTGGAGAAGGTTTCCTATTTCTAAAAGTCCCATTGGTTATTGGTAACATTCAATAAGAAAAAATCATTTTGAGTATCCATGTGTTTTACATGTTTAAGAAACGGAGAGTTTTAATTGAATTTAGTTTCCAAAATCAAGGGGACACATACAAGGGAACGAATTGCTAGAGGGAACTCTATAAACGGAGGGGATGGGTGGACAATTTGGATTACTTGCAATATTTGGAAACCCATATGCAAAATTCGTCCAGCCCATCTCCCCTCCCAATTTCATTTTTCTCCTTTCTTTTTCCCGCTTCTAGTTTTGTTTCTAGTTCTTTAGAAGAACTTGAAAGCCTTATTGGTTTTAGTTTGGGAGAGGATTCCAAGTTCTCTCCTATTTCTCCTTCAACCGCACGGTTTGAGAAGCCACTACTTCGACTTCCGGACCAGCTTGGGTTTCAGAAACGTCGGGTACCTAATGGGGAGTAGATCAAGCAGAGATTGGCAGTATCGGTCAACCAATTGGTAAATGTCCTTAACCATCCGAATTTCAATTCATAAACATTGATTAATCTAGCAACTAAGATCTTGGTTCAGTTGGTGGATCGAAAAGTTTTTGTTTTTAGCTCAATCTTGTTTCTGCCGTGCATATTGATTCCACTGCCGAGTTTCAGTCAAATGAGCGCTTTTCTATGTAAGAGGTACTAGTGATTATGCTATCACATATGAGAAGGATTCGAAGTCGCTGCATGGTTTTTTTTATGCAAGTTATGCTAATGTTATGGACAAAGGAAGATCTATTATGGGTAATGTATTCGAGTTTAGGAATGGTCTTATTAGTTTGATGTCAAACTTGCTACCAACGGTTGCATTATCCTGTACCGAGCCCGAATACATGGCGGCAATGGAATCTTGCAAGGAATCTGAAAATAAATATGTGTAGGCCTAGGTGATTGCAACCCAAAGGGGAAGCGAATTAGATTTATAAAATTGTGCCCTTTTAAAGGATTGATTAAGAAATTAAATCAAAGAAAATTTTAACAATAAACACAAAGAACTTAAAATCAATGCACAAGTAAAGTAAAGGAGATAAGGGAAGGAGTACAATGAGATTTAATAGGGGTTCGGTTTAAAACCCCAGACCTACATCTCCACCACAACTGTTGATGGTCACTAAAATCTGTTCTTAACGGTGAAGATCAAACCAATACAACGAGGTTGCTCTGCGTCTCAACACTTGTCGACGGAGACGGATCTATGTCTCCCAACACTCACCTTCGGAGAAGGCTCTGCATCTCTGATTACTTGCCAAATATAAGATTAAAAGAATGAAGGAATGCATTGTTCAAAGGCAATTACACAAGATGCTCTCATAAAGATATACAATTTTAAGCCTTGAATCCAATCCCTCATAAGATTTCTCGAAGAGAGGCACAAGGAGTGACTTTTCACTCAAGAGATGCTTTAAGTGTATATTAGAGCTTGTTGATTTTGTCTAAGTGGTTTGAGAACCCTTTTATAGCCAAAAACCCAAAAACTAGCCATTTGGGACACCCCCAACGGCTCTGTAATGGATAGTTTAAACTAGCCGTTAGGCTATTTAAAATACTTGCGAAGTCACTCACGGTGGACCGCCAGAGGCTCTCTCATGTTTTTTAAGGGAAAAATACAGACACACCCCCTTTAGTTTCTAACACATTCAATTCTAACCCTGACTTTCAAAACGTGACAAGTACACCCCCTGAAGTTGTTTTAACGTGACGGAGTAGATGGCGAGGTAGAAATGACCAAAATGCCCTCGTCTTCCCCAACTGAAAATTAAGGTTTTCAGACTTAAAAACTGAAATTAGGGTTACTTAAAAACTGAAATTAGGGTTTGATTCAAACCCTTGTTTATTTATCAACATAAACCCTTGATTTAGGAGTTTTATTTATCTTCATTCGCACCATTATCATGAATTGCACATAAACCCTAATATTTTAGGGCTTTTTTGTTTTATTTTTTTTCTTGAAATGTGGCTTTGATGTAGCCATGGGTGGGGTTTCATTGTTTGTGGTGGAGGTGACGGCGGTGGCCGGAGGTGTCGGCGGTGGCCGAAGGTGGCGACGGCAGCAGTGGAAAATGGCGTAACCCTAATCCCTCTGCAAATGAGGGTGTTTCTGGCGTCAAAATATTAACCATGGTTAGTTTTAGTCTTTCTATCAGGTTAAACCGACGGACAGTTGAAGGAGGGGGTGTACTTGTCACAAATTGAAACCTCAGGGGGTGTACTTGTCACGTTTTGAAAGTCAGGGTTAGAGTTGTCAGAAACAAGAGGGGGTGTAAATGTATTTTTTTCCTTTTTTTTATATCAGAATGGCACCGGTCGACCGACCATGTCTCGATCGATCGTCCCCCCCCCTGAATTTTGGCCATTTCATATTTTCCTATTGTTTTGCCTTGGGAACTTGGTCCGCTTGATTTTCTTCATTCCATTAGCTTACTTGGGGTATTTTAACCCTCTTTTGATGCCTTGTTTGGATCCTAAGTGTGGGATTGGATTTTACATTCTATTTGACACAAGACTTGACTTTTGATCTTCTTCAAATTGTGTCTTCTAGTCCCTTTCAACTTCATGGATCTCCTCTTGCTTTGACTTTGAACCTTGACGAACCTTCGACTTAAATAACAAACACAATTAGTACATATAATCATTTGTGTTTTGAATCATCATAAAATAGAAGATAGCCAAGGGTTGAACAATTAGGCTTACATCTCCCCCCTTTTTTGATGACATCATACAAGGGATTTTCCAATAAAATATGTTTTGAAGTAAATGATATTCCAACTTAGAACTTTAAAACATAACACCAAATTTCTTTCCTCCTTTGTCATCCACATAAAGAAGAGATGAGAGCATATCAAAATATCAAGGGGTTTTGAAATATTAATACATAAGTTTTAGGTTCGCCTTAGTCAAATAGAATTTAAAACTACAACTCCCTCTTTTTTTATTTAGAAATTCAATATAAGAGGGGGTTTTCAAAAAGAAATTGCCAAGGACTCAAGAATTTTCATTTTAAGTTCAACCTTCGGCTTAACTCATCATCTCAAAATGATTTTCAACATTCATTTTCAAATTGTAAAGATTTTTCAATTTTTAGCTCCAGCCCCTAAATCTGAGTAAAAACTCAAACAATGATTCATGTTGGAGCTTTTAGAACCCAAGTTTTATTGGGTCCATTCCTTCTAACCCATTTAGAATATTGATTTCTATGCTCACATTGAAATTTATAATGTCCATAAGATCCACAATAGTGACATCTTATGGATGGGTTAGCATGCCTTCTAGATGCAAAATATGTTCTATAGTAAGTTGTGCATCTAGATCTTTTAAGAATAATGTCTACAATTCTATCCCCATTAATAAACCTATTTAGACATATTCTCAACTTTTCATTTTCTCTTTTAAGATCTTGAATTTGGTTTAAAAAATCATTAATTTCTTCTTGATTTTCCCTGTTTGAGTATTTATTAATTTTCATGATCACTTTTTAATTCAACAATTTGATAAGAAAATTCAAGAATTAATCCCTCATTTTCTTCCTTGAGGGTTTCATTTTCTTTCTTCAAATATTCAAGTTCTTTACTAAAATCATTTTTGGAAGAAGGTTCAAACTTTTGATCTTCTTCAAAATATTATGATGAAGACCTTGTTTATGTCTTGTGATAAGTGAATCCTTTTGAATATCCTGACTATGTCTATTGGTATATTTTGATCTCAGTTACTTGTGTTTGATCATGCTGCTTGTAAAATCTCCACTGTGAACTTTTGAAATACGCGACCATGCTTCTTGTTGCATATTTCAGTTCCAGCTTCATTTTTAGTCTAGGTATGTGATTTGATCTTGTTTGGTTCGTATCTTGGGAAAATGATTCTCTGATTACTCATTCTATGCCTATTTTACTTCACATTGCTCCTTGCCTCCTATTTCGGCTTTTATAATTGTGGCCATGCTTCTCATTTCAGTTTCGGTTTCTACATGCAAATTTTGTATGTTCTATTTTGGCTCTTATCCATTTGTGGTAATATGAATCCCTGATTATTTACCTTGTGTTAAGCATATTTTGTGTGGCTCAAAATTACTTGTGTTGAACCATCAGAATGTGTAGTGTATCCCTCACTCTAAGTTTCGGCTTCACTTTGACTTTCTGTTGCAGCCTTCTGTTTCCCTACCATGCTAGACCCAGCTAGAGTAATGCTTGTTTACTATCTGAGCGTTAGCTCACTCGTAGTTTAAAATTTTCAGATATTGAAATTGGACTTGTGCAAAGATCTGGAGTGGGAGCGTACCCTCGTTTTATTTGGTCAAAGGACTAGTAATTTGCACTTGAGCGTGTATACATCTTTTAATAGTATTGATGGACATCGATGTTTTAGTTTTACATTGGCTTTACTACTCTGATATATGCCTGGATTTATTTCCGATATATGATTCTAATTACCTTACCAGATTGTGAGGGTCGCGTTGTAGGTATGAGGCACCGTCGTTTGCCCGGCCTGGATCTCGGATTTGGGTGTGTGTGTGTGTGTGTGTGTGAGAGAGAGAGAGAGAGAGAGAGAGAGAGAGAGAGAGAGAGAGAGAGAGAATTCATGAAAAACAAGACTGTATATTCAATCAATCGCTTGATTGTCCCATTGACATGCTCAAACTGTATTATTATTACGATTTTAAGAAATGCAAACACCAAGTTTGCTTATTCAAATACACTATTGTAGTTAATGCATGGGATCCTTGTCGGTAGTTATCTAGTTTTTGGGCCCGAACTGTGCCTGAAGAAAATCAACTACTTTCTTGTCAAGTTGGAAGGCCTTGGCGAGAACATCATCGGAGATGGGCAGGTTTGATCCGAAGACGGCATTAGCTATGGTGATCACACCTGGGTTCTGACTTGCCAGAGCGGCAATGGCCACCGCATTGGTCTGTCCAACATTGAATTGGAAGTGAATGAGACCTATTGGAAACACAAACACATCACCCTTATTGAGGACCTTTGATATGAGCCGATTTTCGCCATTTGCAAGGTTAGAGGTGACGAAACCAACGAGGAGGGTGCCCTCTTGAACTACAATCATCTCAGTGCCCCTTGGGTGTGTGTGGGGAGGGTTTAGTCCATAGGGTGCAAAGTCTATGCGAGCCATGGAGATGCCAAGAGTGTTGAGTCCTGGTATTTGGACCACGTTCACTGCGGTCACATTGGACCCAACTCGGTTATTTGTGTTGCGTGGCATGTCAAGCCCTGGGAAGAAGAAATCGCTTGCTTGAGCGAGCATTGGGTCCTTGCAAACCACGCCATTGACTAACACTGAGAAGGAAAAACATCAAAAAAAGATCAGCCAATAAAAAAAAACATAACCCATGCACGTAGGGCCGGTGTCCACACGCAGAGTAAATGCAATAACAATATTTCTCAAGTCATCTAGCCAAACCCCACAATACCTACCAAAAATGGAATTGAGTTTGCACAAACACGTGATTATCATGATACTAATGGAAGTTAAATTGAGAAATAAAAAAAAAGCATTTGTACCTGGAGACATATTGTCAGCAACACAAAAGTCCTGTAGAGGACTGGGATCAGCGGCAAAGGTAAGAGAAGATGCCAAGGAAAGGAGTACAAGTACAAGGAGGGGAGTAGCCTTCTCCATTTTATCAATCTAAAGAAGAGTATTGGGTGCAAGTGTTTTGACGGTGTGGAAGAAACTTAGAAAGGGTGCATATTTATAGCAGAGAGAGAGAGAGAGATAGATAGAGAGATGCATGGCTTAGGGGTCATGTGATTTCATGGAAATGGTCTTGTTACTACCAAATCAATACACGGTTTAACAACTACGCTATCTAATCTAATTTTTTATCCAAGTAGATCTTTTCCAGCAAAGAATAGAAGCAGTCGTCGGACTTGTTTTTGTGTGTAAATTTTGTTTTTAATATTTTGAAATGGTAAGATCTAAATTAATAAGTGGAACGAGCCCCACGACCGAGCTGGTCGTAAGTATACAAAGAAAAATAAAAAACGACATATTATGCAGGAAGAAAACCAAAGATCCAATTCACTCCATCTCTCGCAAAACCGTCCGCTACACTATTAGCCGAGGGATGGACATGCTGAAATCAAACTGGGTGATCTCCCACACGGCCTCAAACAATGCCTACCCTATTTATACCATGTATATATTCCCAAAATACTTACCCATTTCATTGCTAATCTGCAGACCTTTTTTTAAGGTTGGCCAATACCACTCTAATTAGGAAATTGATTTTTCCCGACCCCTCTTCAGCATTTCCTTCTCCTTTTGTTAATCTTTTCTTAAGAATGGCTACATTTCCACCTTTTGTTTGCCTTTCTCTGAAAATAGTCATTTCCAAGAAAGCACAAACAAAAGGATGGATATGCTGAGGAATGAGGTAGAAATTAAAATTTCACTTGTAATTGTTAAAAAAAACTTATGGCATCTCTAAAATTTTTTATTTTAGTTACTTCGTTATTAAAGATTCTTTGCGAAATCTTAGTTAGATTGTAAATAAAATAATAAACATATTTTAAACTCCTTTTACCATTTGGTTGTTTTTCAAATATGCAATTTGAGAAAAAAAAATGGCGTCGATTTTCTATCGTTGAAGCTGTTGATCTGGTGGACCCCCACTCACACCGAAAGGCCATCCATCATCTACGCTAAAACTATGGTAGGATGATCCTAACCCACTGATGGCAAATTTTTCAAAAAACGTCTTAAAGAATTTAAAAACGATTTTTTCAATAACTTAATATCATAAATTTTGGGGGCAACTAAGACGCCCTTATCTATATATTTGTACCAATATGGCTCCAATAGTATATCTACTACTACCTAATACATCTTTTTTCCCAACTGGACTTTCATTAGGTTGGATAATTTAATTAAGGGAAAATTACAGATACACCCCCTCAAATATGGTAAAATTCCACTTCTAACCCCGTGGTATCAAAGGTACCAAAGACACCCCCTTAGTTTTCAATAATGCTTGTTATATGACGGGGTGTACAGGAACGAATAAATTGTTAGGGGGTGTCTTTGATGGATTTTGAACTATAGGGTGAAAAGTAGGGGATCTACTTAAAAATGTCAGAAAGTTGAGGGGTTGCCTTTGGTACCTTCGATACCACGGGGTTAGAAGTGGAATTTCGCCCTAGTTGAGGGGATGTATCCTGTATTTTTCCCTTTAATTAATGCCCTATTTATCTTGAAAAGGGCACCACTTATTGAGCGGGAAAGGCATACTCTATATGTAGCTAATCCAAGGGGTTTATTCCATATATAAATTAGAGAAATGATAACGGGAATGGCTGCCTTGCAAAAACCAGCTAAAGGTCGCTCCACATTGGTCCATCCCAACAAAAATCATTTGAAAGAGCACAGAAAAATATGAAAATGGCACGGACAGATATTAAATTAATGGAAAAAGAAATCCACCTTGATCAGAAGTCCCAATAGGAGCGCCCATGCAGATGGTTTTTTGCAAGGGCACCATTCATTTTAGCATTTTCGTCTTGAAATTATATATGAAAGGAGGCCAATCCAAAGAATTGCTTATCCAAGGATGTGTATCCTCCAACGACAGAGAACAATGCAGTTCCATGCCACGTCCAGTTTTATACATTTTCAAAGTTTCTGTTCCCACTAATTATTGATTTGTTGAGCTGAGTATACGTCATTTCACTAAACTAGGTGACGAGGTAGTTGTGAACTTGTGATGTGGAAAACCCCCTTGCGAGATTGTTAGATGAAGTAATTAAAAACTTGTGGGGCCCACCTAATTCAAGTCCATCGTATAGTCATCTAGAAAGCATACAAAACTCCTTTTGCATGTTAATTTATTTTTAGGGCGCTGATATTTTCGCCCTTGACGGCCCCCTTGGAGGCTAGTTTCCCTCTTGACAGCCCACTAACTATAAAGTACGATTCCCATCTACTTTTTACCGACGAAGCAGTCATTTCCTTTTTCTCTCCCCTTCCAGGATAAAATCACCCCACTCTACTCTACAGCTGTACAACACTACATCAAGCAAGGTAGGCCCCACCATAGGATGATCCAAACCATCCATTTGATGGCCCACAACATAAATAGGTTGCACCCCAAAATATTATAGATCGGAGGTTTGAGATCATCCCGTGGAAATGATTTTGGGGGAACAACCTATTTACGTTGCGGCCCATCAAATGAACGGCTTGGATCCTCCTATTGTGTGGACCGTACAGTTCATTTTGAAAAATATAAGTGGGGCCTACAGTTAGGGGTGAGCATTATTCGGTTAAAACCGAATACCCGAACCGAATTGGTCGGTTCGGTTCGGTTTTGGTTTTTTTTGATTGATCGTCCATTAAAACCGTCCATTTGATTGATCCCAACTTAATTAGGTTGTGCTCAAAAAATCATTCTGATCGGATGATCCTAGCCCTCCGATCCAAACCGAGATTTTAATTTTTCCCCTCTATTTCTCCTACAATTCGGTTATTCGGTTATAACTGAATAACCGAATTTTTATTCGGTTCGGTTTCGGTTACCGAAATTTGGTAACTGAAATTATTTCGGTTACCAAATTTCGGTCTATTCGGTTCGGTTAAAACCGAATAACCACCCCTACCTACAATTGGGCCTTAATGTTACTGTAAGACCTGAACCATAGGATGATCCAAACCATCTATTCGATGGCCCACAACTTAAATAGGTTTCACTCCAGAATATCATTTTCAAAATATCATTTTCAAAGGATGATCGCAACCCTCAAATCTATAGAGGTTTCTCTTTAGATCAGAGCTTTGGAAATAATATTTCGCGGTGCAACCTATTTACGTTGTGGGCCATCGAATGGATGGTTTGGATCATCCTATGGTGGGACCTACCTTCCTCACAAATTAAAACAAATTAATTATTGGGCCCACCAACAGTTCATGCACGTTGGAGAGAGAGAGAGACACCGGATTGGAGTAGTGTTGTATCGGTTAAAAGTAGATAGGAAACATGCTTTATGGATTGGCCGCGAGATACAAAGTCAAAGTCTTATTGAAAGGCTATTTCGTGTGTGTTAAATACATTCAGCAATATAATAAAGTTCTTTTGTGTTCTGTTCTCTTCTGTGTTTCTGTATTACTTGTTCTTTAAATTCTACATAGTGGTATCAGAGCAGAAAGGCTGGGGACAATTTCGAAAGAAGACCGGCACGGGTTCGGTAAGTTGGCAATATGGCAGGCAATACCAATTCTTCAAGTTTTCAGCAAAACGTTCGTTTGTTTAAAGGTGCTAATTTTCAGTTTTGGTCTACTATGATGAAGACATCGTTTATGTCACGTGATATATGAATCCTTTTGAATATCGCGACTTTGTTCATTCGTATATTTTGATCTTAGTTACTTGTGTTTGATCATGCTTGTAAATCTCCACTGTGAACTTTTGAAATACGCGACCATGCTTCTCGTTGCATGTTTCAGTTTCAGCTACATTTTTAGTCTCGGGATGTGATTTGATCCTGTTTGGTTCGTATCTTGGCAAAATGATTCTCTGATTACTCATTCTATGCCTATTTTACTTCACATTGGTCCTTGTGTGGTTCCAAATCACTTGTGATGAACCCTATGTGAATTTCTTTGTGATGAACTATAAAAGATAACCATCAGAATGTGTAGTGTATCCCTCGCTTTAAGTTTGGGCTTCACTTTGACTTTATGTTTCCCATCAGTGGGTTAGGATCATCCTGTTGCAGACTTCATGATCGGTGTGTGTGTGTGTGTGTGTGTGTGTGAGAGAGAGAGAGAGAGAGAGAGAGAGAGAGAGAGAGAGAGAGAGAGAGAGAGAGAGAGAGACGAATTCATGAAAAACAAGATTGTATAGTCAATCAATCCCTTGATTTCCCCAGTGACATACTCAGACTGTATTATTATTACTCTTTTAAGAAATGCAAACATCAAGTTTGCATATTCCAATACACTATGGTAGTTAATGCATGGGATCCTTGTCGGTAGTCATCTAGTTTTTGGGCCCGAACTGTGCCTGAAGAAAATCAACTACTTTCTTGTCAAGTTGGAAGGCCTTGGCGAGAACATCATCGGAGATGGGCAGGTTTGATCCGAAGACGGCATTAGCTATGGTGATCACACCTGGGTTCTGACTTGCCAGAGCGGCAATGGCCACCGCATTGGTCTGTCCAACATTGAATTGGAAGTGAATGAGACCTATTGGAAACACAAACACATCACCCTTATTGAGGACCTTTGATATGAGCCGATTTTCGCCATTTGCAAGGTTAGAGGTGACGAAACCAACGAGGAGGGTGCCCTCTTGAACTACAATCATCTCAGTGCCCCTTGGGTGTGTGTGGGGAGGGTTTAGTCCGTAGGGTGCAAAGTCTATGCGAGCCATGGAGATGCCAAGAGTGTTGAGTCCTGGTATTTGGACCACGTTCACTGCGGTCACATTGGACCCAACTCGGTTATTTGTGTTGCGTGGCATGTCAAGCCCTGGAAAGAAGAAATCGCTTGCCTGAGCGAGCATTGGGTCCTTGCAAACCACGCCATTGACTAACACTGAGAAGGAAAAACATCAAAAAAAGATCAGCCAATAAAAAAAAACATAACCCATGCACGTAGGGCCGGTGTCCACACGCAGAGTAAATGCAATAACAATATTTCTCAAGTCATCTAGCCAAACCCCACAATACCTACCAAAAATGGAATTGGGTTTGCACAAACACGTGATTATCATGATACTAATGGAAGTTAAATTGAGAAATAAAAAAAAAGCATTTGTACCTGGAGACATATTGTCAGCAACACAAAAGTCCTGTAGAGGACTGGGATCAGCGGCAAAGGTAAGAGAAGATGCCAAGGAAAGGAGTACAAGTACAAGGAGGGGAGTAGCCTTCTCCATTTTATCAATCTAAAGAGGAGTATTGGGTGCGAGTGTTTTGATGGTGTGGAAGAAGCTTAGAATGGGTGCATATTTATAGGCAGAGAGAGAGAGAGAGAGAGAGAGAAATAGATGCATGGCTTAAGTGTCATGTGATTTCATGGAAATGGTCTTGTTACAACTTAATCAATATATGGTTTAACAACTACGCTATCTAATCTATTTTTTTCATCCAAGTAGATCTTTCCCCGCAAAGAATAGAAGCAGTCGTCAGACTCTTTTTTCTGTGAAAGTTGAAACAATCTTTTCGTAACTAAATTATAATGTAACTTATCTGAGTTGAAAAATGCCTGCCCTTTTTTTAAATGCTTAGATCTAAATTAATAAGTGGGGCTTGCCCCACCACCCAACTGGTCATGAGTACAGACAAAGAAAAATAAGAAACAACATATTATGGAGGAAGAAAATCAAAGATCCAATTTACTCCATCTCTCGCGAAACGGTCCGCTACCCTATTAGCCGAGCGAAGGACATGCTGAAATCAAACTGGGTGATCTCCCACATGGTCTCGAACAATGCCTACCCTATTTATACCTACCCATTTGATTGCTAATTTGCAGACCTTTTTTTAAGGTTGGCCAATACCACTCTAATTAGGAAATTGATTTTTCCCGACCCCTTTTCAGCATTACCACCTCCTCTTGTTTATCTTTTCTTAAGAATGGCTATATTTCCACCTTTTGTTTGCCTTTCCCTGAAAATAGTCATTTCCAAGAAAGCACAAACAAAAGGATGGATATGCGGAGGAATGGGGTAGAAAATAAAATTTCACTTGTAATTATAAAAAAACTTACAGCATCTATAAAAAATTTTATTTTCGTTACTTCGCTATTAAAGATTAGTTGCCAAAACTTGGTTAAATGGTAAATAAATATATTTTAAACTCCTTTGACCATTTGGATGTTTTTCAAATATGCGATTTGAGAAATAATTGGTGTCGATTTTCTGTCGTTCAAGCTGTTGATATGGTGGACCCCCACTCACATAAAAAATCCATCCATCATCTACGTTAAAACTATGATAGGATGATCCTGATCCACTGATGGCAAATTTATCAAAAAACGTCTTAATATATCATTTCCTTCGGGAAATCGTTTTGACAATTTCATGTTTTCGGATAATATTGTGATGGAATTACCATACCAATCTAATTGTTAATAGGGAAAAGTGTTTCTACACGGCCGAGTAGATACGTTATCTACTCCGTCGGCCAAAGTTACAGTGGGGCCCACATTGTTTGGGTCCTGATCGCAATAGTTAGGGTGTGCCAAAATAAAATAAAATAAAATAAAAACCATAAGATCATCCCAACCCTTCTATTTGTGGAGGTTAAATATGGAGGGCTATGAACCTCCCATTTTTAACCTCCACAAATTGAAGGGTTAGGATGATCGTTTGAAGTTGATTTTTAGGGCACACCCTATCTATCTCAGGGCCTAACAAATGAATGCTCTGGATTATCCAAGCAATGTGGGCCCACTTTGTTTCATGCGACGTAGTAGACGACGTTATCTACTTTTGACCGAGTAGAAACACTTTTCCCTTGTTAATATCTTTTACATTATAAACTATAATTCAGAAAATATATTGTCAAATTAAGAGTTCTTCTAGCAAACCGTTACTACTTTACAATATTATAAAATAAGAGTTTTAATACGGTGCCCGACGGTCAAGTCCCATGTGGGCGGTACCCCCTTGATATTTGATCCAACAGCAGCCCAGTTTTTAAGAGGAGCAAAAGAAATAAATCACAAGCAATCACAAGAAGAAAACAATATATGCAGTTCACCATAATGGGCTACATCCAACGACAAGGTAACACAGGTCCATTATTTCAAACCAAATAGCACAACGTTACCTCCACACTTGTAAAAACCACCGAAAAACCCTTCTCTCCAACCTTCTATACAATCACAAAAAACCCCCAAATCTATACACTAAGTATGAGGAGAAATCCCCTTAAAAAAACCTCCAACATTATGCTAGGGTTGCAAGGAAAAACTAATGGAAATGAAGAATGAAAGAAGAGGAACACACCCTAAGTAACCAGGAAGAAGAAACATGTTTTCGCCTCACCAGAGAAGCCCTCCTAGAGTCCAAAGAGAAAACCCCTCATTTCTTGTAGTAACCTTTTCTCCTCTCAAACCTCTCACTCTTCTCCTCCTTTTTAAAAACCTTTTTATCTCTTGCCTTTACAAAACCATATGAGAGAGGCATGGAAAACATCCCACTTAAAAGACCAAGTGAGACCCGCTCCAAAAAAACAAAAAATGAAAAAACTGGTGCTCATGCGTCACCATTTTAACAATCTCCACATTGATGCATAATCATCGGCATACCAAGTCTTCCTTCTTGAGACCGAGAGAAGATAAACTTCGATCTAACTTTTCTCCTTGAACCATCGTTACGATCATATCCACTACATTCTCCTTGGTTCACACTTTCAACAAATAGATCCTTCCATCAGACTTCCTGAATGTAGTGATATTGTACCGATATATGTTTGGTCCTTTTGTGATTAACCGAATTCATGGCCAAACAAATGATGCACATGTTATCACAAAAAAATAATCCATGGGTTTTGACTCGATGCCAATCTCACCCATCAAACCTTGAAGCCAAACTACTTTCTAGCAAGCTTCCGCTGTCTCCATGTACTCGGCCTCGATAGTGGATAAGGCAACCGTTGGTTGCAACTTTGGCATCCAACTAATAGGACCATTCCCATTAGCATAACCCATAATAGATCTTCCTTTGTCCATAAATTATTAAAAGTTAAAAAATCAAACAACTACACAAAATTTCTTTTAATTTAAAAAATCATTCGCATTTAAGATAAAGCTCATGGTACAAATAAAAATGATGAGAATTTCACATTCTGCCCTAAATTTTCTTTTGCATATGACGAAGATAATTATACAATCTGAACAGATAAGTGTAAATGCCAAGAGTAAATCTCTTATATCTTATGTGTTTATAAAAAAACTAATAAAATTTCGTAATATAAGCTATTATATCTCTCATGTCTTATGTATCTACATATGGTCTTATATATCTTATAATTAGGATTTGTAAATGGTCCAATTTTTTTAAGAAAACTCCCCAAATTTTGAAGAGATTATCATTCTGATGAATTCGCTAAGGGTGCGACTTATTCTTGTTTTTAAATAATAATCCCTACCATTCTTGATCTTTTAAAACATTCCTAAAATAGATAAGTTAATGCCGCTAATCTTTTTTTTTTTTTAAACTTACAATAATTCATTTTCATCCATTTATATGCCATAAATTTAGATTCTAAGATTGTCTCACAATGGAGATTTTTGAAACAATGGTCCATCCGCAATCGGGCCAAATATATGAACGCCTTAAACAATCAAATACGAAGGGGCATAATGTGTAAATAGGTTAATTTTAAATTAATCGTATCTACAAATAGAATATTAAGGAATTGCCTCTTTAAAAGTTAAGTAACTATATCGTGTGTGAGTGTACGTAGGGATTTGCTAGCATCCATCAACAGACCATCCGCGATGTGAGAGTTTGTCTTCATTCACGAGGTGGCTGCCCTCACATACAACAGCGCAGCCGTAAAATGGCTTCTGCGATGAATGCTAGCAAATCCCTATGTGCGTGTGCGCCAGTGTGCTAGTGCGTGCGTGCGTGTGCGTGTGTGTGCGTGTGAAGAATTAGAACCTTGTAGTCACGGCCCTTATAATTAATATTTTCCATGGCTTATTTTTATATAAACTATTAGAACCTATAAAGTATTAAAAAAAAATTCTATCACCCGAATTTCTCAAAGTTTCACCGCCCTTTATCATTACACTTTACATTTATTTCGTTTTTAACATTTAATGATTTTAATGCTGATAGAGAGAGAGAGAGAGAGAGAGAGAGAGAGAGAGAGAGAGAGAGAGAGAGAGAGAGAGAGAGAGAGAGAGACGGCCCTTACACTTGTCATTTCAAAGAGAAGGAGATGGGGCTAATGGTTGTCAATTCTATATATGATACGTTTACATAGTGGACTGCTACACATATGTCATATTTGGTTTAAACAGCGGACTACTACACATATGTCATATTCAGCAGACATTGAATTGGGGATTATAGGTATTCTACTAGCCCACGCACATCACATGGTAAGATACAACTCAATAAGAGAATTAAGGTGGGAGGTTATATTCCTTGGGACGAGGGTGTGTATATCTTCATCTTTGATCCAGGTGGACTAATTCCCGGGTGGAATTTATGTGAACTCAGGGCCGAGTTCTTTCTAAGAAGGCAAGTGTGATGCACTACATCCTTTGGTGCATCTGCTTCACCATTACTTGCAATAGTAATGTTATTATACTATTGTCCTTCCATATTTTGTTATATTTAGTAGTCATCATTATTAATCATTTGATTATTATACATGTCCTTTTTTAGTCTCTTTACCATTGGGGGTTATGTTGGTTGATGTTAGTTGTAAGGGCTGTCTATATGAAGCCAATCTCATTTCATTTCTGAGAATGACATTGATTTGAGAGAGAGAGAGAGAGAGAGAGAGAGAGAGAGAGAGAGAGAGAGAGGCTCTTCTCCTTTATTCTTTCTTTCCTTGTTAATGAATTGGAATTGTAGACTAGTGTTATAGTCCTTTTTCTCTTCATTCCATTATTTTCTTGTTGAATGCATGAAGAAGAACTGATCAAGATCAGTTTGTTATCACTGACAGATTTAAACACACTAGCATCTTCTTCCTTGAGAGATCTTTCTTAAGGCTGGCAACGGGGCGGGTCGGGGCCGGATGTTGGGGTCCCCTACCCCTTGCCCTATGCGGGGAATTTTCCCCCTCCCCTTCCCCTCCCCACTGCGGGGATCATGGGGAATCCCCCTCCCCTCCCCATGGGGAATATCTAATCCCCATCCCCGCCCCACACCATAGGAAGATCCAAACCATCCATTTGATGGGCACACCATAAGAAGAGGAACACACCTTGGAAAACCAAGAAGAAGAAACTTGTTTTCGCTTTACCACAAAGCCCTCCTAAAGCCCCAAGAGGAAACCCCTCTTTTCTTGTCTAAACCTTTTCTCCTCTGAAATCTCTCACTCTTCTCCTTTTTTAAACCCTATTTATCTTTTGTCTTTAAAAAACCATATGAGAGAGGCAAGGAAAACATCCCATTTAAAAGACCAAGAGATACCGACTTCGAAAAAAGAAATAAAAAAATGGTGCTCATGCGTCACCATTTTAACAATCTCCACCTTGATGCACAATCACCAGCGTGCCAACCCTTCCTTCTTGAGACTGGGGGAAGATAAACTTCAATATAACTTCTCTCCTTGAACCATCTTTATGAGCATATCCACCACATTCTCTTTGGTTCACACCTTCAACAAATAGATCCTTCCATCTTTAATGACTTCCTAAATGTAGTGATATTGAACCGATATATATGTGGTCCTTTGTGAAAAATTGAATTCTTGGCCAAATAAATGATACTCATGTTATCACAAAATAAATCCATAGGTTTTAACTTAATGCCTCGATAGTGGATAATGCAACCGTTGGTTGCAGCTTTGACATCTAATTAATAGGACCATTCCCAAACCTAAATATATAACCCGTAGTAGATCTTTCTTTGTCCATATCATTAGCATAACTTGTATCAACAAAATCATGCAACGGATTCGAATCCTTTCCATATATCATAACATAATCAGTAGTACTTCTTAGGTAGCGAAGCACCAATTTGGCGGCCTCCGAATGTGCTTTACCTGGATTCGCCATAAACCGGATTAAAACTCCAACCGCATAAGCAATGTTCGGCCTAGTTCATATCACGATAAACATCAAGCTCCCAACAATGCTAGCATATGGGACTCGATCCATTTTCTTCATCTCCTCTTCCGATTTTGGGAATTGATCGGAACATATCTTAAAGTGAGCCGCTGATGATGGCTTTATCGGCTTAGATTTGCTTATCCCAAACCTTTCAAGCCCCTTTTTTACAAACATATTTTGTGAAAGCAACAAAGTTCCATTCTTTTTATCCTTGGAACTTTGTTGCTTTCACAAAAGATGTTTATAAAAAAGGTGCTTGAATGGTTTGGGATGAGCAAGTCTAAGCCGATAAAGACACATTAGCAGCTTACTTTAAGTTATGTTCCAATCAGTGCCCAAAATCGGAAGAGGATGTGAAGAAAATGGATCGAATCCCATATGCTACCCTTGTCGGGAGCTTGATGTTTTCCATGGTATATACTAGGCCAAAAATTACTTACGCGGTTGGAGTTTTAAGCCGGTTTATGGGGAATCTGGGTAAAGCGCATTCAGAAGCCGTCATTGTTAGGGTGTGTGCCCTAATCAAAATCCAGTTGTTGTAATGTTGCAACTATTATTTATTGTTACATGACATCTATTGGGTATTTGTTGGAGTGAATCGTGAGAATATGCCTGGCAACAATATATTATTAACTTATATGCCCAATTGTTTAAGGGTGGAGACACAATTCTCTTCCATGAATGCAACCCAAGCATGAGACTGGTCAACCCATGGAGCCTTAGGTTTTAGATGTTAGAAACCCTTAAAAGATAGATAAACCATTAACCTAATGTGCTTCTAGGCACACCTTTATCCTTAGGTAGCATCGTAGGATAGGTCATGCACATTGAGATTATGTGGTGGGGAGATATGATCTTCAGGTTCTTTGCAGACCTAGAATGTTCTTGGTTGGGGTTGAGATTGGACATCTCGTACCTGTACACAACTAGAATCGAACCTGCCTCCATATACGCATTGGGGTGGCCTATCTAGGTCACTGAGGTAGTTGATTCTAAGTAGGTGGAATGGGCGAAATGATTGGATCACACACTGAACGGATGGCTTCGTAGAATAACCTGTGGACAAGGAATTGGATAAGGTTATTCTATCAGACAGGACCCTTGGATATGTCCTTAGACCTGAGGGATATTTTTAGTCTGTGGGCGCACCTTATGGCTTTGGTCTATCTAACAGTAGTCCCCGGTCCGGGGTTACCAGCGGGTAGTGCTGGGTCATGGGGTAAACCCGTGGGGTCAATAGTGATGCCCATCATTGAATCCTCCACCCCTCCCATAGAGGAAAATCATTTGCAATTTCGATCTCAGCTAGGCCATTAAATAATGACTGGCCAATCCGTTTGATAAATTGTTTATCAAAGTTTTTCAAAAACATTGATTGTTTCAAAAGGGAGCTGCAAATGCATTTGCGGGCCCAAGCTTGATAGATAGAAAGGTATACCATTGAGTGAGCCCATGGGGTAATTGATGTCCACCCTCCACAAGACCCAACTCGGTAAATGAAGGATTGGAGGAAGGACTACACATTGGATGTGATTTGGGTAATTTGATCTAATGGTCTTCTTCAGGGTAACGTCATGGTGGGGGTCACTTGCCTAATGCTATCGTAGTTGGACTACATTGCGTGAGATCACAGTAGGGCCCATTGTGGACCCTGTGAGAATGATCATTGGATCCCTGGGCCGATCACACTCACAACTCGCTAGACCCTTATGGATTGTTGGACAATATGGGTTTCAGATTTGATCGTATGTGTGATATGGATTGGATCCACTATATGTGATACAGGGAGGAAGAGCACCATACATAGGGTGCACACACATGTATTAAAGATGAGATACACCATATTATGGTGTGTACATGTCTTAATTAACATGTGCTTATTAAATGCTCAAATCCTATTGGATAACAGTTATGAGAGATCCCATTGGTTGATTTATTCTAATTTCCTATTGGTGGAAATTTAAAAAGGAAAAGAGAGAATTTGAGTTGGAGAAGGTTTCCTATTTCTAAAAGTCCCATTGGTTATTGGTAACATTCAATAAGAAAAAATCATTTTGAGTATCCATGTGTTTTACATGTTTAAGAAACGGAGAGTTTTAATTGAATTTAGTTTCCAAAATCAAGGGGACACATACAAGGGAACGAATTGCTAGAGGGAACTCTATAAACGGAGGGGATGGGTGGACAATTTGGATTACTTGCAATATTTGGAAACCCATATGCAAAATTCGTCCAGCCCATCTCCCCTCCCAATTTCATTTTTCTCCTTTCTTTTTCCCGCTTCTAGTTTTGTTTCTAGTTCTTTAGAAGAACTTGAAAGCCTTATTGGTTTTAGTTTGGGAGAGGATTCCAAGTTCTCTCCTATTTCTCCTTCAACCGCACGGTTTGAGAAGCCACTACTTCGACTTCCGGACCAGCTTGGGTTTCAGAAACGTCGGGTACCTAATGGGGAGTAGATCAAGCAGAGATTGGCAGTATCGGTCAACCAATTGGTAAATGTCCTTAACCATCCGAATTTCAATTCATAAACATTGATTAATCTAGCAACTAAGATCTTGGTTCAGTTGGTGGATCGAAAAGTTTTTGTTTTTAGCTCAATCTTGTTTCTGCCGTGCATATTGATTCCACTGCCGAGTTTCAGTCAAATGAGCGCTTTTCTATGTAAGAGGTACTAGTGATTATGCTATCACATATGAGAAGGATTCGAAGTCGCTGCATGGTTTTTTTTATGCAAGTTATGCTAATGTTATGGACAAAGGAAGATCTATTATGGGTAATGTATTCGAGTTTAGGAATGGTCTTATTAGTTTGATGTCAAACTTGCTACCAACGGTTGCATTATCCTGTACCGAGCCCGAATACATGGCGGCAATGGAATCTTGCAAGGAATCTGAAAATAAATATGTGTAGGCCTAGGTGATTGCAACCCAAAGGGGAAGCGAATTAGATTTATAAAATTGTGCCCTTTTAAAGGATTGATTAAGAAATTAAATCAAAGAAAATTTTAACAATAAACACAAAGAACTTAAAATCAATGCACAAGTAAAGTAAAGGAGATAAGGGAAGGAGTACAATGAGATTTAATAGGGGTTCGGTTTAAAACCCCAGACCTACATCTCCACCACAACTGTTGATGGTCACTAAAATCTGTTCTTAACGGTGAAGATCAAACCAATACAACGAGGTTGCTCTGCGCCTCAACACTTGTCGACGGAGACGGATCTATGTCTCCCAACACTCACCTTCGGAGAAGGCTCTGCATCTCTGATTACTTGCCAAATATAAGATTAAAAGAATGAAGGAATGCATTGTTCAAAGGCAATTACACAAGATGCTCTCATAAAGATATACAATTTTAAGCCTTGAATCCAATCCCTCATAAGATTTCTCGAAGAGAGGCACAAGGAGTGACTTTTCACTCAAGAGATGCTTTAAGTGTATATTAGAGCTTGTTGATTTTGTCTAAGTGGTTTGAGAACCCTTTTATAGCCAAAAACCCAAAAACTAGCCATTTGGGACACCCCCAACGGCTCTGTAATGGATAGTTTAAACTAGCCGTTAGGCTATTTAAAATACTTGCGAAGTCACTCACGGTGGACCGCCAGAGGCTCTCTCATGTTTTTTAAGGGAAAAATACAGACACACCCCCTTTAGTTTCTAACACATTCAATTCTAACCCTGACTTTCAAAACGTGACAAGTACACCCCTTGAAGTTGTTTTAACGTGACGGAGTAGATGGCGAGGTAGAAATGACCAAAATGCCCTCGTCTTCCCCAACTGAAAATTAAGGTTTTCAGACTTAAAAACTGAAATTAGGGTTACTTAAAAACTGAAATTAGGGTTTGATTCAAACCCTTGTTTATTTATCAACATAAACCCTTGATTTAGGAGTTTTATTTATCTTCATTCGCACCATTATCATGAATTGCACATAAACCCTAATATTTTAGGGCTTTTTTGTTTTATTTTTTTTCTTGAAATGTGGCTTTGATGTAGCCATGGGTGGGGTTTCATTGTTTGTGGTGGAGGTGACGGCGGTGGCCGGAGGTGTCGGCGGTGGCCGAAGGTGGCGACGGCAGCAGTGGAAAATGGCGTAACCCTAATCCCTCTGCAAATGAGGGTGTTTCTGGCGTCAAAATATTAACCATGGTTAGTTTTAGTCTTTCTATCAGGTTAAACCGACGGACAGTTGAAGGAGGGGGTGTACTTGTCACAAATTGAAACCTCAGGGGGTGTACTTGTCACGTTTTGAAAGTCAGGGTTAGAGTTGTCAGAAACAAGAGGGGGTGTAAATGTATTTTTTTCCTTTTTTTTATATCAGAATGGCACCGGTCGACCGACCATGTCTCGATCGATCGTCCCCCCCCCTGAATTTTGGCCATTTCATATTTTCCTATTGTTTTGCCTTGGGAACTTGGTCCGCTTGATTTTCTTCATTCCATTAGCTTACTTGGGGTATTTTAACCCTCTTTTGATGCCTTGTTTGGATCCTAAGTGTGGGATTGGATTTTACATTATATTTGACACAAGACTTGACTTTTGATCTTCTTCAAATTGTGTCTTCTAGTCCCTTTCAACTTCATGGATCTCCTCTTGCTTTGACTTTGAACCTTGACGAACCTTCAACTTAAATAACAAACACAATTAGTACATATAATCATTTGTGTTTTGAATCATCATAAAATAGAAGATAGCCAAGGGTTGAACAATTAGGCTTACATCTCCCCCCTTTTTTGATGACATCATACAAGGGATTTTCCAATAAAATATGTTTTGAAGTAAATGATATTCCAACTTAGAACTTTAAAACATAACACCAAATTTCTTTCCTCCTTTGTCATCCACATAAAGAAGAGATGAGAGCATATCAAAATATCAAGGGGTTTTGAAATATTAATACATAAGTTTTAGGTTCGCCTTAGTCAAATAGAATTTAAAACTACAACTCCCTCTTTTTTTATTTAGAAATTCAATATAAGAGGGGGTTTTCAAAAAGAAATTGCCAAGGACTCAAGAATTTTCATTTTAAGTTCAACCTTCGGCTTAACTCATCATCTCAAAATGATTTTCAACATTCATTTTCAAATTGTAAAGATTTTTCAATTTTTAGCTCCAGCCCCTAAATCTGAGTAAAAACTCAAACAATGATTCATGTTGGAGCTTTTAGAACCCAAGTTTTATTGGGTCCATTCCTTCTAACCCATTTAGAATATTGATTTCTATGCTCACATTGAAATTTATAATGTCCATAAGATCCACAATAGTGACATCTTATGGATGGGTTAGCATGCCTTCTAGATGCAAAATATGTTCTATAGTAAGTTGTGCATCTAGATCTTTTAAGAATAATGTCTACAATTCTATCCCCATTAATAAACCTATTTAGACATATTCTCAACTTTTCATTTTCTCTTTTAAGATCTTGAATTTGGTTTAAAAAATCATTAATTTCTTCTTGATTTTCCCTGTTTGAGTATTTATTAATTTTCATGATCACTTTTTAATTCAACAATTTGATAAGAAAATTCAAGAATTAATCCCTCATTTTCTTCCTTGAGGGTTTCATTTTCTTTCTTCAAATATTCAAGTTCTTTACTAAAATCATTTTTGGAAGAAGGTTCAAACTTTTGATCTTCTTCAAAATATTATGATGAAGACCTTGTTTATGTCTTGTGATAAGTGAATCCTTTTGAATATCCTGACTATGTCTATTGGTATATTTTGATCTCAGTTACTTGTGTTTGATCATGCTGCTTGTAAAATCTCCACTGTGAACTTTTGAAATACGCGACCATGCTTCTTGTTGCATATTTCAGTTCCAGCTTCATTTTTAGTCTAGGTATGTGATTTGATCTTGTTTGGTTCGTATCTTGGGAAAATGATTCTCTGATTACTCATTCTATGCCTATTTTACTTCACATTGCTCCTTGCCTCCTATTTCGGCTTTTATAATTGTGGCCATGCTTCTCATTTCAGTTTCGGTTTCTACATGCAAATTTTGTATGTTCTATTTTGGCTCTTATCCATTTGTGGTAATATGAATCCCTGATTATTTACCTTGTGTTAAGCATATTTTGTGTGGCTCAAAATTACTTGTGTTGAACCATCAGAATGTGTAGTGTATCCCTCACTCTAAGTTTCGGCTTCACTTTGACTTTCTGTTGCAGCCTTCTGTTTCCCTACCATGCTAGACCCAGCTAGAGTAATGCTTGTTTACTATCTGAGCGTTAGCTCACTCGTAGTTTAAAATTTTCAGATATTGAAATTGGACTTGTGCAAAGATCTGGAGTGGGAGCGTACCCTCGTTTTATTTGGTCAAAGGACTAGTAATTTGCACTTGAGCGTGTATACATCTTTTAATAGTATTGATGGACATCGATGTTTTAGTTTTACATTGGCTTTACTACTCTGATATATGCCTGGATTTATTTCCGATATATGATTCTAATTACCTTACCAGATTGTGAGGGTCGCGTTGTAGGTATGAGGCACCGTCGTTTGCCCGGCCTGGATCTCGGATTTGGGTGTGTGTGTGTGTGTGTGTGTGAGAGAGAGAGAGAGAGAGAGAGAGAGAGAGAGAGAGAGAGAGAGAGAGAGAGAATTCATGAAAAACAAGACTGTATATTCAATCAATCGCTTGATTGTCCCATTGACATGCTCAAACTGTATTATTATTACGATTTTAAGAAATGCAAACACCAAGTTTGCTTATTCAAATACACTATTGTAGTTAATGCATGGGATCCTTGTCGGTAGTTATCTAGTTTTTGGGCCCGAACTGTGCCTGAAGAAAATCAACTACTTTCTTGTCAAGTTGGAAGGCCTTGGCGAGAACATCATCGGAGATGGGCAGGTTTGATCCGAAGACGGCATTAGCTATGGTGATCACACCTGGGTTCTGACTTGCCAGAGCGGCAATGGCCACCGCATTGGTCTGTCCAACATTGAATTGGAAGTGAATGAGACCTATTGGAAACACAAACACATCACCCTTATTGAGGACCTTTGATATGAGCCGATTTTCGCCATTTGCAAGGTTAGAGGTGACGAAACCAACGAGGAGGGTGCCCTCTTGAACTACAATCATCTCAGTGCCCCTTGGGTGTGTGTGGGGAGGGTTTAGTCCATAGGGTGCAAAGTCTATGCGAGCCATGGAGATGCCAAGAGTGTTGAGTCCTGGTATTTGGACCACGTTCACTGCGGTCACATTGGACCCAACTCGGTTATTTGTGTTGCGTGGCATGTCAAGCCCTGGGAAGAAGAAATCGCTTGCTTGAGCGAGCATTGGGTCCTTGCAAACCACGCCATTGACTAACACTGAGAAGGAAAAACATCAAAAAAAGATCAGCCAATAAAAAAAAACATAACCCATGCACGTAGGGCCGGTGTCCACACGCAGAGTAAATGCAATAACAATATTTCTCAAGTCATCTAGCCAAACCCCACAATACCTACCAAAAATGGAATTGAGTTTGCACAAACACGTGATTATCATGATACTAATGGAAGTTAAATTGAGAAATAAAAAAAAAGCATTTGTACCTGGAGACATATTGTCAGCAACACAAAAGTCCTGTAGAGGACTGGGATCAGCGGCAAAGGTAAGAGAAGATGCCAAGGAAAGGAGTACAAGTACAAGGAGGGGAGTAGCCTTCTCCATTTTATCAATCTAAAGAAGAGTATTGGGTGCAAGTGTTTTGACGGTGTGGAAGAAACTTAGAAAGGGTGCATATTTATAGCAGAGAGAGAGAGAGAGATAGATAGAGAGATGCATGGCTTAGGGGTCATGTGATTTCATGGAAATGGTCTTGTTACTACCAAATCAATACACGGTTTAACAACTACGCTATCTAATCTAATTTTTTATCCAAGTAGATCTTTTCCAGCAAAGAATAGAAGCAGTCGTCGGACTTGTTTTTGTGTGTAAATTTTGTTTTTAATATTTTGAAATGGTAAGATCTAAATTAATAAGTGGAACGAGCCCCACGACCGAGCTGGTCGTAAGTATACAAAGAAAAATAAAAAACGACATATTATGCAGGAAGAAAACCAAAGATCCAATTCACTCCATCTCTCGCAAAACCGTCCGCTACACTATTAGCCGAGGGATGGACATGCTGAAATCAAACTGGGTGATCTCCCACACGGCCTCAAACAATGCCTACCCTATTTATACCATGTATATATTCCCAAAATACTTACCCATTTCATTGCTAATCTGCAGACCTTTTTTTAAGGTTGGCCAATACCACTCTAATTAGGAAATTGATTTTTCCCGACCCCTCTTCAGCATTTCCTTCTCCTTTTGTTAATCTTTTCTTAAGAATGGCTACATTTCCACCTTTTGTTTGCCTTTCTCTGAAAATAGTCATTTCCAAGAAAGCACAAACAAAAGGATGGATATGCTGAGGAATGAGGTAGAAATTAAAATTTCACTTGTAATTGTTAAAAAAAACTTATGGCATCTCTAAAAATTTTTATTTTAGTTACTTCGTTATTAAAGATTCTTTGCGAAATCTTAGTTAGATTGTAAATAAAATAATAAACATATTTTAAACTCCTTTTACCATTTGGTTGTTTTTCAAATATGCAATTTGAGAAAAAAAAATGGCGTCGATTTTCTATCGTTGAAGCTGTTGATCTGGTGGACCCCCACTCACACCGAAAGGCCATCCATCATCTACGCTAAAACTATGGTAGGATGATCCTAACCCACTGATGGCAAATTTTTCAAAAAACGTCTTAAAGAATTTAAAAACGATTTTTTCAATAACTTAATATCATAAATTTTGGGGGCAACTAAGACGCCCTTATCTATATATTTGTACCAATATGGCTCCAATAGTATATCTACTACTACCTAATACATCTTTTTTCCCAACTGGACTTTCATTAGGTTGGATAATTTAATTAAGGGAAAATTACAGATACACCCCCTCAAATATGGTAAAATTCCACTTCTAACCCCGTGGTATCAAAGGTACCAAAGACACCCCCTTAGTTTTCAATAATGCTTGTTATATGACGGGGTGTACAGGAACGAATAAATTGTTAGGGGGTGTCTTTGATGGATTTTGAACTATAGGGTGAAAAGTAGGGGATCTACTTAAAAATGTCAGAAAGTTGAGGGGTTGCCTTTGGTACCTTCGATACCACGGGGTTAGAAGTGGAATTTCGCCCTAGTTGAGGGGATGTATCCTGTATTTTTCCCTTTAATTAATGCCCTATTTATCTTGAAAAGGGCACCACTTATTGAGCGGGAAAGGCATACTCTATATGTAGCTAATCCAAGGGGTTTATTCCATATATAAATTAGAGAAATGATAATGGGAATGGCTGCCTTGCAAAAACCAGCTAAAGGTCGCTCCACATTGGTCCATCCCAACAAAAATCATTTGAAAGAGCACAGAAAAATATGAAAATGGCACGGACAGATATTAAATTAATGGAAAAAGAAATCCACCTTGATCAGAAGTCCCAATAGGAGCGCCCATGCAGATGGTTTTTTGCAAGGGCACCATTCATTTTAGCATTTTCGTCTTGAAATTATATATGAAAGGAGGCCAATCCAAAGAATTGCTTATCCAAGGATGTGTATCCTCCAACGACAGAGAACAATGCAGTTCCATGCCACGTCCAGTTTTATACATTTTCAAAGTTTCTGTTCCCACTAATTATTGATTTGTTGAGCTGAGTATACGTCATTTCACTAAACTAGGTGACGAGGTAGTTGTGAACTTGTGATGTGGAAAACCCCCTTGCGAGATTGTTAGATGAAGTAATTAAAAACTTGTGGGGCCCACCTAATTCAAGTCCATCGTATAGTCATCTAGAAAGCATACAAAACTCCTTTTGCATGTTAATTTATTTTTAGGGCGCTGATATTTTCGCCCTTGACGGCCCCCTTGGAGGCTAGTTTCCCTCTTGACAGCCCACTAACTATAAAGTACGATTCCCATCTACTTTTTACCGACGAAGCAGTCATTTCCTTTTTCTCTCCCCTTCCAGGATAAAATCACCCCACTCTACTCTACAGCTGTACAACACTACATCAAGCAAGGTAGGCCCCACCATAGGATGATCCAAACCATCCATTTGATGGCCCACAACATAAATAGGTTGCACCCCAAAATATTATAGATCGGAGGTTTGAGATCATCCCGTGGAAATGATTTTGGGGGAACAACCTATTTACGTTGCGGCCCATCAAATGAACGGCTTGGATCCTCCTATTGTGTGGACCGTACAGTTCATTTTGAAAAATATAAGTGGGGCCTACAGTTAGGGGTGAGCATTATTCGGTTAAAACCGAATACCCGAACCGAATTGGTCGGTTCGGTTCGGTTTTGGTTTTTTTTGATTGATCGTCCATTAAAACCGTCCATTTGATTGATCCCAACTTAATTAGGTTGTGCTCAAAAAATCATTCTGATCGGATGATCCTAGCCCTCCGATCCAAACCGAGATTTTAATTTTTCCCCTCTATTTCTCCTACAATTCGGTTATTCGGTTATAACTGAATAACCGAATTTTTATTCGGTTCGGTTTCGGTTACCGAAATTTGGTAACTGAAATTATTTCGGTTACCAAATTTCGGTCTATTCGGTTCGGTTAAAACCGAATAACCACCCCTACCTACAATTGGGCCTTAATGTTACTGTAAGACCTGAACCATAGGATGATCCAAACCATCTATTCGATGGCCCACAACTTAAATAGGTTTCACTCCAGAATATCATTTTCAAAATATCATTTTCAAAGGATGATCGCAACCCTCAAATCTATAGAGGTTTCTCTTTAGATCAGAGCTTTGGAAATAATATTTCGCGGTGCAACCTATTTACGTTGTGGGCCATCGAATGGATGGTTTGGATCATCCTATGGTGGGACCTACCTTCCTCACAAATTAAAACAAATTAATTATTGGGCCCACCAACAGTTCATGCACGTTGGAGAGAGAGAGAGACACCGGATTGGAGTAGTGTTGTATCGGTTAAAAGTAGATAGGAAACATGCTTTATGGATTGGCCGCGAGATACAAAGTCAAAGTCTTATTGAAAGGCTATTTCGTGTGTGTTAAATACATTCAGCAATATAATAAAGTTCTTTTGTGTTCTGTTCTCTTCTGTGTTTCTGTATTACTTGTTCTTTAAATTCTACATAGTGGTATCAGAGCAGAAAGGCTGGGGACAATTTCGAAAGAAGACCGGCACGGGTTCGGTAAGTTGGCAATATGGCAGGCAATACCAATTCTTCAAGTTTTCAGCAAAACGTTCGTTTGTTTAAAGGTGCTAATTTTCAGTTTTGGTCTACTATGATGAAGACATCGTTTATGTCACGTGATATATGAATCCTTTTGAATATCGCGACTTTGTTCATTCGTATATTTTGATCTTAGTTACTTGTGTTTGATCATGCTTGTAAATGTCCACTGTGAACTTTTGAAATACGCGACCATGCTTCTCGTTGCATGTTTCAGTTTCAGCTACATTTTTAGTCTCGGGATGTGATTTGATCCTGTTTGGTTCGTATCTTGGCAAAATGATTCTCTGATTACTCATTCTATGCCTATTTTACTTCACATTGGTCCTTGTGTGGTTCCAAATCACTTGTGATGAACCCTATGTGAATTTCTTTGTGATGAACTATAAAAGATAACCATCAGAATGTGTAGTGTATCCCTCGCTTTAAGTTTGGGCTTCACTTTGACTTTATGTTTCCCATCAGTGGGTTAGGATCATCCTGTTGCAGACTTCATGATCGGTGTGTGTGTGTGTGTGTGTGTGTGAGAGAGAGAGAGAGAGAGAGAGAGAGAGAGAGAGAGAGAGAGACGAATTCATGAAAAACAAGATTGTATAGTCAATCAATCCCTTGATTTCCCCAGTGACATACTCAGACTGTATTATTATTACTCTTTTAAGAAATGCAAACATCAAGTTTGCATATTCCAATACACTATGGTAGTTAATGCATGGGATCCTTGTCGGTAGTCATCTAGTTTTTGGGCCCGAACTGTGCCTGAAGAAAATCAACTACTTTCTTGTCAAGTTGGAAGGCCTTGGCGAGAACATCATCGGAGATGGGCAGGTTTGATCCGAAGACGGCATTAGCTATGGTGATCACACCTGGGTTCTGACTTGCCAGAGCGGCAATGGCCACCGCATTGGTCTGTCCAACATTGAATTGGAAGTGAATGAGACCTATTGGAAACACAAACACATCACCCTTATTGAGGACCTTTGATATGAGCCGATTTTCGCCATTTGCAAGGTTAGAGGTGACGAAACCAACGAGGAGGGTGCCCTCTTGAACTACAATCATCTCAGTGCCCCTTGGGTGTGTGTGGGGAGGGTTTAGTCCGTAGGGTGCAAAGTCTATGCGAGCCATGGAGATGCCAAGAGTGTTGAGTCCTGGTATTTGGACCACGTTCACTGCGGTCACATTGGACCCAACTCGGTTATTTGTGTTGCGTGGCATGTCAAGCCCTGGAAAGAAGAAATCGCTTGCCTGAGCGAGCATTGGGTCCTTGCAAACCACGCCATTGACTAACACTGAGAAGGAAAAACATCAAAAAAAGATCAGCCAATAAAAAAAAACATAACCCATGCACGTAGGGCCGGTGTCCACACGCAGAGTAAATGCAATAACAATATTTCTCAAGTCATCTAGCCAAACCCCACAATACCTACCAAAAATGGAATTGGGTTTGCACAAACACGTGATTATCATGATACTAATGGAAGTTAAATTGAGAAATAAAAAAAAAGCATTTGTACCTGGAGACATATTGTCAGCAACACAAAAGTCCTGTAGAGGACTGGGATCAGCGGCAAAGGTAAGAGAAGATGCCAAGGAAAGGAGTACAAGTACAAGGAGGGGAGTAGCCTTCTCCATTTTATCAATCTAAAGAGGAGTATTGGGTGCGAGTGTTTTGATGGTGTGGAAGAAGCTTAGAATGGGTGCATATTTATAGGCAGAGAGAGAGAGAGAGAGAAACAGATGCATGGCTTAAGTGTCATGTGATTTCATGGAAATGGTCTTGTTACAACTTAATCAATATATGGTTTAACAACTACGCTATCTAATCTATTTTTTTCATCCAAGTAGATCTTTCCCCGCAAAGAATAGAAGCAGTCGTCAGACTCTTTTTTCTGTGAAAGTTGAAACAATCTTTTCGTACCTAAATTATAATGTAACTTATCTGAGTTGAAAAATGCCTGCCCTTTTTTTAAATGCTTAGATCTAAATTAATAAGTGGGGCTTGCCCCACCACCCAACTGGTCATGAGTACAGACAAAGAAAAATAAGAAACAACATATTATGGAGGAAGAAAATCAAAGATCCAATTTACTCCATCTCTCGCGAAACGGTCCGCTACCCTATTAGCCGAGCGAAGGACATGCTGAAATCAAACTGGGTGATCTCCCACATGGTCTCGAACAATGCCTACCCTATTTATACCTACCCATTTGATTGCTAATTTGCAGACCTTTTTTTAAGGTTGGCCAATACCACTCTAATTAGGAAATTGATTTTTCCCGACCCCTTTTCAGCATTACCACCTCCTCTTGTTTATCTTTTCTTAAGAATGGCTATATTTCCACCTTTTGTTTGCCTTTCCCTGAAAATAGTCATTTCCAAGAAAGCACAAACAAAAGGATGGATATGCGGAGGAATGGGGTAGAAATTAAAATTTCACTTGTAATTATAAAAAAACTTACAGCATCTATAAAAATTTTTATTTTCGTTACTTCGCTATTAAAGATTAGTTGCCAAAACTTGGTTAAATGGTAAATAAATATATTTTAAACTCCTTTGACCATTTGGATGTTTTTCAAATATGCGATTTGAGAAATAATTGGTGTCGATTTTCTGTCGTTCAAGCTGTTGATATGGTGGACCCCCACTCACATAAAAAATCCATCCATCATCTACGTTGAAACTATGATAGGATGATCCTGATCCACTGATGGCAAATTTATCAAAAAACGTCTTAATATATCATTTCCTTCGGGAAATCGTTTTGACAATTTCATGTTTTCGGATAATATTGTGATGGAATTACCATACCAATCTAATTGTTAATAGGGAAAAGTGTTTCTACACGGCCGAGTAGATACGTTATCTACTCCGTCGGCCAAAGTTACAGTGGGGCCCACATTGTTTGGGTCCTGATCGCAATAGTTAGGGTGTGCCAAAATAAAATAAAATAAAATAAAAACCATAAGATCATCCCAACCCTTCTATTTGTGGAGGTTAAATATGGAGGGCTATGAACCTCCCATTTTTAACCTCCACAAATTGAAGGGTTAGGATGATCGTTTGAAGTTGATTTTTAGGGCACACCCTATCTATCTCAGGGCCTAACAAATGAATGCTCTGGATTATCCAAGCAATGTGGGCCCACTTTGTTTCATGCGACGTAGTAGACGACGTTATCTACTTTTGACCGAGTAGAAACACTTTTCCCTTGTTAATATCTTTTACATTATAAACTATAATTCAGAAAATATATTGTCAAATTAAGAGTTCTTCTAGCAAACCGTTACTACTTTACAATATTATAAAACAAGAGTTTTAATACGGTGCCCGACGGTCAAGTCCCATGTGGGCGGTACCCCCTTGATATTTGATCCAACAGCAGCCCAGTTTTTAAGAGGAGCAAAAGAAATAAATCACAAGCAATCACAAGAAGAAAACAATATATGCAGTTCACCATAATGGGCTACATCCAACGACAAGGTAACACAGGTCCATTATTTCAAACCAAATAGCACAACGTTACCTCCACACTTGTAAAAACCACCGAAAAACCCTTCTCTCCAACCTTCTATACAATCACAAAAAACCCCCAAATCTATACACTAAGTATGAGGAGAAATCCCCTTAAAAAAACCTCCAACATTATGCTAGGGTTGCAAGGAAAAACTAATGGAAATGAAGAATGAAAGAAGAGGAACACACCCTAAGTAACCAGGAAGAAGAAACATGTTTTCGCCTCACCAGAGAAGCCCTCCTAGAGCCCAAAGAGAAAACCCCTCATTTCTTGTAGTAACCTTTTCTCCTCTCAAACCTCTCACTCTTCTCCTCCTTTTTAAAAACCTTTTTATCTCTTGCCTTTACAAAACCATATGAGAGAGGCATGGAAAACATCCCACTTAAAAGACCAAGTGAGACCCGCTCCAAAAAAACAAAAAATGAAAAAACTGGTGCTCATGCGTCACCATTTTAACAATCTCCACATTGATGCATAATCATCGGCATACCAAGTCTTCCTTCTTGAGACCGAGAGAAGATAAACTTCGATCTAACTTTTCTCCTTGAACCATCGTTACGATCATATCCACTACATTCTCCTTGGTTCACACTTTCAACAAATAGATCCTTCCATCAGACTTCCTGAATGTAGTGATATTGTACCGATATATGTTTGGTCCTTTTGTGATTAACCGAATTCATGGCCAAACAAATGATGCACATGTTATCACAAAAAAATAATCCATGGGTTTTGACTCGATGCCAATCTCACCCATCAAACCTTGAAGCCAAACTACTTTCTAGCAAGCTTCCGCTGTCTCCATGTACTCGGCCTCGATAGTGGATAAGGCAACCGTTGGTTGCAACTTTGCCATCCAACTAATAGGACCATTCCCATTAGCATAACCCATAATAGATCTTCCTTTGTCCATAAATTATTAAAAGTTAAAAAATCAAACAACTACACAAAATTTCTTTTAATTTAAAAAATCATTCGCATTTAAGATAAAGCTCATGGTACAAATAAAAATGATGAGAATTTCACATTCTGCCCTAAATTTTCTTTTGCATATGACGAAGATAATTATACAATCTGAACAGATAAGTGTAAATGCCAAGAGTAAATCTCTTATATCTTATGTGTTTATAAAAAAACTAATAAAATTTCGTAATATAAGCTATTATATCTCTCATGTCTTATGTATCTACATATGGTCTTATATATCTTATAATTAGGATTTGTAAATGGTCCAATTTTTTTAAGAAAACTCCCCAAATTTTGAAGAGATTATCATTCTGATGAATTCGCTAAGGGTGCGACTTATTCTTGTTTTTAAATAATAATCCCTACCATTCTTGATCTTTTAAAACATTCCTAAAATAGATAAGTTAATGCCGCTAATCTTTTTTTTTTTTTAAACTTACAATAATTCATTTTCATCCACTTATATGCCATAAATTTAGATTCTAAGATTGTCTCACAATGGAGATTTTTGAAACAATGGTCCATCCGCAATCGGGCCAAATATATGAACGCCTTAAACAATCAAATACGAAGGGGCATAATGTGTAAATAGGTTAATTTTAAATTAATCGTATCTACAAATAGAATATTAAGGAATTGCCTCTTTAAAAGTTAAGTAACTATATCGTGTGTGAGTGTACGTAGGGATTTGCTAGCATCCATCAACAGACCATCCGCGATGTGAGAGTTTGTCTTCATTCACGAGGTGGCTGCCCTCACATACAACAGCGCAGCCGTAAAATGGCTTCTGCGATGAATGCTAGCAAATCCCTATGTGCGTGTGCGCCAGTGTGCTAGTGCGTGCGTGCGTGTGCGTGTGTGTGCGTGTGAAGAATTAGAACCTTGTAGTCACGGCCCTTATAATTAATATTTTCCATGGCTTATTTTTATATAAACTATTAGAACCTATAAAGTATTAAAAAAAAATTCTATCACCCGAATTTCTCAAAGTTTCACCGCCCTTTATCATTACACTTTACATTTATTTCGTTTTTAACATTTAATGATTTTAATGCTGATAGAGAGAGAGAGAGAGAGAGAGAGAGAGAGAGAGAGAGAGAGAGAGAGAGAGACGGCCCTTACACTTGTCATTTCAAAGAGAAGGAGATGGGGCTAATGGTTGTCAATTCTATATATGATACGTTTACATAGTGGACTGCTACACATATGTCATATTTGGTTTAAACAGCGGACTACTACACATATGTCATATTCAGCAGACATTGAATTGGGGATTATAGGTATTCTACTAGCCCACGCACATCACATGGTAAGATACAACTCAATAAGAGAATTAAGGTGGGAGGTTATATTCCTTCGGACGAGGGTGTGTATATCTTCATCTTTGATCCAGGTGGACTAATTCCCGGGTGGAATTTATGTGAACTCAGGGCCGAGTTCTTTCTAAGAAGGCAAGTGTGATGCACTACATCCTTTGGTGCATCTGCTTCACCATTACTTGCAATAGTAATGTTATTATACTATTGTCCTTCCATATTTTGTTATATTTAGTAGTCATCATTATTAATCATTTGATTATTATACATGTCCTTTTTTAGTCTCTTTACCATTGGGGGTTATGTTGGTTGATGTTAGTTGTAAGGGCTGTCTATATGAAGCCAATCTCATTTCATTTCTGAGAATGACATTGATTTGAGAGAGAGAGAGAGAGAGAGAGAGAGAGGCTCTTCTCCTTTATTCTTTCTTTCCTTGTTAATGAATTGG
The DNA here is from genome assembly GCF_043159265.1 of Tasmannia lanceolata. Taxonomy (NCBI): domain Eukaryota; kingdom Viridiplantae; phylum Streptophyta; class Magnoliopsida; order Canellales; family Winteraceae; genus Tasmannia; species Tasmannia lanceolata. The sequence continues at coordinate 406,994 of NW_027518932.1, read as the reverse complement.
AATTGTAGACTAGTGTTATAGTCCTTTTTCTCTTCATTCCATTATTTTCTTGTTGAATGCATGAAGAAGAACTGATCAAGATCAGTTTGTTATCACTGACAGATTTAAACACACTAGCATCTTCTTCCTTGAGAGATCTTTCTTAAGGCTGGCAACGGGGCGGGTCGGGGCCGGATGTTGGGGTCCCCTACCCCTTGCCCTATGCGGGGAATTTTCCCCCTCCCCTTCCCCTCCCCACTGCGGGGATCATGGGGAATCCCCCTCCCCTCCCCATGGGGAATATCTAATCCCCATCCCCGCCCCACATCCTTTGGCGACAATCACTTTACTTTGTTAAATGTTAGGTTTAAAACTAAAGATTTACTAGGGACAATCACTTCAGGCATGTTGCGGCTTGGCTGTTGCATGTGAGAGTAGCCACACAACCCACACAGGCTAAGATTTTGTCTTATTCATTTTATTAACCTGAGGACAAAGGTGGTTGCTCTCAGATTCATTTAATTGATCGATAGTCCCTAGCAGATCCCTAATTTCCAATCCCACTTGCCAAAAAGTACTGTACGTGCCACACCATAGGAAGATCCAAACCATCCATTTGATGGGCACACCATAAGAAGAGGAACACACCTTGGAAAACCAAGAAGAAGAAACTTGTTTTCGCTTTACCACAAAGCCCTCCTAAAGCCCCAAGAGGAAACCCCTCTTTTCTTGTCTAAACCTTTTCTCCTCTCAAATCTCTCACTCTTCTCCTTTTTTAAACCCTATTTATCTTTTGTCTTTAAAAAACCATATGAGAGAGGCAAGGAAAACATCCCATTTAAAAGACCAAGAGATACCGACTTCGAAAAAAGAAATAAAAAAATGGTGCTCATGCGTCACCATTTTAACAATCTCCACCTTGATGCACAATCACCAGCGTGCCAACCCTTCCTTCTTGAGACTGGGGGAAGATAAACTTCAATATAACTTCTCTCCTTGAACCATCTTTATGAGCATATCCACCACATTCTCTTGGGTTCACACCTTCAACAAATAGATCCTTCCCATCTTTAATGACTTCCTAAATGTAGTGATATTGAACCGATATATATGTGGTCCTTTGTGAAAAATTGAATTCTTGGCCAAATAAATGATACTCATGTTATCACAAAATAAATCCATAGGTTTTAACTTAATGCCTCGATAGTGGATAATGCAACCGTTGGTTGCAGCTTTGACATCTAATTAATAGGACCATTCCCAAACCTAAATATATAACCCGTAGTAGATCTTTCTTTGTCCATATCATTAGCATAACTTGTATCAACAAAATCATGCAACGGATTCGAATCCTTTCCATATATCATAACATAATCAGTAGTACTTCTTAGGTAGCGAAGCACCAATTTGGCGGCCTCCGAATGTGCTTTACCTGGATTCGCCATAAACCGGATTAAAACTCCAACCGCATAAGCAATGTTCGGCCTAGTTCATATCACGATAAACATCAAGCTCCCAACAATGCTAGCATATGGGACTCGATCCATTTTCTTCATCTCCTCTTCCGATTTTGGGAATTGATCGGAACATATCTTAAAGTGAGCCGCTGATGATGGCTTTATCGGCTTAGATTTGCTTATCCCAAACCTTTCAAGCCCCTTTTTTACAAACATATTTTGTGAAAGCAACAAAGTTCCATTCTTTTTATCCTTGGAACTTTGTTGCTTTCACAAAAGATGTTTATAAAAAAGGTGCTTGAATGGTTTGGGATGAGCAAGTCTAAGCCGATAAAGACACATTAGCAGCTTACTTTAAGTTATGTTCCAATCAGTGCCCAAAATCGGAAGAGGATGTGAAGAAAATGGATCGAATCCCATATGCTACCCTTGTCGGGAGCTTGATGTTTTCCATGGTATATACTAGGCCAAAAATTACTTACGCGGTTGGAGTTTTAAGCCGGTTTATGGGGAATCTGGGTAAAGCGCATTCAGAAGCCGTCATTGTTAGGGTGTGTGCCCTAATCAAAATCCAGTTGTTGTAATGTTGCAACTATTATTTATTGTTACATGACATCTATTGGGTATTTGTTGGAGTGAATCGTGAGAATATGCCTGGCAACAATATATTATTAACTTATATGCCCAATTGTTTAAGGGTGGAGACACAATTCTCTTCCATGAATGCAACCCAAGCATGAGACTGGTCAACCCATGGAGCCTTAGGTTTTAGATGTTAGAAACCCTTAAAAGATAGATAAACCATTAACCTAATGTGCTTCTAGGCACACCTTTATCCTTAGGTAGCATCGTAGGATAGGTCATGCACATTGAGATTATGTGGTGGGGAGATATGATCTTCAGGTTCTTTGCAGACCTAGAATGTTCTTGGTTGGGGTTGAGATTGGACATCTCGTACCTGTACACAACTAGAATCGAACCTGCCTCCATATACGCATTGGGGTGGCCTATCTAGGTCACTGAGGTAGTTGATTCTAAGTAGGTGGAATGGGCGAAATGATTGGATCACACACTGAACGGATGGCTTCGTAGAATAACCTGTGGACAAGGAATTGGATAAGGTTATTCTGTCAGACAGGACCCTTGGATATGTCCTTAGACCTGAGGGATATTTTTAGTCTGTGGGCGCACCTTATGGCTTTGGTCTATCTAACAGTAGTCCCCGGTCCGGGGTTACCAGCGGGTAGTGCTGGGTCATGGGGTAAACCCGTGGGGTCAATAGTGATGCCCATCATTGAATCCTCCACCCCTCCCATAGAGGAAAATCATTTGCAATTTCGATCTCAGCTAGGCCATTAAATAATGACTGGCCAATCCGTTTGATAAATTGTTTATCAAAGTTTTTCAAAAACATTGATTGTTTCAAAAGGGAGCTGCAAATGCATTTGCGGGCCCAAGCTTGATAGATAGAAAGGTATACCATTGAGTGAGCCCATGGGGTAATTGATGTCCACCCTCCACAAGACCCAACTCGGTAAATGAAGGATTGGAGGAAGGACTACACATTGGATGTGATTTGGGTAATTTGATCTAATGGTCTTCTTCAGGGTAACGTCATGGTGGGGGTCACTTGCCTAATGCTATCGTAGTTGGACTACATTGCGTGAGATCACAGTAGGGCCCATTGTGGACCCTGTGAGAATGATCATTGGATCCCTGGGCCGATCACACTCACAACTCGCTAGACCCTTATGGATTGTTGGACAATATGGGTTTCAGATTTGATCGTATGTGTGATATGGATTGGATCCACTATATGTGATACAGGGAGGAAGAGCACCATACATAGGGTGCACACACATGTATTAAAGATGAGATACACCATATTATGGTGTGTACATGTCTTAATTAACATGTGCTTATTAAATGCTCAAATCCTATTGGATAACAGTTATGACAGATCCCATTGGTTGATTTATTCTAATTTCCTATTGGTGGAAATTTAAAAAGGAAAAGAGAGAATTTGAGTTGGAGAAGGTTTCCTATTTCTAAAAGTCCCATTGGTTATTGGTAACATTCAATAAGAAAAAATCATTTTGAGTATCCATGTGTTTTACATGTTTAAGAAACGGAGAGTTTTAATTGAATTTAGTTTCCAAAATCAAGGGGACACATACAAGGGAACGAATTGCTAGAGGGAACTCTATAAACGGAGGGGATGGGTGGACAATTTGGATTACTTGCACAATTTGGAAACCCATATGCAAAATTCGTCCAGCCCATCTCCCCTCCCAATTTCATTTTTCTCCTTTCTTTTTCCCGCTTCTAGTTTTGTTTCTAGTTCTTTAGAAGAACTTGAAAGCCTTATTGGTTTTAGTTTGGGAGAGGATTCCAAGTTCTCTCCTATTTCTCCTTCAACCGCACGGTTTGAGAAGCCACTACTTCGACTTCCGGACCAGCTTGGGTTTCAGAAACGTCGGGTACCTAATGGGGAGTAGATCAAGCAGAGATTGGCAGTATCGGTCAACCAATTGGTAAATGTCCTTAACCATCCGAATTTCAATTCATAAACATTGATTAATCTAGCAACTAAGATCTTGGTTCAGTTGGTGGATCGAAAAGTTTTTGTTTTTAGCTCAATCTTGTTTCTGCCGTGCATATTGATTCCACTGCCGAGTTTCAGTCAAATGAGCGCTTTTCTATGTAAGAGGTACTAGTGATTATGCTATCACATATGAGAAGGATTCGAAGTCGCTGCATGGTTTTTTTTATGCAAGTTATGCTAATGTTATGGACAAAGGAAGATCTATTATGGGTAATGTATTCGAGTTTAGGAATGGTCTTATTAGTTTGATGTCAAACTTGCTACCAACGGTTGCATTATCCTGTACCGAGCCCGAATACATGGCGGCAATGGAATCTTGCAAGGAATCTGAAAATAAATATGTGTAGGCCTAGGTGATTGCAACCCAAAGGGGAAGCGAATTAGATTTATAAAATTGTGCCCTTTTAAAGGATTGATTAAGAAATAAAATCAAAGAAAATTTTAACAATAAACACAAAGAACTTAAAATCAATGCACAAGTAAAGTAAAGGAGATAAGGGAAGGAGTACAATGAGATTTAATAGGGGTTCGGTTTAAAACCCCAGACCTACATCTCCACCACAACTGTTGATGGTCACTAAAATCTGTTCTTAACGGTGAAGATCAAACCAATACAACGAGGTTGCTCTGCGCCTCAACACTTGTCGACGGAGACGGATCTATGTCTCCCAACACTCACCTTCGGAGAAGGCTCTGCATCTCTGATTACTTGCCAAATATAAGATTAAAAGAATGAAGGAATGCATTGTTCAAAGGCAATTACACAAGATGCTCTCATAAAGATATACAATTTTAAGCCTTGAATCCAATCCCTCATAAGATTTCTCGAAGAGAGGCACAAGGAGTGACTTTTCACTCAAGAGATGCTTTAAGTGTATATTAGAGCTTGTTGATTTTGTCTAAGTGGTTTGAGAACCCTTTTATAGCCAAAAACCCAAAAACTAGCCATTTGGGACACCCCCAACGGCTCTGTAATGGATAGTTTAAACTAGCCGTTAGGCTATTTAAAATACTTGCGAAGTCACTCACGGTGGACCGCCAGAGGCTCTCTCATGTTTTTTAAGGGAAAAATACAGACACACCCCCTTTAGTTTCTAACACATTCAATTCTAACCCTGACTTTCAAAACGTGACAAGTACACCCCTTGAAGTTGTTTTAACGTGACGGAGTAGATGGCGAGGTAGAAATGACCAAAATGCCCTCGTCTTCCCCAACTGAAAATTAAGGTTTTCAGACTTAAAAACTGAAATTAGGGTTACTTAAAAACTGAAATTAGGGTTTGATTCAAACCCTTGTTTATTTATCAACATAAACCCTTGATTTAGGAGTTTTATTTATCTTCATTCGCACCATTATCATGAATTGCACATAAACCCTAATATTTTAGGGCTTTTTTGTTTTATTTTTTTTCTTGAAATGTGGCTTTGATGTAGCCATGGGTGGGGTTTCATTGTTTGTGGTGGAGGTGACGGCGGTGGCCGGAGGTGTCGGCGGTGGCCGAAGGTGGCGACGGCAGCAGTGGAAAATGGCGTAACCCTAATCCCTCTGCAAATGAGGGTGTTTCTGGCGTCAAAATATTAACCATGGTTAGTTTTAGTCTTTCTATCAGGTTAAACCGACGGACAGTTGAAGGAGGGGGTGTACTTGTCACAAATTGAAACCTCAGGGGGTGTACTTGTCACGTTTTGAAAGTCAGGGTTAGAGTTGTCAGAAACAAGAGGGGGTGTAAATGTATTTTTTTCCTTTTTTTTATATCAGAATGGCACCGGTCGACCGACCATGTCTCGATCGATCGTCCCCCCCCCTGAATTTTGGCCATTTCATATTTTCCTATTGTTTTGCCTTGGGAACTTGGTCCGCTTGATTTTCTTCATTCCATTAGCTTACTTGGGGTATTTTAACCCTCTTTTGATGCCTTGTTTGGATCCTAAGTGTGGGATTGGATTTTACATTCTATTTGACACAAGACTTGACTTTTGATCTTCTTCAAATTGTGTCTTCTAGTCCCTTTCAACTTCATGGATCTCCTCTTGCTTTGACTTTGAACCTTGACGAACCTTCAACTTAAATAACAAACACAATTAGTACATATAATCATTTGTGTTTTGAATCATCATAAAATAGAAGATAGCCAAGGGTTGAACAATTAGGCTTACATCTCCCCCCTTTTTTGATGACATCATACAAGGGATTTTCCAATAAAATATGTTTTGAAGTAAATGATATTCCAACTTAGAACTTTAAAACATAACACCAAATTTCTTTCCTCCTTTGTCATCCACATAAAGAAGAGATGAGAGCATATCAAAATATCAAGGGGTTTTGAAATATTAATACATAAGTTTTAGGTTCGCCTTAGTCAAATAGAATTTAAAACTACAACTCCCTCTTTTTTTATTTAGAAATTCAATATAAGAGGGGGTTTTCAAAAAGAAATTGCCAAGGACTCAAGAATTTTCATTTTAAGTTCAACCTTCGGCTTAACTCATCATCTCAAAATGATTTTCAACATTCATTTTCAAATTGTAAAGATTTTTCAATTTTTAGCTCCAGCCCCTAAATCTGAGTAAAAACTCAAACAATGATTCATGTTGGAGCTTTTAGAACCCAAGTTTTATTGGGTCCATTCCTTCTAACCCATTTAGAATATTGATTTCTATGCTCACATTGAAATTTATAATGTCCATAAGATCCACAATAGTGACATCTTATGGATGGGTTAGCATGCCTTCTAGATGCAAAATATGTTCTATAGTAAGTTGTGCATCTAGATCTTTTAAGAATAATGTCTACAATTCTATCCCCATTAATAAACCTATTTAGACATATTCTCAACTTTTCATTTTCTCTTTTAAGATCTTGAATTTGGTTTAAAAATCATTAATTTCTTCTTGATTTTCCCTGTTTGAGTATTTATTAATTTTCATGATCACTTTTTAATTCAACAATTTGATAAGAAAATTCAAGAATTAATCCCTCATTTTCTTCCTTGAGGGTTTCATTTTCTTTCTTCAAATATTCAAGTTCTTTACTAAAATCATTTTTGGAAGAAGGTTCAAACTTTTGATCTTCTTCAAAATATTATGATGAAGACCTTGTTTATGTCTTGTGATAAGTGAATCCTTTTGAATATCCTGACTATGTCTATTGGTATATTTTGATCTCAGTTACTTGTGTTTGATCATGCTGCTTGTAAAATCTCCACTGTGAACTTTTGAAATACGCGACCATGCTTCTTGTTGCATATTTCAGTTCCAGCTTCATTTTTAGTCTAGGTATGTGATTTGATCTTGTTTGGTTCGTATCTTGGGAAAATGATTCTCTGATTACTCATTCTATGCCTATTTTACTTCACATTGCTCCTTGCCTCCTATTTCGGCTTTTATAATTGTGGCCATGCTTCTCATTTCAGTTTCGGTTTCTACATGCAAATTTTGTATGTTCTATTTTGGCTCTTATCCATTTGTGGTAATATGAATCCCTGATTATTTACCTTGTGTTAAGCATATTTTGTGTGGCTCAAAATTACTTGTGTTGAACCATCAGAATGTGTAGTGTATCCCTCACTCTAAGTTTCGGCTTCACTTTGACTTTCTGTTGCAGCCTTCTGTTTCCCTACCATGCTAGACCCAGCTAGAGTAATGCTTGTTTACTATCTGAGCGTTAGCTCACTCGTAGTTTAAAATTTTCAGATATTGAAATTGGACTTGTGCAAAGATCTGGAGTGGGAGCGTACCCTCGTTTTATTTGGTCAAAGGACTAGTAATTTGCACTTGAGCGTGTATACATCTTTTAATAGTATTGATGGATATCGATGTTTTAGTTTTACATTGGCTTTACTACTCTGATATATGCCTGGATTTATTTCCGATATATGATTCTAATTACCTTACCAGATTGTGAGGGTCGCGTTGTAGGTATGAGGCACCGTCGTTTGCCCGGCCTGGATCTCGGATTTGGGTGTGTGTGTGTGTGTGTGTGTGTGTGTGTGAGAGAGAGAGAGAGAGAGAGAGAGAGAGAGAGAGAGAGAGAGAGAGAGAGAGAATTCATGAAAAACAAGACTGTATATTCAATCAATCGCTTGATTGTCCCATTGACATGCTCAAACTGTATTATTATTACGATTTTAAGAAATGCAAACACCAAGTTTGCTTATTCAAATACACTATTGTAGTTAATGCATGGGATCCTTGTCGGTAGTTATCTAGTTTTTGGGCCCGAACTGTGCCTGAAGAAAATCAACTACTTTCTTGTCAAGTTGGAAGGCCTTGGCGAGAACATCATCGGAGATGGGCAGGTTTGATCCGAAGACGGCATTAGCTATGGTGATCACACCTGGGTTCTGACTTGCCAGAGCGGCAATGGCCACCGCATTGGTCTGTCCAACATTGAATTGGAAGTGAATGAGACCTATTGGAAACACAAACACATCACCCTTATTGAGGACCTTTGATATGAGCCGATTTTCGCCATTTGCAAGGTTAGAGGTGACGAAACCAACGAGGAGGGTGCCCTCTTGAACTACAATCATCTCAGTGCCCCTTGGGTGTGTGTGGGGAGGGTTTAGTCCATAGGGTGCAAAGTCTATGCGAGCCATGGAGATGCCAAGAGTGTTGAGTCCTGGTATTTGGACCACGTTCACTGCGGTCACATTGGACCCAACTCGGTTATTTGTGTTGCGTGGCATGTCAAGCCCTGGGAAGAAGAAATCGCTTGCTTGAGCGAGCATTGGGTCCTTGCAAACCACGCCATTGACTAACACTGAGAAGGAAAAACATCAAAAAAAGATCAGCCAATAAAAAAAAACATAACCCATGCACGTAGGGCCGGTGTCCACACGCAGAGTAAATGCAATAACAATATTTCTCAAGTCATCTAGCCAAACCCCACAATACCTACCAAAAATGGAATTGAGTTTGCACAAACACGTGATTATCATGATACTAATGGAAGTTAAATTGAGAAATAAAAAAAAAGCATTTGTACCTGGAGACATATTGTCAGCAACACAAAAGTCCTGTAGAGGACTGGGATCAGCGGCAAAGGTAAGAGAAGATGCCAAGGAAAGGAGTACAAGTACAAGGAGGGGAGTAGCCTTCTCCATTTTATCAATCTAAAGAAGAGTATTGGGTGCAAGTGTTTTGACGGTGTGGAAGAAACTTAGAAAGGGTGCATATTTATAGCAGAGAGAGAGAGAGAGATAGATAGAGAGATGCATGGCTTAGGGGTCATGTGATTTCATGGAAATGGTCTTGTTACTACCAAATCAATACACGGTTTAACAACTACGCTATCTAATCTAATTTTTTATCCAAGTAGATCTTTTCCAGCAAAGAATAGAAGCAGTCGTCGGACTTGTTTTTGTGTGTAAATTTTGTTTTTAATATTTTGAAATGGTAAGATCTAAATTAATAAGTGGAACGAGCCCCACGACCGAGCTGGTCGTAAGTATACAAAGAAAAATAAAAAACGACATATTATGCAGGAAGAAAACCAAAGATCCAATTCACTCCATCTCTCGCAAAACCGTCCGCTACACTATTAGCCGAGGGATGGACATGCTGAAATCAAACTGGGTGATCTCCCACACGGCCTCAAACAATGCCTACCCTATTTATACCATGTATATATTCCCAAAATACTTACCCATTTCATTGCTAATCTGCAGACCTTTTTTTAAGGTTGGCCAATACCACTCTAATTAGGAAATTGATTTTTCCCGACCCCTCTTCAGCATTTCCTTCTCCTTTTGTTAATCTTTTCTTAAGAATGGCTACATTTCCACCTTTTGTTTGCCTTTCTCTGAAAATAGTCATTTCCAAGAAAGCACAAACAAAAGGATGGATATGCTGAGGAATGAGGTAGAAATTAAAATTTCACTTGTAATTGTTAAAAAAAACTTATGGCATCTCTAAAATTTTTTATTTTAGTTACTTCGTTATTAAAGATTCTTTGCGAAATCTTAGTTAGATTGTAAATAAAATAATAAACATATTTTAAACTCCTTTTACCATTTGGTTGTTTTTCAAATATGCAATTTGAGAAAAAAAAATGGCGTCGATTTTCTATCGTTGAAGCTGTTGATCTGGTGGACCCCCACTCACACCGAAAGGCCATCCATCATCTACGCTAAAACTATGGTAGGATGATCCTAACCCACTGATGGCAAATTTTTCAAAAAACGTCTTAAAGAATTTAAAAACGATTTTTTCAATAACTTAATATCATAAATTTTGGGGGCAACTAAGACGCCCTTATCTATATATTTGTACCAATATGGCTCCAATAGTATATCTACTACTACCTAATACATCTTTTTTCCCAACTGGACTTTCATTAGGTTGGATAATTTAATTAAGGGAAAATTACAGATACACCCCCTCAAATATGGTAAAATTCCACTTCTAACCCCGTGGTATCAAAGGTACCAAAGACACCCCCTTAGTTTTCAATAATGCTTGTTATATGACGGGGTGTACAGGAACGAATAAATTGTTAGGGGGTGTCTTTGATGGATTTTGAACTATAGGGTGAAAAGTAGGGGATCTACTTAAAAATGTCAGAAAGTTGAGGGGTTGCCTTTGGTACCTTCGATACCACGGGGTTAGAAGTGGAATTTCGCCCTAGTTGAGGGGATGTATCCTGTATTTTTCCCTTTAATTAATGCCCTATTTATCTTGAAAAGGGCACCACTTATTGAGCGGGAAAGGCATACTCTATATGTAGCTAATCCAAGGGGTTTATTCCATATATAAATTAGAGAAATGATAATGGGAATGGCTGCCTTGCAAAAACCAGCTAAAGGTCGCTCCACATTGGTCCATCCCAACAAAAATCATTTGAAAGAGCACAGAAAAATATGAAAATGGCACGGACAGATATTAAATTAATGGAAAAAGAAATCCACCTTGATCAGAAGTCCCAATAGGAGCGCCCATGCAGATGGTTTTTTGCAAGGGCACCATTCATTTTAGCATTTTCGTCTTGAAATTATATATGAAAGGAGGCCAATCCAAAGAATTGCTTATCCAAGGATGTGTATCCTCCAACGACAGAGAACAATGCAGTTCCATGCCACGTCCAGTTTTATACATTTTCAAAGTTTCTGTTCCCACTAATTATTGATTTGTTGAGCTGAGTATACGTCATTTCACTAAACTAGGTGACGAGGTAGTTGTGAACTTGTGATGTGGAAAACCCCCTTGCGAGATTGTTAGATGAAGTAATTAAAAACTTGTGGGGCCCACCTAATTCAAGTCCATCGTATAGTCATCTAGAAAGCATACAAAACTCCTTTTGCATGTTAATTTATTTTTAGGGCGCTGATATTTTCGCCCTTGACGGCCCCCTTGGAGGCTAGTTTCCCTCTTGACAGCCCACTAACTATAAAGTACGATTCCCATCTACTTTTTACCGACGAAGCAGTCATTTCCTTTTTCTCTCCCCTTCCAGGATAAAATCACCCCACTCTACTCTACAGCTGTACAACACTACATCAAGCAAGGTAGGCCCCACCATAGGATGATCCAAACCATCCATTTGATGGCCCACAACATAAATAGGTTGCACCCCAAAATATTATAGATCGGAGGTTTGAGATCATCCCGTGGAAATGATTTTGGGGGAACAACCTATTTACGTTGCGGCCCATCAAATGAACGGCTTGGATCCTCCTATTGTGTGGACCGTACAGTTCATTTTGAAAAATATAAGTGGGGCCTACAGTTAGGGGTGAGCATTATTCGGTTAAAACCGAATACCCGAACCGAATTGGTCGGTTCGGTTCGGTTTTGGTTTTTTTTGATTGATCGTCCATTAAAACCGTCCATTTGATTGATCCCAACTTAATTAGGTTGTGCTCAAAAAATCATTCTGATCGGATGATCCTAGCCCTCCGATCCAAACCGAGATTTTAATTTTTCCCCTCTATTTCTCCTACAATTCGGTTATTCGGTTATAACTGAATAACCGAATTTTTATTCGGTTCGGTTTCGGTTACCGAAATTTGGTAACTGAAATTATTTCGGTTACCAAATTTCGGTCTATTCGGTTCGGTTAAAACCGAATAACCACCCCTACCTACAATTGGGCCTTAATGTTACTGTAAGACCTGAACCATAGGATGATCCAAACCATCTATTCGATGGCCCACAACTTAAATAGGTTTCACTCCAGAATATCATTTTCAAAATATCATTTTCAAAGGATGATCGCAACCCTCAAATCTATAGAGGTTTCTCTTTAGATCAGAGCTTTGGAAATAATATTTCGCGGTGCAACCTATTTACGTTGTGGGCCATCGAATGGATGGTTTGGATCATCCTATGGTGGGACCTACCTTCCTCACAAATTAAAACAAATTAATTATTGGGCCCACCAACAGTTCATGCACGTTGGAGAGAGAGAGAGACACCGGATTGGAGTAGTGTTGTATCGGTTAAAAGTAGATAGGAAACATGCTTTATGGATTGGCCGCGAGATACAAAGTCAAAGTCTTATTGAAAGGCTATTTCGTGTGTGTTAAATACATTCAGCAATATAATAAAGTTCTTTTGTGTTCTGTTCTCTTCTGTGTTTCTGTATTACTTGTTCTTTAAGTTCTACATAGTGGTATCAGAGCAGAAAGGCTGGGGACAATTTCGAAAGAAGACCGGCACGGGTTCGGTAAGTTGGCAATATGGCAGGCAATACCAATTCTTCAAGTTTTCAGCAAAACGTTCGTTTGTTTAAAGGTGCTAATTTTCAGTTTTGGTCTACTATGATGAAGACATCGTTTATGTCACGTGATATATGAATCCTTTTGAATATCGCGACTTTGTTCATTCGTATATTTTGATCTTAGTTACTTGTGTTTGATCATGCTTGTAAATGTCCACTGTGAACTTTTGAAATACGCGACCATGCTTCTCGTTGCATGTTTCAGTTTCAGCTACATTTTTAGTCTCGGGATGTGATTTGATCCTGTTTGGTTCGTATCTTGGCAAAATGATTCTCTGATTACTCATTCTATGCCTATTTTACTTCACATTGGTCCTTGTGTGGTTCCAAATCACTTGTGATGAACCCTATGTGAGTTTCTTTGTGATGAACTATAAAAGATAACCATCAGAATGTGTAGTGTATCCCTCGCTTTAAGTTTGGGCTTCACTTTGACTTTATGTTTCCCATCAGTGGGTTAGGATCATCCTGTTGCAGACTTCATGATCGGTGTGTGTGTGTGTGTGTGTGTGTGTGAGAGAGAGAGAGAGAGAGAGAGAGAGAGAGAGAGAGAGACGAATTCATGAAAAACAAGATTGTATAGTCAATCAATCCCTTGATTTCCCCAGTGACATACTCAGACTGTATTATTATTACTCTTTTAAGAAATGCAAACATCAAGTTTGCATATTCCAATACACTATGGTAGTTAATGCATGGGATCCTTGTCGGTAGTCATCTAGTTTTTGGGCCCGAACTGTGCCTGAAGAAAATCAACTACTTTCTTGTCAAGTTGGAAGGCCTTGGCGAGAACATCATCGGAGATGGGCAGGTTTGATCCGAAGACGGCATTAGCTATGGTGATCACACCTGGGTTCTGACTTGCCAGAGCGGCAATGGCCACCGCATTGGTCTGTCCAACATTGAATTGGAAGTGAATGAGACCTATTGGAAACACAAACACATCACCCTTATTGAGGACCTTTGATATGAGCCGATTTTCGCCATTTGCAAGGTTAGAGGTGACGAAACCAACGAGGAGGGTGCCCTCTTGAACTACAATCATCTCAGTGCCCCTTGGGTGTGTGTGGGGAGGGTTTAGTCCGTAGGGTGCAAAGTCTATGCGAGCCATGGAGATGCCAAGAGTGTTGAGTCCTGGTATTTGGACCACGTTCACTGCGGTCACATTGGACCCAACTCGGTTATTTGTGTTGCGTGGCATGTCAAGCCCTGGAAAGAAGAAATCGCTTGCCTGAGCGAGCATTGGGTCCTTGCAAACCACGCCATTGACTAACACTGAGAAGGAAAAACATCAAAAAAAGATCAGCCAATAAAAAAAAACATAACCCATGCACGTAGGGCCGGTGTCCACACGCAGAGTAAATGCAATAACAATATTTCTCAAGTCATCTAGCCAAACCCCACAATACCTACCAAAAATGGAATTGGGTTTGCACAAACACGTGATTATCATGATACTAATGGAAGTTAAATTGAGAAATAAAAAAAAAGCATTTGTACCTGGAGACATATTGTCAGCAACACAAAAGTCCTGTAGAGGACTGGGATCAGCGGCAAAGGTAAGAGAAGATGCCAAGGAAAGGAGTACAAGTACAAGGAGGGGAGTAGCCTTCTCCATTTTATCAATCTAAAGAGGAGTATTGGGTGCGAGTGTTTTGATGGTGTGGAAGAAGCTTAGAATGGGTGCATATTTATAGGCAGAGAGAGAGAGAGAGAAACAGATGCATGGCTTAAGTGTCATGTGATTTCATGGAAATGGTCTTGTTACAACTTAATCAATATATGGTTTAACAACTACGCTATCTAATCTATTTTTTTCATCCAAGTAGATCTTTCCCCGCAAAGAATAGAAGCAGTCGTCAGACTCTTTTTTCTGTGAAAGTTGAAACAATCTTTTCGTACCTAAATTATAATGTAACTTATCTGAGTTGAAAAATGCCTGCCCTTTTTTTAAATGCTTAGATCTAAATTAATAAGTGGGGCTTGCCCCACCACCCAACTGGTCATGAGTACAGACAAAGAAAAATAAGAAACAACATATTATGGAGGAAGAAAATCAAAGATCCAATTTACTCCATCTCTCGCGAAACGGTCCGCTACCCTATTAGCCGAGCGAAGGACATGCTGAAATCAAACTGGGTGATCTCCCACATGGTCTCGAACAATGCCTACCCTATTTATACCTACCCATTTGATTGCTAATTTGCAGACCTTTTTTTAAGGTTGGCCAATACCACTCTAATTAGGAAATTGATTTTTCCCGACCCCTTTTCAGCATTACCACCTCCTCTTGTTTATCTTTTCTTAAGAATGGCTATATTTCCACCTTTTGTTTGCCTTTCCCTGAAAATAGTCATTTCCAAGAAAGCACAAACAAAAGGATGGATATGCGGAGGAATGGGGTAGAAAATAAAATTTCACTTGTAATTATAAAAAAACTTACAGCATCTATAAAAAATTTTATTTTCGTTACTTCGCTATTAAAGATTAGTTGCCAAAACTTGGTTAAATGGTAAATAAATATATTTTAAACTCCTTTGACCATTTGGATGTTTTTCAAATATGCGATTTGAGAAATAATTGGTGTCGATTTTCTGTCGTTCAAGCTGTTGATATGGTGGACCCCCACTCACATAAAAAATCCATCCATCATCTACGTTGAAACTATGATAGGATGATCCTGATCCACTGATGGCAAATTTATCAAAAAACGTCTTAATATATCATTTCCTTCGGGAAATCGTTTTGACAATTTCATGTTTTCGGATAATATTGTGATGGAATTACCATACCAATCTAATTGTTAATAGGGAAAAGTGTTTCTACACGGCCGAGTAGATACGTTATCTACTCCGTCGGCCAAAGTTACAGTGGGGCCCACATTGTTTGGGTCCTGATCGCAATAGTTAGGGTGTGCCAAAATAAAATAAAATAAAATAAAAACCATAAGATCATCCCAACCCTTCTATTTGTGGAGGTTAAATATGGAGGGCTATGAACCTCCCATTTTTAACCTCCACAAATTGAAGGGTTAGGATGATCGTTTGAAGTTGATTTTTAGGGCACACCCTATCTATCTCAGGGCCTAACAAATGAATGCTCTGGATTATCCAAGCAATGTGGGCCCACTTTGTTTCATGCGACGTAGTAGACGACGTTATCTACTTTTGACCGAGTAGAAACACTTTTCCCTTGTTAATATCTTTTACATTATAAACTATAATTCAGAAAATATATTGTCAAATTAAGAGTTCTTCTAGCAAACCGTTACTACTTTACAATATTATAAAACAAGAGTTTTAATACGGTGCCCGACGGTCAAGTCCCATGTGGGCGGTACCCCCTTGATATTTGATCCAACAGCAGCCCAGTTTTTAAGAGGAGCAAAAGAAATAAATCACAAGCAATCACAAGAAGAAAACAATATATGCAGTTCACCATAATGGGCTACATCCAACGACAAGGTAACACAGGTCCATTATTTCAAACCAAATAGCACAACGTTACCTCCACACTTGTAAAAACCACCGAAAAACCCTTCTCTCCAACCTTCTATACAATCACAAAAAACCCCCAAATCTATACACTAAGTATGAGGAGAAATCCCCTTAAAAAAACCTCCAACATTATGCTAGGGTTGCAAGGAAAAACTAATGGAAATGAAGAATGAAAGAAGAGGAACACACCCTAAGTAACCAGGAAGAAGAAACATGTTTTCGCCTCACCAGAGAAGCCCTCCTAGAGCCCAAAGAGAAAACCCCTCATTTCTTGTAGTAACCTTTTCTCCTCTCAAACCTCTCACTCTTCTCCTCCTTTTTAAAAACCTTTTTATCTCTTGCCTTTACAAAACCATATGAGAGAGGCATGGAAAACATCCCACTTAAAAGACCAAGTGAGACCCGCTCCAAAAAAAACAAAAAATGAAAAAACTGGTGCTCATGCGTCACCATTTTAACAATCTCCACATTGATGCATAATCATCGGCATACCAAGTCTTCCTTCTTGAGACCGAGAGAAGATAAACTTCGATCTAACTTTTCTCCTTAAACCATCGTTACGATCATATCCACTACATTCTCCTTGGTTCACACTTTCAACAAATAGATCCTTCCATCAGACTTCCTGAATGTAGTGATATTGTACCGATATATGTTTGGTCCTTTTGTGATTAACCGAATTCATGGCCAAACAAATGATGCACATGTTATCACAAAAAAATAATCCATGGGTTTTGACTCGATGCCAATCTCACCCATCAAACCTTGAAGCCAAACTACTTTCTAGCAAGCTTCCGCTGTCTCCATGTACTCAGCCTCGATAGTGGATAAGGCAACCGTTGGTTGCAACTTTGGCATCCAACTAATAGGACCATTCCCATTAGCATAACCCATAATAGATCTTCCTTTGTCCATAAATTATTAAAAGTTAAAAAATCAAACAACTACACAAAATTTCTTTTAATTTAAAAAATCATTCGCATTTAAGATAAAGCTCATGGTACAAATAAAAATGATGAGAATTTCACATTCTGCCCTAAATTTTCTTTTGCATATGACGAAGATAATTATACAATCTGAACAGATAAGTGTAAATGCCAAGAGTAAATCTCTTATATCTTATGTGTTTATAAAAATACTAATAAAATTTCGTAATATAAGCTATTATATCTCTCATGTCTTATGTATCTACATATGGTCTTATATATCTTATAATTAGGATTTGTAAATGGTCCAATATTTTTAAGAAAACTCCCCAAATTTTGAAGAGATTATCATTCTGATGAATTCGCTAAGGGTGCGACTTATTCTTGTTTTTAAATAATAATCCCTACCATTCTTGATCTTTTAAAACATTCCTAAAATAGATAAGTTAATGCCGCTAATCTTTTTTTCTTTTTAAACTTACAATCATTCATTTTCATCCATTTATATGCCATAAATTTAGATTCTAAGATTGTCTCACAATGGAGATTTTTGAAACAATGGTCCATCCGCAATCGGGCCAAATATATGAACGCCTTAAACAATCAAATACGAAGGGGCATAATGTGTAAATAGGTTAATTTTAAATTAATCGTATCTACAAATAGAATATTAAGGAATTGCCTCTTTAAAAGTTAAGTAACTATATCGTGTGTGAGTGTACGTAGGGATTTGCTAGCATCCATCAACAGACCATCCGCGATGTGAGAGTTTGTCTTCATTCACGAGGTGGCTGCCCTCACATACAACAGCGCAGCCGTAAAATGGCTTCTGCGATGAATGCTAGCAAATCCCTATGTGCGTGTGCGCCAGTGTGCTAGTGCGTGCGTGCGTGTGCGTGTGTGTGCGTGTGAAGAATTAGAACCTTGTAGTCACGGCCCTTATAATTAATATTTTCCATGGCTTATTTTTATATAAACTATTAGAACCTATAAAGTATTAAAAAAAAATTCTATCACCTGAATTTCTCAAAGTTTCACCGCCCTTTATCATTACACTTTACATTTATTTCGTTTTTAACATTTAATGATTTTAATGCTGATAGAGAGAGAGAGAGAGAGAGAGAGAGAGAGAGAGAGAGAGAGAGAGAGAGAGAGAGAGAGAGAGAGACGGCCCTTACACTTGTCATTTCAAAGAGAAGGAGATGGGGCTAATGGTTGTCAATTCTATATATGATACGTTTACATAGTGGACTGCTACACATATGTCATATTTGGTTTAAACAGCGGACTACTACACATATGTCATATTCAGCAGACATTGAATTGGGGATTATAGGTATTCTACTAGCCCACGCACATCACATGGTAAGATACAACTCAATAAGAGAATTAAGGTGGGAGGTTATATTCCTTGGGACGAGGGTGTGTATATCTTCATCTTTGATCCAGGTGGACTAATTCCCGGGTGGAATTTATGTGAACTCAGGGCCGAGTTCTTTCTAAGAAGGCAAGTGTGATGCACTACATTCTTTGGTGCATCTGCTTCACCATTACTTGCAATAGTAATGTTATTATACTATTGTCCTTCCATATTTTGTTATATTTAGTAGTCATCATTATTAATCATTTGATTATTATACATGTCCTTTTTTAGTCTCTTTACCATTGGGGGTTATGTTGGTTGATGTTAGTTGTAAGGGCTGTCTATATGAAGCCAATCTCATTTCATTTCTGAGAATGACATTGATTTGAGAGAGAGAGAGAGAGAGAGAGAGAGAGAGAGAGAGGCTCTTCTCCTTTATTCTTTCTTTCCTTGTTAATGAATTGGAATTGTAGACTAGTGTTATAGTCCTTTTTCTCTTCATTCCATTATTTTCTTGTTGAATGCATGAAGAAGAACTGATCAAGATCAGTTTGCTATCACTGACCGATTTAAACACACTAGCATCTTCTTCCTTGAGAGATCTTTCTTAAGGCTGGCAACGGGGCGGGTCGGGGCCGGATGTTGGGGTCCCCTACCCCTTGCCCTATGCGGGGAATTTTCCCCCTCCCCTTCCCCTCCCCACTGCTGGGATCATGGGGAATCCCCCTCCCCTCCCCATGGGGAATATCTAATCCCCATCCCCGCCCCACATCCTTTGGCGACAATCACTTTACTTTGTTAAATGTTAGGTTTAAAACTAAAGATTTACTAGGGACAATCACTTCAGGCATGTTGCGGCTTGGCTGTTGCATGTGAGAGTAGCCACACAACCCACACAGGCTAAGATTTTGTCTTATTCATTTTATTAACCTGAGGACAAAGGTGGTTGCTCTCAGATTCATTTAATTGATCGATAGTCCCTAGCAGATCCCTAATTTCCAATCCCACTTGCCAAAAAGTACTGTACGTGCCACACCATAGGAAGATCCAAACCATCCATTTGATGGGCACACCATAAGAAGAGGAACACACCTTGGAAAACCAAGAAGAAGAAACTTGTTTTCGCTTTACCACAAAGCCCTCCTAAAGCCCCAAGAGGAAACCCCTCTTTTCTTGTCTAAACCTTTTCTCCTCTCAAATCTCTCACTCTTCTCCTTTTTTAAACCCTATTTATCTTTTGTCTTTAAAAAACCATATGAGAGAGGCAAGGAAAACATCCCATTTAAAAGACCAAGAGATACCGACTTCGAAAAAAGAAATAAAAAAATGGTGCTCATGCGTCACCATTTTAACAATCTCCACCTTGATGCACAATCACCAGCGTGCCAACCCTTCCTTCTTGAGACTGGGAGAAGATAAACTTCAATATAACTTCTCTCCTTGAACCATCTTTATGAGCATATCCACCACATTCTCTTTGGTTCACACCTTCAACAAATAGATCCTTCCATCTTTAATGACTTCCTAAATGTAGTGATATTGAACCGATATATATGTGGTCCTTTGTGAAAAATTGAATTCTTGGCCAAATAAATGATACTCATGTTATCACAAAATAAATCCATAGGTTTTAACTTAATGCCTCGATAGTGGATAACGCAACCGTTGGTTGCAGCTTTGACATCTAATTAATAGGACCATTCCCAAACCTAAATATATAACCCGTAGTAGATCTTTCTTTGTCCATATCATTAGCATAACTTGTATCAACAAAATCATGCAACGGATTCGAATCCTTTCCATATATCATAACATAATCAGTAGTACTTCTTAGGTAGCGAAGCACCAATTTGGCGGCCTCCGAATGTGCTTTACCTGGATTCGCCATAAACCGGATTAAAACTCCAACCGCATAAGCAATGTTCGGCCTAGTTCATATCACGATAAACATCAAGCTCCCAACAATGCTAGCATATGGGACTCGATCCATTTTCTTCATCTCCTCTTCCGATTTTGGGAATTGATCGGAACATATCTTAAAGTGAGCCGCTGATGATGGCTTTATCGGCTTAGATTTGCTTATCCCAAACCTTTCAAGCCTCTTTTTTACAAACATATTTTGTGAAAGCAACAAAGTTCCATTCTTTTTATCCTTGGAACTTTGTTGCTTTCACAAAAGATGTTTATAAAAAAGGTGCTTGAATGGTTTGGGATGAGCAAGTCTAAGCCGATAAAGACACATTAGCAGCTTACTTTAAGTTATGTTCCAATCAGTGCCCAAAATCGGAAGAGGATGTGAAGAAAATGGATCGAATCCCATATGCTACCCTTGTCGGGAGCTTGATGTTTTCCATGGTATATACTAGGCCAAAAATTACTTACGCGGTTGGAGTTTTAAGCCGGTTTATGGGGAATCTGGGTAAAGCGCATTCAGAAGCCGTCATTGTTAGGGTGTGTGCCCTAATCAAAATCCAGTTGTTGTAATGTTGCAACTATTATTTATTGTTACATGACATCTATTGGGTATTTGTTGGAGTGAATCGTGAGAATATGCCTGGCAACAATATATTATTAACTTATATGCCCAATTGTTTAAGGGTGGAGACACAATTCTCTTCCATGAATGCAACCCAAGCATGAGACTGGTCAACCCATGGAGCCTTAGGTTTTAGATGTTAGAAACCCTTAAAAGATAGATAAACCATTAACCTAATGTGCTTCTAGGCACACCTTTATCCTTAGGTAGCATCGTAGGATAGGTCATGCACATTGAGATTATGTGGTGGGGAGATATGATCTTCAGGTTCTTTGCAGACCTAGAATGTTCTTGGTTGGGGTTGAGATTGGACATCTCGTACCTGTACACAACTAGAATCGAACCTGCCTCCATATACGCATTGGGGTGGCCTATCTAGGTCACTGAGGTAGTTGATTCTAAGTAGGTGGAATGGGCGAAATGATTGGATCACACACTGAACGGATGGCTTCGTAGAATAACCTGTGGACAAGGAATTGGATAAGGTTATTCTGTCAGACAGGACCCTTGGATATGTCCTTAGACCTGAGGGATATTTTTAGTCTGTGGGCGCACCTTATGGCTTTGGTCTATCTAACAGTAGTCCCCGGTCCGGGGTTACCAGCGGGTAGTGCTGGGTCATGGGGTAAACCCGTGGGGTCAATAGTGATGCCCATCATTGAATCCTCCACCCCTCCCATAGAGGAAAATCATTTGCAATTTCGATCTCAGCTAGGCCATTAAATAATGACTGGCCAATCCGTTTGATAAATTGTTTATCAAAGTTTTTCAAAAACATTGATTGTTTCAAAAGGGAGCTGCAAATGCATTTGCGGGCCCAAGCTTGATAGATAGAAAGGTATACCATTGAGTGAGCCCATGGGGTAATTGATGTCCACCCTCCACAAGACCCAACTCGGTAAATGAAGGATTGGAGGAAGGACTACACATTGGATGTGATTTGGGTAATTTGATCTAATGGTCTTCTTCAGGGTAACGTCATGGTGGGGGTCACTTGCCTAATGCTATCGTAGTTGGACTACATTGCGTGAGATCACAGTAGGGCCCATTGTGGACCCTGTGAGAATGATCATTGGATCCCTGGGCCGATCACACTCACAACTCGCTAGACCCTTATGGATTGTTGGACAATATGGGTTTCAGATTTGATCGTATGTGTGTATGGATTGGATCCACTATATGTGATACAGGGAGGAAGAGCACCATACATAGGGTGCACACACATGTATTAAAGATGAGATACACCATATTATGGTGTGTACATGTCTTAATTAACATGTGCTTATTAAATGCTCAAATCCTATTGGATAACAGTTATGAGAGATCCCATTGGTTGATTTATTCTAATTTCCTATTGGTGGAAATTTAAAAAGGAAAAGAGAGAATTTGAGTTGGAGAAGGTTTCCTATTTCTAAAAGTCCCATTGGTTATTGGTAACATTCAATAAGAAAAAATCATTTTGAGTATCCATGTGTTTTACATGTTTAAGAAACGGAGAGTTTTAATTGAATTTAGTTTCCAAAATCAAGGGGACACATACAAGGGAACGAATTGCTAGAGGGAACTCTATAAACGGAGGGGATGGGTGGACAATTTGGATTACTTGCACAATTTGGAAACCCATATGCAAAATTCGTCCAGCCCATCTCCCCTCCCAATTTCATTTTTCTCCTTTCTTTTTCCCGCTTCTAGTTTTGTTTCTAGTTCTTTAGAAGAACTTGAAAGCCTTATTGGTTTTAGTTTGGGAGAGGATTCCAAGTTCTCTCCTATTTCTCCTTCAACCGCACGGTTTGAGAAGCCACTACTTCGACTTCCGGACCAGCTTGGGTTTCAGAAACGTCGGGTACCTAATGGGGAGTAGATCAAGCAGAGATTGGCAGTATCGGTCAACCAATTGGTAAATGTCCTTAACCATCCGAATTTCAATTCATAAACATTGATTAATCTAGCAACTAAGATCTTGGTTCAGTTGGTGGATCGAAAAGTTTTTGTTTTTAGCTCAATCTTGTTTCTGCCGTGCATATTGATTCCACTGCCGAGTTTCAGTCAAATGAGCGCTTTTCTATGTAAGAGGTACTAGTGATTATGCTATCACATATGAGAAGGATTCGAAGTCGCTGCATGGTTTTTTTTATGCAAGTTATGCTAATGTTATGGACAAAGGAAGATCTATTATGGGTAATGTATTCGAGTTTAGGAATGGTCTTATTAGTTTGATGTCAAACTTGCTACCAACGGTTGCATTATCCTGTACCGAGCCCGAATACATGGCGGCAATGGAATCTTGCAAGGAATCTGAAAATAAATATGTGTAGGCCTAGGTGATTGCAACCCAAAGGGGAAGCGAATTAGATTTATAAAATTGTGCCCTTTTAAAGGATTGATTAAGAAATAAAATCAAAGAAAATTTTAACAATAAACACAAAGAACTTAAAATCAATGCACAAGTAAAGTAAAGGAGATAAGGGAAGGAGTACAATGAGATTTAATAGGGGTTCGGTTTAAAACCCCAGACCTACATCTCCACCACAACTGTTGATGGTCACTAAAATCTGTTCTTAACGGTGAAGATCAAACCAATACAACGAGGTTGCTCTGCGCCTCAACACTTGTCGACGGAGACGGATCTATGTCTCCCAACACTCACCTTCGGAGAAGGCTCTGCATCTCTGATTACTTGCCAAATATAAGATTAAAAGAATGAAGGAATGCATTGTTCAAAGGCAATTACACAAGATGCTCTCATAAAGATATACAATTTTAAGCCTTGAATCCAATCCCTCATAAGATTTCTCGAAGAGAGGCACAAGGAGTGACTTTTCACTCAAGAGATGCTTTAAGTGTATATTAGAGCTTGTTGATTTTGTCTAAGTGGTTTGAGAACCCTTTTATAGCCAAAAACCCAAAAACTAGCCATTTGGGACACCCCCAACGGCTCTGTAATGGATAGTTTAAACTAGCCGTTAGGCTATTTAAAATACTTGCGAAGTCACTCACGGTGGACCGCCAGAGGCTCTCTCATGTTTTTTAAGGGAAAAATACAGACACACCCCCTTTAGTTTCTAACACATTCAATTCTAACCCTGACTTTCAAAACGTGACAAGTACACCCCTTGAAGTTGTTTTAACGTGACGGAGTAGATGGCGAGGTAGAAATGACCAAAATGCCCTCGTCTTCCCCAACTGAAAATTAAGGTTTTCAGACTTAAAAACTGAAATTAGGGTTACTTAAAAACTGAAATTAGGGTTTGATTCAAACCCTTGTTTATTTATCAACATAAACCCTTGATTTAGGAGTTTTATTTATCTTCATTCGCACCATTATCATGAATTGCACATAAACCCTAATATTTTAGGGCTTTTTTGTTTTATTTTTTTTCTTGAAATGTGGCTTTGATGTAGCCATGGGTGGGGTTTCATTGTTTGTGGTGGAGGTGACGGCGGTGGCCGGAGGTGTCGGCGGTGGCCGAAGGTGGCGACGGCAGCAGTGGAAAATGGCGTAACCCTAATCCCTCTGCAAATGAGGGTGTTTCTGGCGTCAAAATATTAACCATGGTTAGTTTTAGTCTTTCTATCAGGTTAAACCGACGGACAGTTGAAGGAGGGGGTGTACTTGTCACAAATTGAAACCTCAGGGGGTGTACTTGTCACGTTTTGAAAGTCAGGGTTAGAGTTGTCAGAAACAAGAGGGGGTGTAAATGTATTTTTTTCCTTTTTTTTATATCAGAATGGCACCGGTCGACCGACCATGTCTCGATCGATCGTCCCCCCCCCTGAATTTTGGCCATTTCATATTTTCCTATTGTTTTGCCTTGGGAACTTGGTCCGCTTGATTTTCTTCATTCCATTAGCTTACTTGGGGTATTTTAACCCTCTTTTGATGCCTTGTTTGGATCCTAAGTGTGGGATTGGATTTTACATTATATTTGACACAAGACTTGACTTTTGATCTTCTTCAAATTGTGTCTTCTAGTCCCTTTCAACTTCATGGATCTCCTCTTGCTTTGACTTTGAACCTTGACGAACCTTCAACTTAAATAACAAACACAATTAGTACATATAATCATTTGTGTTTTGAATCATCATAAAATAGAAGATAGCCAAGGGTTGAACAATTAGGCTTACATCTCCCCCCTTTTTTGATGACATCATACAAGGGATTTTCCAATAAAATATGTTTTGAAGTAAATGATATTCCAACTTAGAACTTTAAAACATAACACTAAATTTCTTTCCTCCTTTGTCATCCACATAAAGAAGAGATGAGAGCATATCAAAATATCAAGGGGTTTTGAAATATTAATACATAAGTTTTAGGTTCGCCTTAGTCAAATAGAATTTAAAACTACAACTCCCTCTTTTTTTATTTAGAAATTCAATATAAGAGGGGGTTTTCAAAAAGAAATTGCCAAGGACTCAAGAATTTTCATTTTAAGTTCAACCTTCCGGCTTAACTCATCATCTCAAAATGATTTTCAACATTCATTTTCAAATTGTAAAGATTTTTCAATTTTTAGCTCCAGCCCCTAAATCTGAGTAAAAACTCAAACAATGATTCATGTTGGAGCTTTTAGAACCCAAGTTTTATTGGGTCCATTCCTTCTAACCCATTTAGAATATTGATTTCTATGCTCACATTGAAATTTATAATGTCCATAAGATCCACAATAGTGACATCTTATGGATGGGTTAGCATGCCTTCTAGATGCAAAATATGTTCTATAGTAAGTTGTGCATCTAGATCTTTTAAGAATAATGTCTACAATTCTATCCCCATTAATAAACCTATTTAGACATATTCTCAACTTTTCATTTTCTCTTTTAAGATCTTGAATATGGTTTAAAAAATCATTAATTTCTTCTTGATTTTCCCTGTTTGAGTATTTATTAATTTTCATGATCACTTTTTAATTCAACAATTTGATAAGAAAATTCAAGAATTAATCCCTCATTTTCTTCCTTGAGGGTTTCATTTTCTTTCTTCAAATATTCAAGTTCTTTACTAAAATCATTTTTGGAAGAAGGTTCAAACTTTTGATCTTCTTGAAAATATTATGATGAAGACCTTGTTTATGTCTTGTGATAAGTGAATCCTTTTGAATATCCTGACTATGTCTATTGGTATATTTTGATCTCAGTTACTTGTGTTTGATCATGCTGCTTGTAAAATCTCCACTGTGAACTTTTGAAATACGCGACCATGCTTCTTGTTGCATATTTCAGTTCCAGCTTCATTTTTAGTCTAGGTATGTGATTTGATCTTGTTTGGTTCGTATCTTGGGAAAATGATTCTCTGATTACTCATTCTATGCCTATTTTACTTCACATTGCTCCTTGCCTCCTATTTCGGCTTTTATAATTGTGGCCATGCTTCTCATTTCAGTTTCGGTTTCTACATGCAAATTTTGTATGTTCTATTTTGGCTCTTATCCATTTGTGGTAATATGAATCCCTGATTATTTACCTTGTGTTAAGCATATTTTGTGTGGCTCAAAATTACTTGTGTTGAACCATCAGAATGTGTAGTGTATCCCTCACTCTAAGTTTCGGCTTCACTTTGACTTTCTGTTGCAGCCTTCTGTTTCCCTACCATGCTAGACCCAGCTAGAGTAATGCTTGTTTACTATCTGAGCGTTAGCTCACTCGTAGTTTAAAATTTTCAGATATTGAAATTGGACTTGTGCAAAGATCTGGAGTGGGAGCGTACCCTCGTTTTATTTGGTCAAAGGACTAGTAATTTGCACTTGAGCGTGTATACATCTTTTAATAGTATTGATGGATATCGATGTTTTAGTTTTACATTGGCTTTACTACTCTGATATATGCCTGGATTTATTTCCGATATATGATTCTAATTACCTTACCAGATTGTGAGGGTCGCGTTGTAGGTATGAGGCACCGTCGTTTGCCCGGCCTGGATCTCGGATTTGGGTGTGTGTGTGTGTGTGTGTGTGTGAGAGAGAGAGAGAGAGAGAGAGAGAGAGAGAGAGAGAGAGAGAATTCATGAAAAACAAGACTGTATATTCAATCAATCGCTTGATTGTCCCATTGACATGCTCAAACTGTATTATTATTACGATTTTAAGAAATGCAAACACCAAGTTTGCTTATTCAAATACACTATTGTAGTTAATGCATGGGATCCTTGTCGGTAGTTATCTAGTTTTTGGGCCCGAACTGTGCCTGAAGAAAATCAACTACTTTCTTGTCAAGTTGGAAGGCCTTGGCGAGAACATCATCGGAGATGGGCAGGTTTGATCCGAAGACGGCATTAGCTATGGTGATCACACCTGGGTTCTGACTTGCCAGAGCGGCAATGGCCACCGCATTGGTCTGTCCAACATTGAATTGGAAGTGAATGAGACCTATTGGAAACACAAACACATCACCCTTATTGAGGACCTTTGATATGAGCCGATTTTCGCCATTTGCAAGGTTAGAGGTGACGAAACCAACGAGGAGGGTGCCCTCTTGAACTACAATCATCTCAGTGCCCCTTGGGTGTGTGTGGGGAGGGTTTAGTCCATAGGGTGCAAAGTCTATGCGAGCCATGGAGATGCCAAGAGTGTTGAGTCCTGGTATTTGGACCACGTTCACTGCGGTCACATTGGACCCAACTCGGTTATTTGTGTTGCGTGGCATGTCAAGCCCTGGGAAGAAGAAATCGCTTGCTTGAGCGAGCATTGGGTCCTTGCAAACCACGCCATTGACTAACACTGAGAAGGAAAAACATCAAAAAAAGATCAGCCAATAAAAAAAAACATAACCCATGCACGTAGGGCCGGTGTCCACACGCAGAGTAAATGCAATAACAATATTTCTCAAGTCATCTAGCCAAACCCCACAATACCTACCAAAAATGGAATTGAGTTTGCACAAACACGTGATTATCATGATACTAATGGAAGTTAAATTGAGAAATAAAAAAAAAGCATTTGTACCTGGAGACATATTGTCAGCAACACAAAAGTCCTGTAGAGGACTGGGATCAGCGGCAAAGGTAAGAGAAGATGCCAAGGAAAGGAGTACAAGTACAAGGAGGGGAGTAGCCTTCTCCATTTTATCAATCTAAAGAAGAGTATTGGGTGCAAGTGTTTTGACGGTGTGGAAGAAACTTAGAAAGGGTGCATATTTATAGCAGAGAGAGAGAGAGAGATAGATAGAGAGATGCATGGCTTAGGGGTCATGTGATTTCATGGAAATGGTCTTGTTACTACCAAATCAATACACGGTTTAACAACTACGCTATCTAATCTAATTTTTTATCCAAGTAGATCTTTTCCAGCAAAGAATAGAAGCAGTCGTCGGACTTGTTTTTGTGTGTAAATTTTGTTTTTAATATTTTGAAATGGTAAGATCTAAATTAATAAGTGGAACGAGCCCCACGACCGAGCTGGTCGTAAGTATACAAAGAAAAATAAAAAACGACATATTATGCAGGAAGAAAACCAAAGATCCAATTCACTCCATCTCTCGCAAAACCGTCCGCTACACTATTAGCCGAGGGATGGACATGCTGAAATCAAACTGGGTGATCTCCCACACGGCCTCAAACAATGCCTACCCTATTTATACCATGTATATATTCCCAAAATACTTACCCATTTCATTGCTAATCTGCAGACCTTTTTTTAAGGTTGGCCAATACCACTCTAATTAGGAAATTGATTTTTCCCGACCCCTCTTCAGCATTTCCTTCTCCTTTTGTTAATCTTTTCTTAAGAATGGCTACATTTCCACCTTTTGTTTGCCTTTCTCTGAAAATAGTCATTTCCAAGAAAGCACAAACAAAAGGATGGATATGCTGAGGAATGAGGTAGAAATTAAAATTTCACTTGTAATTGTTAAAAAAAACTTATGGCATCTCTAAAAATTTTTATTTTAGTTACTTCGTTATTAAAGATTCTTTGCGAAATCTTAGTTAGATTGTAAATAAAATAATAAACATATTTTAAACTCCTTTTACCATTTGGTTGTTTTTCAAATATGCAATTTGAGAAAAAAAAATGGCGTCGATTTTCTATCGTTGAAGCTGTTGATCTGGTGGACCCCCACTCACACCGAAAGGCCATCCATCATCTACGCTAAAACTATGGTAGGATGATCCTAACCCACTGATGCAAATTTTTCAAAAAACGTCTTAAAGAATTTAAAAACGATTTTTTCAATAACTTAATATCATAAATTTTGGGGGCAACTAAGACGCCCTTATCTATATATTTGTACCAATATGGCTCCAATAGTATATCTACTACTACCTAATACATCTTTTTTCCCAACTGGACTTTCATTAGGTTGGATAATTTAATTAAGGGAAAATTACAGATACACCCCCTCAAATATGGTAAAATTCCACTTCTAACCCCGTGGTATCAAAGGTACCAAAGACACCCCCTTAGTTTTCAATAATGCTTGTTATATGACGGGGTGTACAGGAACGAATAAATTGTTAGGGGGTGTCTTTGATGGATTTTGAACTATAGGGTGAAAAGTAGGGGATCTACTTAAAAATGTCAGAAAGTTGAGGGGTTGCCTTTGGTACCTTCGATACCACGGGGTTAGAAGTGGAATTTCGCCCTAGTTGAGGGGATGTATCCTGTATTTTTCCCTTTAATTAATGCCCTATTTATCTTGAAAAGGGCACCACTTATTGAGCGGGAAAGGCATACTCTATATGTAGCTAATCCAAGGGGTTTATTCCATATATAAATTAGAGAAATGATAATGGGAATGGCTGCCTTGCAAAAACCAGCTAAAGGTCGCTCCACATTGGTCCATCCCAACAAAAATCATTTGAAAGAGCACAGAAAAATATGAAAATGGCACGGACAGATATTAAATTAATGGAAAAAGAAATCCACCTTGATCAGAAGTCCCAATAGGAGCGCCCATGCAGATGGTTTTTTGCAAGGGCACCATTCATTTTAGCATTTTCGTCTTGAAATTATATATGAAAGGAGGCCAATCCAAAGAATTGCTTATCCAAGGATGTGTATCCTCCAACGACAGAGAACAATGCAGTTCCATGCCACGTCCAGTTTTA
Organism: Tasmannia lanceolata; assembly: GCF_043159265.1. Lineage (NCBI taxonomy): Eukaryota > Viridiplantae > Streptophyta > Magnoliopsida > Canellales > Winteraceae > Tasmannia > Tasmannia lanceolata. Next base: position 376,869 of record NW_027518932.1, on the reverse strand, counting down.
TACATTTTCAAAGTTTCTGTTCCCACTAATTATTGATTTGTTGAGCTGAGTATACGTCATTTCACTAAACTAGGTGACGAGGTAGTTGTGAACTTGTGATGTGGAAAACCCCCTTGCGAGATTGTTAGATGAAGTAATTAAAAACTTGTGGGGCCCACCTAATTCAAGTCCATCGTATAGTCATCTAGAAAGCATACAAAACTCCTTTTGCATGTTAATTTATTTTTAGGGCGCTGATATTTTCGCCCTTGACGGCCCCCTTGGAGGCTAGTTTCCCTCTTGACAGCCCACTAACTATAAAGTACGATTCCCATCTACTTTTTACCGACGAAGCAGTCATTTCCTTTTTCTCTCCCCTTCCAGGATAAAATCACCCCACTCTACTCTACAACTGTACAACACTACATCAAGCAAGGTAGGCCCCACCATAGGATGATCCAAACCATCCATTTGATGGCCCACAACATAAATAGGTTGCACCCCAAAATATTATAGATCGGAGGTTTGAGATCATCCCGTGGAAATGATTTTGGGGGAACAACCTATTTACGTTGCGGCCCATCAAATGAACGGCTTGGATCCTCCTATTGTGTGGACCGTACAGTTCATTTTGAAAAATATAAGTGGGGCCTACAGTTAGGGGTGAGCATTATTCGGTTAAAACCGAATACCCGAACCGAATTGGTCGGTTTGGTTCGGTTTTGGTTTTTTTTGATTGATCGTCCATTAAAACCGTCCATTTGATTGATCCCAACTTAATTAGGTTGTGCTCAAAAAATCATTCTGATCGGATGATCCTAGCCCTCCGATCCAAACCGAGATTTTAATTTTTCCCCTCTATTTCTCCTACAATTCGGTTATTCGGTTATAACTGAATAACCGAATTTTTATTCGGTTCGGTTTCGGTTACCGAAATTTGGTAACTGAAATTATTTCGGTTACCAAATTTCGGTCTATTCGGTTCGGTTAAAACCGAATAACCACCCCTACCTACAATTGGGCCTTAATGTTACTGTAAGACCTGAACCATAGGATGATCCAAACCATCTATTCGATGGCCCACAACTTAAATAGGTTTCACTCCAGAATATCATTTTCAAAATATCATTTTCAAAGGATGATCGCAACCCTCAAATCTATAGAGGTTTCTCTTTAGATCAGAGCTTTGGAAATAATATTTCGCGGTGCAACCTATTTACGTTGTGGGCCATCGAATGGATGGTTTGGATCATCCTATGGTGGGACCTACCTTCCTCACAAATTAAAACAAATTAATTATTGGGCCCACCAACAGTTCATGCACGTTGGAGAGAGAGAGAGACACCGGATTGGAGTAGTGTTGTATCGGTTAAAAGTAGATAGGAAACATGCTTTATGGATTGGCCGCGAGATACAAAGTCAAAGTCTTATTGAAAGGCTATTTCGTGTGTGTTAAATACATTCAGCAATATAATAAAGTTCTTTTGTGTTCTGTTCTCTTCTGTGTTTCTGTATTACTTGTTCTTTAAATTCTACATAGTGGTATCAGAGCAGAAAGGCTGGGGACAATTTCGAAAGAAGACCGGCACGGGTTCGGTAAGTTGGCAATATGGCAGGCAATACCAATTCTTCAAGTTTTCAGCAAAACGTTCGTTTGTTTAAAGGTGCTAATTTTCAGTTTTGGTCTACTATGATGAAGACATCGTTTATGTCACGTGATATATGAATCCTTTTGAATATCGCGACTTTGTTCATTCGTATATTTTGATCTTAGTTACTTGTGTTTGATCATGCTTGTAAATCTCCACTGTGAACTTTTGAAATACGCGACCATGCTTCTCGTTGCATGTTTCAGTTTCAGCTACATTTTTAGTCTCGGGATGTGATTTGATCCTGTTTGGTTCGTATCTTGGCAAAATGATTCTCTGATTACTCATTCTATGCCTATTTTACTTCACATTGGTCCTTGTGTGGTTCCAAATCACTTGTGATGAACCCTATGTGAATTTCTTTGTGATGAACTATAAAAGATAACCATCAGAATGTGTAGTGTATCCCTCGCTTTAAGTTTGGGCTTCACTTTGACTTTATGTTTCCCATCAGTGGGTTAGGATCATCCTGTTGCAGACTTCATGATCGGTGTGTGTGTGTGTGTGTGTGTGAGAGAGAGAGAGAGAGAGAGAGAGAGAGAGAGAGAGAGAGAGAGACGAATTCATGAAAAACAAGATTGTATAGTCAATCAATCCCTTGATTTCCCCAGTGACATACTCAGACTGTATTATTATTACTCTTTTAAGAAATGCAAACATCAAGTTTGCATATTCCAATACACTATGGTAGTTAATGCATGGGATCCTTGTCGGTAGTCATCTAGTTTTTGGGCCCGAACTGTGCCTGAAGAAAATCAACTACTTTCTTGTCAAGTTGGAAGGCCTTGGCGAGAACATCATCGGAGATGGGCAGGTTTGATCCGAAGACGGCATTAGCTATGGTGATCACACCTGGGTTCTGACTTGCCAGAGCGGCAATGGCCACCGCATTGGTCTGTCCAACATTGAATTGGAAGTGAATGAGACCTATTGGAAACACAAACACATCACCCTTATTGAGGACCTTTGATATGAGCCGATTTTCGCCATTTGCAAGGTTAGAGGTGACGAAACCAACGAGGAGGGTGCCCTCTTGAACTACAATCATCTCAGTGCCCCTTGGGTGTGTGTGGGGAGGGTTTAGTCCGTAGGGTGCAAAGTCTATGCGAGCCATGGAGATGCCAAGAGTGTTGAGTCCTGGTATTTGGACCACGTTCACTGCGGTCACATTGGACCCAACTCGGTTATTTGTGTTGCGTGGCATGTCAAGCCCTGGAAAGAAGAAATCGCTTGCCTGAGCGAGCATTGGGTCCTTGCAAACCACGCCATTGACTAACACTGAGAAGGAAAAACATCAAAAAAAGATCAGCCAATAAAAAAAAACATAACCCATGCACGTAGGGCCGGTGTCCACACGCAGAGTAAATGCAATAACAATATTTCTCAAGTCATCTAGCCAAACCCCACAATACCTACCAAAAATGGAATTGGGTTTGCACAAACACGTGATTATCATGATACTAATGGAAGTTAAATTGAGAAATAAAAAAAAAGCATTTGTACCTGGAGACATATTGTCAGCAACACAAAAGTCCTGTAGAGGACTGGGATCAGCGGCAAAGGTAAGAGAAGATGCCAAGGAAAGGAGTACAAGTACAAGGAGGGGAGTAGCCTTCTCCATTTTATCAATCTAAAGAGGAGTATTGGGTGCGAGTGTTTTGATGGTGTGGAAGAAGCTTAGAATGGGTGCATATTTATAGGCAGAGAGAGAGAGAGAGAGAAACAGATGCATGGCTTAAGTGTCATGTGATTTCATGGAAATGGTCTTGTTACAACTTAATCAATATATGGTTTAACAACTACGCTATCTAATCTATTTTTTTCATCCAAGTAGATCTTTCCCCGCAAAGAATAGAAGCAGTCGTCAGACTCTTTTTTCTGTGAAAGTTGAAACAATCTTTTCGTACCTAAATTATAATGTAACTTATCTGAGTTGAAAAATGCCTGCCCTTTTTTTAAATGCTTAGATCTAAATTAATAAGTGGGGCTTGCCCCACCACCCAACTGGTCATGAGTACAGACAAAGAAAAATAAGAAACAACATATTATGGAGGAAGAAAATCAAAGATCCAATTTACTCCATCTCTCGCGAAACGGTCCGCTACCCTATTAGCCGAGCGAAGGACATGCTGAAATCAAACTGGGTGATCTCCCACATGGTCTCGAACAATGCCTACCCTATTTATACCTACCCATTTGATTGCTAATTTGCAGACCTTTTTTTAAGGTTGGCCAATACCACTCTAATTAGGAAATTGATTTTTCCCGACCCCTTTTCAGCATTACCACCTCCTCTTGTTTATCTTTTCTTAAGAATGGCTATATTTCCACCTTTTGTTTGCCTTTCCCTGAAAATAGTCATTTCCAAGAAAGCACAAACAAAAGGATGGATATGCGGAGGAATGGGGTAGAAAATAAAATTTCACTTGTAATTATAAAAAAACTTACAGCATCTATAAAAAATTTTATTTTCGTTACTTCGCTATTAAAGATTAGTTGCCAAAACTTGGTTAAATGGTAAATAAATATATTTTAAACTCCTTTGACCATTTGGATGTTTTTCAAATATGCGATTTGAGAAATAATTGGTGTCGATTTTCTGTCGTTCAAGCTGTTGATATGGTGGACCCCCACTCACATAAAAAATCCATCCATCATCTACGTTAAAACTATGATAGGATGATCCTGATCCACTGATGGCAAATTTATCAAAAAACGTCTTAATATATCATTTCCTTCGGGAAATCGTTTTGACAATTTCATGTTTTCGGATAATATTGTGATGGAATTACCATACCAATCTAATTGTTAATAGGGAAAAGTGTTTCTACACGGCCGAGTAGATACGTTATCTACTCCGTCGGCCAAAGTTACAGTGGGGCCCACATTGTTTGGGTCCTGATCGCAATAGTTAGGGTGTGCCAAAATAAAATAAAATAAAATAAAAACCATAAGATCATCCCAACCCTTCTATTTGTGGAGGTTAAATATGGAGGGCTATGAACCTCCCATTTTTAACCTCCACAAATTGAAGGGTTAGGATGATCGTTTGAAGTTGATTTTTAGGGCACACCCTATCTATCTCAGGGCCTAACAAATGAATGCTCTGGATTATCCAAGCAATGTGGGCCCACTTTGTTTCATGCGACGTAGTAGACGACGTTATCTACTTTTGACCGAGTAGAAACACTTTTCCCTTGTTAATATCTTTTACATTATAAACTATAATTCAGAAAATATATTGTCAAATTAAGAGTTCTTCTAGCAAACCGTTACTACTTTACAATATTATAAAACAAGAGTTTTAATACGGTGCCCGACGGTCAAGTCCCATGTGGGCGGTACCCCCTTGATATTTGATCCAACAGCAGCCCAGTTTTTAAGAGGAGCAAAAGAAATAAATCACAAGCAATCACAAGAAGAAAACAATATATGCAGTTCACCATAATGGGCTACATCCAACGACAAGGTAACACAGGTCCATTATTTCAAACCAAATAGCACAACGTTACCTCCACACTTGTAAAAACCACCGAAAAACCCTTCTCTCCAACCTTCTATACAATCACAAAAAACCCCCAAATCTATACACTAAGTATGAGGAGAAATCCCCTTAAAAAAACCTCCAACATTATGCTAGGGTTGCAAGGAAAAACTAATGGAAATGAAGAATGAAAGAAGAGGAACACACCCTAAGTAACCAGGAAGAAGAAACATGTTTTCGCCTCACCAGAGAAGCCCTCCTAGAGTCCAAAGAGAAAACCCCTCATTTCTTGTAGTAACCTTTTCTCCTCTCAAACCTCTCACTCTTTGTAGACACCCCATTTTGCTCTGCTTTGATTAAAAAAGAAATTAGGGTTTCGCTGTCAATTTTTCAGTGTTTTCTATTCCGGTGTTCGTCCCTTACGCTTTCTCAAATCTTTCTGGTCATTTCTGCAATGTTCTGATTTTTTCCGCTAAAGTGCGGAGAAGGGTTATTCGTGAGAATCCGAGCAAGGGAGAATTTGTACCCGTTTGGTGGGCCCGCATTGAACATTTGTTTAAAATTGAATCAACCGGGGGCCCACGTTGTGGGGCCCACGTTGTGGGGCCCGCGTTGTGGGGCCCGCGTTGTGGGGCCTCAATGGGGCCTCTTGTGAGGCCTCTTATGAAGAGCAATGATGGTAGCTCTCCACTAAGACAACATGATGGGCCCTCCACTAAGAACAATAATGATGGATTCTCCACTAAGAAACATGATGGGCCCTCCACTAAGAACAATAATGATGGATTCTCCACTAAGAAACATGATGGGCCCTCCACTAAGAACAATAATGATGGATTCTCCACTAAGAGGGACAACATGATGAGCTCTCCACCAACATATCTCTCTCTCTCTCTTTCTCTCCCTATATATATCTTCCTTCCCATCCATAAAAAAAAGGAGAAATTTATCTTCCATTATCTCTTTCTCTTCCATTATCTCTTCTAATCACTCCCTCCAATCCCTTTCCTTAATATATTCTTCCATCCCTCTCCCTAATATTCTTCTTCCATTATCTCTTCACTCTCTCAATCACTCCCTCTAAACACTCCAGAGAAAGCGAAAGACGGCGGAGCGGATCGGCGGCGGCAGGATTTTTTATATTTTTTTGGATTGGGCGGAGATCTTCACCACAGGTAGGTGCATTGTTCTCAAAATATTTCTGTATTTTTCCGAATTTTTCTGATTTTTTCCGCAAATTGTGTTTTAAAAATGGAAAACTCTTCAAAAAAAAAACATCTTTTGACGAAGAAAAATTAAATTATATACCAAACAGATTCTAAAATTAATGAAATTTCGTGGGAAAATAATATGTTACTGATTCATTTTACCATGAATTTATAAAGATTTTTGGAGTTTATTTGGTATATTATTTAATATTTTCTTTGAAACTTATCAGATTTTAGGAGAATTGTTACTAACATCAGATCATCATTAAAATTCATAAATTTTTTACAGTAGTCTTATCTTCCATATTACTTGTTACTGTAAAATTTTCGTGTTATTTGGATCTGTTTTAATATGGGATGTAGTGTTAATTTATAATCTGGTCTGGAAATTGTAAAATCCGAAATTGGTAGTAAATAATTTCTAAAATTCATGAAAATCTCACTGCATGCTATTTTGATTCATATAGTATTTCTGTAGAAATTTCATAGAATTTAGAGTTATATTTCTACTAGTTTAGGTGTTAATTGTGCAATCTGGACATTTAATGGTTTAATCAAGATTAAATGTGAATTTAATGTAAAAATATGCAAAACTCATCCTGTAAGCTACATACATTTTCATCTTGCTGCTGTAGAAATTTCAAATCATTTCGAATTTATTTGCAACAATTTCACTTGTAAAACCGCTCATATGCTTAAAATTGATAAAATCCATGGAAAATTCGAAATTAATTGAAAATCATATAAAAATTCCTAAAGAACTTTAAAATTCTGTCACATGTTCACTCCTTAATCCATTGAAACAGAAATTTTAGGATCTTTAGATTTTCCTGGAAAAATGGCCAGTGCATCCATAATCGTATCCCAATTGCAACTTGATCTTTGACAATTTGAATATTTAAGTTATAGCATGTTGTTGGCTCCGAGGTTAGTGTCCACGGAAATCCTGAGATTCTGCCAGGCAATAAGATGCTATAACCTAAGTATTAAATTGCACAAGGAAAGAGCGCACGATTCCCTCCTTTGGATGCCATTCAAGGCCGAAATTGGTGAACCCTAGAACCATTGGTAATCCTTAAATGTCTAGAAACTGAAAATCTTCGAAATCTGAAACTCATTAACCTCGAGAACTTAAATCGATTTATCTTGTGTCTTTCGGAACCATTGGATTATGGTTTCCAATCTAAGAACCATTAGAGCCCAATTTAGGAACACTGGTGTCGTGCCGTGTCCTAGGTTTTAGGGAGTCCTAGAGTTAGGAGTCCAGCCTCATCACGGACGCTTGCTATGAATAGCAACCGTACCATAGGTCTAGTTACACTAGTCACCCGATCTTTCCCTAGGACAAGCCTAGTAAACTAGGATGTAGGCAAAACCTGCATTAGTCTAAGGGACAACTTGCATTCAGATAAGAATCATATAGCATCTTAGATGAAATCCTAAGATAATAAAATCCTCAACTTGAATTAAATAATTCCTCTTAAAACTGTTGAAACAGTCAAATCCGTCTAAGTCGGTGTCCTAGTTGAGTTAGGCATATGTAGCTTAGCTTAGGTGCACCGAACTACGTCGACTCTGATCCCAGTGAGGCTTGGGTACGTAGGCAGCTTGGATGTCTGACGGCATACCACCCGCGAGTCGGCACCACAACAAATTGTGGTGTTTTGTATATTAATTTTCTTGTAAATGCTTAATCAAATCACTTAGGATTTTTCATGAAATTAGAATTTTAGGAGAACTTTCACCTAGATTGAATCCAGACAAATTAAGAAATCAAGATACACATTTAGGATTCACATTGAAATTAGATCATAGGATGCATGTCACTTAGTTCGCACAATAACATAGAGTTGAATGAGCCATTTAAAATAAATTTAAAAGAGTTAGCTTTTGGAATCGAAGACCGATTATCGGGCAAGAATGGTGCATGTGGTGGATAACTCCCCATACCTTCCATTCTCGTAACCAGGTAGCGAGTCTAGATTTCTGGTTAATTATGGGTCCTAGATCCCACATCTAGGTGGCGACTCTGTCAGTCTCTTTCGTGTGGAATTCGGATTGCCTTAGTGATCCCAAGTCCACAGGAAAGACGAATTCAAATCAATAATTAAATGCACACGCCAATCGCGTGGGTACAAGAGACCAAGAGAGAGAGCGCGGCGGCTCGCGCCCCACGCCCCTCTCGCGGGATCTGGCTCCTACAGTCTGGCGACTCTGCTGGGGACCACCTAACTTCATTAAAATTCCAAAAGATAATTCATTTGAATTTAATTTAACTGGCTCATAAAAACTTTATGCTTGTTAGATTAGTTTGTATGCTTTATTTTCTCATCACATATACTCAAACTTAATCTAACAAAACCTGAAGGCATCATAGATTGCGCGAACTTATTGCACACACTTACATCACTTTCATCTAAACCCCTGCATCTCACATGCACACACGTCCTATTTTAGGAACCCGGAGTGTTATCTAGCATGGTTGACTGGGATTTCATCACCTGGTGCCTCTGTGCTAGAGAAGCATTCCACCCTTAGCCTAGTACCTTTATGGTACGTAAACGGATCTCTTGTTCACGTACTGATACGCCGGACACTGGTACAGTATATCGAACAGGGATTCGCGCTAAGGGAACTCTTGGCCTTACCCCTAGATTAACCCACACATGCATGTAGTATACGAACACATGTGCATCACGTGTGTGAGCCTAGTTTAGGATATCCTACCTATTTGTGTCTAGATTAGGCCGTAGACCATCTTCTAATGGCTACGATCGGTCCTAGGTACACAAACAAAGTCATGAGTCGAGATCCTCTCTCCACTCCGCTAGATTAGGATTAGGGTTGATGCCTTCAGGTAACACTGATAAAATGTGCAAAGATTAAAAAACTTTCCCTTTGGGGTTAGGATTTAAATCCCATTCATTTCCAAAGATCTCATAGGATTAGTCATTCATGATCCATCCGTTGAAAGCAATCTTATGCTATCTCATCTCATCTCGATCGTACGCTTTTTAATCTTATATTATCTGATTCGATCGAGTATCCATACTTCCTTTATATTGGTAGGAACTCATCCTAATCTCATGTTCATGTAATCCTGATTATCCCTGTATCCTTTCTCCTGGCTCACAGACACCATGTCTACTCGTACAATTCTTGATTGGATCCGTGGTACATTAAGAGAATCCCATATCTATGCCATAAGTGAGCAAGAGAAAAATCTCTTCGGTTACGTGGCCACCATCAAGCTCGATTGGGGATTACTCTATGCTGCATCAGAGTGTTGGGATCCCGATCATCATGTCTTCCGTTTTGGCAACCAAGAAATGTGTCCCACCTTTGAAGAATGGTGTGCCTTATTGGAATATCCTGTAGATGGCCCTCTGGTGAAGCCATCTTACGTGTCGGATTATCGTCCTTTGTTCCTTCGCTTGATGAATAATCCAGATGAATCCATGAACTCTTTCATCAAAGACCAGGAAGTGTCCATGCAACAACTGATTGACATTTACCCTCCTGTTGGGCATATTGGTGCTGTTGATATTCAAAAAGCCCGAGGTCGCGCTCTGAGATTCTGCTCCTTTGCTAGGTTCCTCACTGTCCAGCCTTCTCGCTGTGCGTCAGCTGTTCTCTTGGACCTCGTTGATCAGATGGATCGTGGCGCCAATCCAATTCCTACTATGCTTGCAGAAACCTTTAATGGATTGGATGAGATGGCTCGTCTTCGTGCCAGCTCAGGTCCAGGCTCTTATGTTCGATCTTTTGTTGGGTCCTTCTCAGGATGTCCTGCATTACTTCAGGTGTGGTTATGCCACAAGCTAAAAATTGCAGCTCCTGTGCATTTTGATCATACGTTATACACCTTCAGTGAATGGCGTCATGATGTTTCTTTCGATCATAAAAGCGATTGTGTTGAATGGTTAAATTCTCGCCAACAAGATCAGATTTATTGGCAAATCCCTGGAATCGAAGAAGCTGTCTTCAACACTGGAGAAGCTAACTACGTTCGCCTTCTTGGTCTCAAAAAGACTTCCTTTTATGTTCCTGCCAGGATTCAGCGTCAGTATGGAAGGGAGCAATCCATTGTGCCTCCCCTTCGTCATTTCTATCCGCCTGAGGATCTTAAGCCCAAAATTGTCAAAGCTGTTTCATCTGCTTGGGATGCCAGAATCATCAAATCTTTAAAGGAGTCAGTTGAGAAGGATTGTCGTCCGAAGAAGAAGTCTAAAAAGAGTGCTTAGTTCCATGTTTAATCTTATCCGTTTATCTTCGAAAGAATGAATCATGTACTCAAACTTTAATGATTGATCAATAAAGTTCATCTTTCTTTCTCATTATCTTGGTCTATGCGTATATCCTCGTCTACTCCTTTCTGATTTTAAAATATGTCTTTCAAATATTGCAGGGCCGAAGACACCATAGCTAACCCTACTACTCCTTGGGTTCGGGTCTCTTCTCGATTGCAGAGGAAATCTGTATCCCCGCCACCTTCTCTAAGAACCCCAGCATCTCCTTCTTTCCCGTCCTCATCCTCACCAATGGCAAACAACCAAGATGGTCTTCCACCCACTGCTATTACCGATACTCTTACCTTGATTCTCCAACAGCTTCAAGAACTCAAAGAAGAAAACCGAGTTATCAAGGCTCAGCTTTCTGAAAAGTTGAGACCTTCGTTGTCCAAGGATAAAGGGCCTGTGCACCAAGCAGCTACTTCAGCAGCACCTGTCCAGCCAGTGTTCATCAATATCCATGATAAAACCGAAGAAGATTTGGAAAAAGAGCAGTATAGCGAGAATCGCAGTAGACCTTCTCAGTCCATGGTTGATAAGTCTGTTATGGAGAAATTAGAGACTCTTACCAGAAAAGTTCAAGACATTCAGTTTCAAGACCAGGGTAGTTTCAATCCCAGTGATCTTACTCTATTTCCCGAAATCCGCCTTCCTGCTAATTTTCAAATGCCCGATTTCGACAAATATGATGGTGTGGGTTGTCCAATCACACATTTACAAATGTTCACCATCATGTGTCAGCCTCAAGGCTTATCTCCTGAGCAAATGGCTCAATTGTTCCCAGTTTCCCTAACCAAGGTTGCTAGGAGATGGTTCATGGTCTTGGACAAGACTCGTTACAGGACATGGAAGGATATCGGTGAGCAATTCATCAGGCAGTTCAAATATGATGATGGGACAGAAATCACCAGAAAGGATTTAGAGAGAACAAAACAAGACTCGAGAGAATCCTTTCTGATTTTTGTGAAAAGATGGAGGAGAATAGCAGCTCAGATGATGGAGCGCCCGTCTGAGGAGGAGCAAGTCCAGATAATCATGAAAAATATTTCCCCCCAGCTCCAGTATCACATGTCATTGCAATACTATCCAGACTTCAAACACTTCATTGTGGCTGGCACCCAGATAGAGGAGGCTATGGCTCAAGGTGTATTCAACCGTAGCAACCCAAATCCTAGAGATTTCAAAAAATCCCCACCAGCCCAAGTCAGTAGTATCTCCCATTCCAATGCTCAATCCTCTAAATCCCAGGAACCTCTAGTAATGGACTATGCTCAACCTGCGACCGCACCTCGGCAACAAGCCCGGGTAGAATTTACTCCTCTTCCCATTCCATCTTCGGAGGTGCTTAAGCAGTGTCTGGCTTCAGGTCGCATAACCCTACCTGCCACCCGGCCTCCCCCCAATCCTTTACCTGCCAATTGGCGAGCCGACCTACACTGTGAGTATCACAGGGGTCCTGGTCATCTTACAGACAATTGCATCGCCTTGAAATTCAGAATCCAGAAACTTATTGATGAGAAAGTCATTGCATTCCAACCAAGACCCAATGTTACCCAAAACCCGCTACCTGGTCATGCTAATCCTCCCGCTGCCGTTAATGCCATAACCATAGGAGATCCTGAGTTTGACCCTCTCACCCTCATATGTGCTTTAGAACCCATTTCTGAACCCGAAATCATCTTCTGTGATGAATCATACCTAAGGGAGTCTGTACCTCCCTTGGTAATCACCTATGAGCCACAAGACCCTCAAATTATCACCTATGGTGAGCCAGAATTGGATGAAGTCAGACATGTGACAAGGGGTGGAAGAATTTTCAAACCTGCTGAATTAAGAGTCGAAAATCCAGGGGCATTGGCTCGAGGAGAGGAGCCGCAATACGTGAAGGACCCAGATGATGAAGTTGTTCAGCAGTTGAAGAAAACTCAGGCTGTCATATCTGTTTGGGGGTTGTTGATAGCATCGAAGAAACACAGAGAGGCTGTGTTGAAAGAACTGAATACCACACAGGTGTCCTCAGAAATATCTCCAGAGCAACTAGCTGAAGTTGTCGCTCTGACACACGCCACCAGGGCCATTAGTTTCTCAGACCAGGAGCTGCCTCCTCAAGGTCGGAATCATGCTAGAGCTCTTCATGTCACTGTTGTTTGCGAAGGCAAGAAAGTACCGTCTGTGCTGGTAGATAATGGATCCGCGTTGAATGTATGTCCATTAAGAACTGCCATTACCTTGGGTTTCGGTCCCACTGATTTTGCCGAATCAACCCTTGGTATCCTCGCATATGACAATACCCGCAGAAATGTGGTCGGAGTCCTTACCACCAGGATCGTTATAGGCGGTCAAGAATTTGAGGTGGAATTTCAAGTTATTGATATCAAGGCCTCGTTCAATATACTTCTGGGACGACCCTGGTTGCATAAGGAAGGTGTTGTTGCCTCAACCCTTCATCAAAAACTGAAGTTCATTAAAGAAGGAAAATTGATCACTGTCAGAGGCGACGAAGAGCCAGAAATAGGGCAGATAACAGGAGAAACTCGGATCCTTCCAGTTACAAAAGCAGATGATTACAACTTGAATGGTTTCGCATTCGATGTTACTGCTATTTCCTATGAAGATGCCTCTCGGGAGGAGTTGTATTTGCCTTTTGCCATCAGTCCTGTGGTTGCCAAGATGATGAGAAAAATGAACTACTTTCCGGGTATGAATTTAGGCCGTGATCCAAGCAAAGCGTCTCATTGGCGCCCAATCAAAGCAAACTCTGGAGTTTTCGGTCTAGGGTATATACCTACTGAGGAGGAGGAGGAATCCATGAAAGAATTGTTGAAATTGAAGGAAGAAATCCGCCGCACTGGAAGGATACTCCCGATGACTCCATATTCCTTATCAATGAATGGTCACTTTATCAAAGAAGGTGAGACTTCTCCATACTATGGGTTTTCTGAACCATGGTATGACTCAGTAACAGGGATCATGATACCGGGTTTTGAAATATTCAGTGGCCTTGCTCTCCCAGAAACAGAACCGCCGGTATATTGTGTTGAAAAAACTGTTGAGGATTGGATAGTCTGCCTTGAGCCAGATATGTTGGGGTCTTTGTTCGAAGAAGATGTGCCTGATGTTGTTTGTCAGGAGTTGCCCGTTTTAGATCATTTTAAAAAGCAAGAAGAGACTGACTGTGAAGATGTGCTAGTGGCGGTTATTCAGGGCGATGCTACCTTTACTGAACCTCAGAGTCAGATTGCACCTGCAACAGAAAATCTTTCCAACTGGAGTTCTGATATTTTTCCATCTTATTTTACGGCTAAGTCAAGTCTAGTCAAGCCAACTGAATCAGTGTCAGTGCCTAGTCCAGGCGAGTCGTTTTCTGAGTTTATTTACTATATGAATCCTGAGCCTGTTCAGGATGAGTCCAAGAATAATGATGTAATTTCTTTCAATTCAATGAAATCCGATTCTCAGTATGTCTCTGTGTTTGCTTCTGACTTTAATAATGATAACACTCCCTCCTCAGACGAGGAAGAAGGGATCGACGAAACTCCCTTTGAATTGCAGCATATGCTCAAACAAGAGGAGGAGCGCCGAGCCCAGCCTCTTAAAGATGAAATCAAAATTATAAACATCGGAACAGAAGATTTAATACAGGAAATACGAATTGGAAATACTCTATCCTCTGAAGAGCGCGATGAATTAATAAACCTACTTAAGGAATATAAGGAAGTTTTTGCCTGGTCCTACAAAGATATGCCCGGGTTGAGCGAAGACATTGTTCAGCACAAGCTACCTTTGTTGCCAGGAATTAAACCTAAAAAGCAGAAGCTAAGGAGAATGAAGCCCGAGTGGGTCTTGAAAGTAGAAGAAGAGGTTACTAAGCAGTTGAATGCTGGGTTCCTGCAAGTGGTGGAATATCCGGAATGGCTTGCAAATATAGTACCTGTACCGAAGAAAGATGGAAAGGTGAGAATGTGTGTAGATTTCAGAGATCTGAACAGGGCAAGTCCGAAAGACGATTTCCCTCTACCACATATCGATATCCTGGTAGACAATACGGCCGGGCATGAATTACTATCCTTCATGGATGGTTTCTCGGGCTACAATCAAATTAAGATGGCACCCGAAGACATGGCTAAAACCTCGTTCATTACACAATGGGGGACATATTGCTATCGGGTAATGCCATTTGGTCTTAAGAATGCTGGTGCGACGTATCAAAGAGCAGCTACAGCCTTACTCCATGACATGATACATAGAGAAGTCGAAGTTTATGTCGATGATATGATTGTAAAAGCTAGGGAAAGGAGGGATCACATCCCGAACCTCAAGAAGTTCTTTGAAAGAATACTCAAATACCAGCTTCGCCTGAATCCTAGCAAGTGTGTATTCGGGGTTACCTCTGGTAAGTTGTTAGGATTCATGGTGAGTCAAAGGGGTATAGAGGTAGATCCTCAGAAGATTAAGGCTATCCAGGAGATGCCGCCGCCTAGAACCGAGAAGGAAATTCGGGGATTCCTAGGAAGGATACAGTTCCTAAGGCGATTCATCGCTCATCTGACATCAACTTGTGAACCTATCTTTAAGCTCTTAAAGAAGAACTCTTCCAAAGAATGGACAGAGGAATGTCAGCAGGCCTTTGAAAAGATAAAGCAAAGTTTGTCTGAACCACCGATAGTAGCACCAGTGATACCGGGACATCCATTGCTGCTTTATTTGTCAGTAACAGAAACCACAATGGGTTGTATGTTAGCGCAGCAAGATCCAGAAACCAAGCATGAAAAGGCTGTGTATTATCTTAGCAAGAAGATGTTGGAGTATGAACAGAAGTATACTGTCCTAGAAAAAACCTGCTTAGCCTTGGTTTGGGCTACTCAGCGACTCAGGCATTACATTTTATCACATAAGGTCTTGCTCCTGTCAAGGATGGATCCTCTGAAATATCTCTTTGAAAAACCAGCCTTGACAGGCAGGACTGCCAGATGGTTATTGTTGTTGTCTGAGTTTGACATCACCCATGTAACCCAAAAATCAGTAAAGGGCCGAGTCATTGCTGAACAATTGGCAGAAGCACCCCGAGAAGAAAATCAGCCTTTCAAGACGATGTTCCCAGATGAAGAGATCATGATGGTAGAAGATGAATATCCAGAAACTGGTTGGACCCTCTATTTTGATGGAGCAGCAAACCAAACAGGGCAAGGAGTAGGGGCATTGCTTGTGTCACCCCGAAATGAGCATGTTCCCCTTGCAGTTAAGTTACAATTCAATTGCACCAACAATATGGCAGAGTATGAAGCATGCATTGTTGGGCTTGAGGCAGCATTGGCCTTAGGCATAGAGAATCTTGACGTATATGGAGATTCAATGTTAATCATTTGCCAAACCCAAGGAGAATGGAGAACCAAAGAAGAAAAGTTGCTGCCATATCATGAATACTTGGATATTCTCGCTAAGCAATTCCAGCACATTACTTTCAGTTATTTGCCAAGGTTGAAGAATAGATTCGCCGATGCCTTAGCGACGTTAGCTTCTATGATTGACATACCTCACAATATGAAAATGAGGCCCATCACGGTTCAAGAGCAATGGGCTCCTGCATATGTTGATGCTATAGAGATAGCTGCAAGATGTCCCGATGGTAAACCATGGTATACGGACATAAAGAACTACATCTCGGGCCAGGGGCATCCCAATGAGGCGTCGAGTAAGGAGATAAGGACTTTGCAGAGATTGGCAGTTAACTTTGTCATTTGTGGAGGAGAGCTGTATCGACGGTCCTTCGACGGAATCCAACTCTTATGTGTCACTGAAGATCAGGCAGAAGAAATTCTCGCAGATGTTCATGAAGGGGTGTGTGGACCTCATATGAATGGGAGGATGTTGTCAAAGAAGATCCTACGTCTGGGGTACTATTGGCCAACATTGGAAGCAGATTGTCACACATTTGTGAAGAAATGCTATAAATGTCAGATACATGCGAATCTCATTCATGTACCACCTACCGAATTGCATTCTCTTACTTCTCCTTGGCCGTTTTCGGTATGGGGAATTGACATAATTGGCAAGATTTCCCCTAAGTCATCTAGTGGTCACGAGTACATACTCGTTGCAATTGACTACTTCACTAAGTGGGTTGAGGCCGCTTCTTATGCAAAGCTTACATCCGCATCAGTTGCTAAATTCATACGAACCAACATCATATGCAGATATGGAATTCCCCATGAACTTATCTCAGATAACGGATCTCATTTCAAGAAAGAAGTTATCACTCTTTGCGAAGAGTTCAAGATTAAGCATCATAAATCTTCACCTTATCGGCCGCAGACAAATGGAGCGGTGGAAGCTGCAAACAAAAATGTCAAGACTATCATTAGCAAGATGTCAGAAACTTATAAGGATTGGTCGAATAAGTTGCCGTACGCATTGTGGGCTTACAGAACATCAATTAGAGCTTCAACTGGGGCAACCCCTTACTCTCTTGTTTATGGTATGGAAGCAGTGCTACCTGTGGAGATCCGTGTACCTTCGCTCCGAGTATTGACTGAAGTCAAGTTGCCAGAAAATGAATGGGCAGACGCCAGATATAAAGAGCTGAACATGCTAGATGAAAAGAGGTTAAAAGCACTTTACCATGTGCAGGGTTATCAGCGCAGAATAGCCCGGGCTTTTAATAAAAAGGTTAAAATCAGAGATCTCGAAGAAGGCAATCTTGTTCTAAAAGAAAATCGAGCACCAGTGCTTGACCCAAGAGGCAAATTCAAGCCTAATTGGTCAGGGCCATACATCGTGGACCAAATCTTACCCGGAAAAGCCGTCAAGCTCCGTAATTTAAATGGAGAAATATTGCCGGAACCAACAAATCTTGATCAACTCAAGAGGTTCTATGCTTGAACACCAGAAGGCCGTCTTTTGGCCGAATAAAACCCAAATTCATAACCCAAAATCAAAAAATATATAACCTTTTGCAAACCCTTTCGAGCCTACATAAAATTTTCCTTCAAAACCCAATGTACTAGGGGCATTCCCCTGAACTACGCATGACCTGATTCCTACACTGGGATACGTAGGCAACCTGTTCACAGGTTCGGTCGAAACTCTTGCAAAACCTTAAGCCATTCTTTGAAAAGCTCTACCTCACCTGTAAAGTCCTTTTGGTGTTCAAAAAAAAAAAAAAAAAAAAAAAAAATGGAGCTTGAAAATCCGCTAGATTGAAAACCTGAAAAGGCGATCTAGGCAAAATTCAGGATCATTCCTCTGCTAAGTTGAAAACCTGAAAAGGCAGCTTAGGCAAAAGTTAAGGGGGTAGCCTGCTGAGTTGAAAACCTAAAAGGCGATTCAGGCAAAAGTTAAGGTTGAACGGTCCGCCAAGTTGAAAATCTAAAAAGGAATACTTGGTCGTGGTAAGATGGGGTTCACGCCAGAAGAATTACATCGACCTCTGAACTCTCAGTAGGTCAGGCAAAAATAACAATGATTCCCGAAACTAAGGGCATTAATTTCAAAACAATCCGAAAGTTGATAGAAGGATATATGAAGTATCACTGTCTTAAAAAATAAGTGAAGATGTTTATCAGTGGAGAAACATTCTTTAAAAGAGGCTAACCTAACCCAAAAGAAAATACTGATAAGTCAGAAGCATCACGAGATCACTTGAGTAATCTTTCTTATTTTGTCTTTTTATTACCAATGTCTGTAGTTCTATTTTTAGAAAAATTTACAAATGCTATTTTAAAGAATTGTTGTAGGGTGCAATCACTCTGAAGGCAGGTTCATTAACGGATTCCGAGAAACTTGGAAAAGGTGCGACTGTCACGAATGGTGAAAAATCGTTGCAAGAATGATCTCTGGTCAATGAATAGAAGAAGGTTAGAAGGCCTTAAACTGGGGCAGGTTGCTAATAAAGTGGCATCTCATATTCAAGCCTTGAAAGACCTTTGCTGCATGGTGGTATTGAATCATTTGCTTCCAAAATTGTTAATTGGAGATTCCAGTTCCCCCTTTCCTGATAATCTCTGTTATCATATACTCTCTGAGTCCATTTGAAAGTGGTCTTCTTTCTTTGAACATCATACAAATATGATATCTCATTTCCTTGGAACTCCGTAAAAATACGGTATTCCATTTTCTTCTGAGTCCATTCAAAAATGTTCTCTTATTCTCTTTGAGCATCATACAAATATGATACCTCATTTCCTTTGAATTCCGTAATTCATCAAATCCAATTCTACGTTAAATTCAAATTCCCAAAATTCATCAAGTCCAATTCTACGTCAAAATTCAAAATCCCAAAATTCATCAACTCCAATCCTACGTCAAATTCAAATTCCCCAAATTCATCAAATCCAATTCTACGTCAAATTCAAATTCATAAAAAAAACCTCCAAATTCATTAATCTCAACCGAAGATTGAAGCCGTAAAAATACGGTATTTCATTCTGAGTCCATTAAAAAATGTTCTCTTATTCCCTTTGAGCATCATACAAATATGATACCTCATTTCCTTGGAACTCCGTAAAAATACGGTATTCCATTCTCTTCTGAGTCCATTCAAAAATGTTCTCTTATTCTCTTTGAGCATCATACAAATATGATACCTCATTTCCTTGGAACTCCGTAAAAAATACGGTATTCCATTCTCTTCTGAGTCCATTCAAAAATGTTCTCTTATTCTCTTTGAGCATCATACAAATATGATACCTCATTTCCTTGGAACTCCGTAAAAAATACGGTATTCCATTCTCTTCTGAGTCCATTCAAAAATGTTCTCTTATTCTCTTTGAGCATCATACAAATATGATACCTCATTTCTTTGGAACTCCGTAAAAATACGGTATTCCATTCTCTTCTGAGTCCATTCAAAAATGTTCTCTTATTCTCTTTGAGCATCATACAAATATGATACCTCATTTCCTTGGAACTCCGTAAAAAATACGGTGTTCCATTCTCTTCGAGTCCATACAACTACGTTCTCTTATTCTCTTTGAGCATCATACAAATATGATACCTCATTTCTTTGGAACTCCGTAAAAATACGGTATTCCATTCTCTTCAGGTCCATACAACTATGGTCTCTTACTCTCTTTGAGCATCATACAAATGTGATGTCTCATTTCCTTGGAAGCCGTAAAAATATGGTATTTCATTCTGAGTCCATTCAAAAATGGTCTTTTCTCTTTGAACATCATATAAATGTGATGTCGAGCGGCACCGCAGCAGGATTTTTTTACTACATTCCAATTCTAGGACTTCGTTTTGGGTTTTACATTAGGTAGTAAATGCTTGCGTCTAGGTTCCGTAGAGTCTTTTGTCGATTAAAGCTACGCAAAATGGTTCTGTCATTTTGACTTTGGTATTCGATGGCTACGTCATCTCTACCAAAGAGGGGCATCTGTAGACACCCCATTTTGCTCTGCTTTGATTAAAAAAGAAATTAGGGTTTCGCTGTCAATTTTTCAGTGTTTTCTATTCCGGTGTTCGTCCCTTACGCTTTCTCAAATCTTTCTGGTCATTTCTGCAATGTTCTGATTTTTTCCGCTAAAGTGCGGAGAAGGGTTATTCGTGAGAATCCGAGCAAGGGAGAATTTGTACCCGTTTGGTGGGCCCGCATTGAACATTTGTTTAAAATTGAATCAACCGGGGGCCCACGTTGTGGGGCCCACGTTGTGGGGCCCGCGTTGTGGGGCCCGCGTTGTGGGGCCTCAATGGGGCCTCTTGTGAGGCCTCTTATGAAGAGCAATGATGGTAGCTCTCCACTAAGACAACATGATGGGCCCTCCACTAAGAACAATAATGATGGATTCTCCACTAAGAAACATGATGGGCCCTCCACTAAGAACAATAATGATGGATTCTCCACTAAGAAACATGATGGGCCCTCCACTAAGAACAATAATGATGGATTCTCCACTAAGAAACATGATGGGCCCTCCACTAAGAACAATAATGATGGATTCTCCACTAAGAGGGACAACATGATGAGCTCTCCACCAACATATCTCTCTCTCTCTCTTTCTCTCCCTATATATATCTTCCTTCCCATCCATAAAAAAAAGGAGAAATTTATCTTCCATTATCTCTTTCTCTTCCATTATCTCTTCTAATCACTCCCTCCAATCCCTTTCCTTAATATATTCTTCCATCCCTCTCCCTAATATTCTTCTTCCATTATCTCTTCACTCTCTCAATCACTCCCTCTAAACACTCCAGAGAAAGCGAAAGACGGCGGAGCGGATCGGCGGCGGCAGGATTTTTTATATTTTTTTGGATTGGGCGGAGATCTTCACCACAGGTAGGTGCATTGTTCTCAAAATATTTCTGTATTTTTCCGAATTTTTCTGATTTTTTCCGCAAATTGTGTTTTAAAAATGGAAAACTCTTCAAAAAAAAAACATCTTTTGACGAAGAAAAATTAAATTATATACCAAACAGATTCTAAAATTAATGAAATTTCGTGGGAAAATAATATGTTACTGATTCATTTTACCATGAATTTATAAAGATTTTTGGAGTTTATTTGGTATATTATTTAATATTTTCTTTGAAACTTATCAGATTTTAGGAGAATTGTTACTAACATCAGATCATCATTAAAATTCATAAATTTTTTACAGTAGTCTTATCTTCCATATTACTTGTTACTGTAAAATTTTCGTGTTATTTGGATCTGTTTTAATATGGGATGTAGTGTTAATTTATAATCTGGTCTGGAAATTGTAAAATCCGAAATTGGTAGTAAATAATTTCTAAAATTCATGAAAATCTCACTGCATGCTATTTTGATTCATATAGTATTTCTGTAGAAATTTCATAGAATTTAGAGTTATATTTCTACTAGTTTATGTGTTAATTGTGCAATCTGGACATTTAATGGTTTAATCAAGATTAAATGTGAATTTAATGTAAAAATATGCAAAACTCATCCTGTAAGCTACATACATTTTCATCTTGCTGCTGTAGAAATTTCAAATCATTTCGAATTTATTTGCAACAATTTCACTTGTAAAACCGCTCATATGCTTAAAATTGATAAAATCCATGGAAAATTCGAAATTAATTGAAAATCATATAAAAATTCCTAAAGAACTTTAAAATTCTGTCACATGTTCACTCCTTAATCCATTGAAACAGAAATTTTAGGATCTTTAGATTTTCCTGGAAAAATGGCCAGTGCATCCATAATCGTATCCCAATTGCAACTTGATCTTTGACAATTTGAATATTTAAGTTATAGCATGTTGTTGGCTCCGAGGTTAGTGTCCACGGAAATCCTGAGATTCTGCCAGGCAATAAGATGCTATAACCTAAGTATTAAATTGCACAAGGAAAGAGCGCACGATTCCCTCCTTTGGATGCCATTCAAGGCCGAAATTGGTGAACCCTAGAACCATTGGTAATCCTTAAATGTCTAGAAACTGAAAATCTTTGAAATCTGAAACTCATTAACCTCGAGAACTTAAATCGATTTATCTTGTGTCTTTCGGAACCATTGGATTATGGTTTCCAATCTAAGAACCATTAGAGCCCAATTTAGGAACACTGGTGTCGTGCCGTGTCCTAGGTTTTAGGGAGTCCTAGAGTTAGGAGTCCAGCCTCATCACGGACGCTTGCTATGAATAGCAACCGTACCATAGGTCTAGTTACACTAGTCACCCGATCTTTCCCTAGGACAAGCCTAGTAAACTAGGATGTAGGCAAAACCTGCATTAGTCTAAGGGACAACTTGCATTCAGATAAGAATCATATAGCATCTTAGATGAAATCCTAAGATAATAAAATCCTCAACTTGAATTAAATAATTCCTCTTAAAACTGTTGAAACAGTCAAATCCGTCTAAGTCGGTGTCCTAGTTGAGTTAGGCATATGTAGCTTAGCTTAGGTGCACCGAACTACGTCGACTCTGATCCCAGTGAGGCTTGGGTACGTAGGCAGCTTGGATGTCTGACGGCATACCACCCGCGAGTCGGCACCACAACAAATTGTGGTGTTTTGTATATTAATTTTCTTGTAAATGCTTAATCAAATCACTTAGGATTTTTCATGAAATTAGAATTTTAGGAGAACTTTCACCTAGATTGAATCCAGACAAATTAAGAAATCAAGATACACATTTAGGATTCACATTGAAATTAGATCATAGGATGCATGTCACTTAGTTCGCACAATAACATAGAGTTGAATGAGCCATTTAAAATAAATTTAAAAGAGTTAGCTTTTGGAATCGAAGACCGATTATCGGGCAAGAATGGTGCATGTGGTGGATAACTCCCCATACCTTCCATTCTCGTAACCAGGTAGCGAGTCTAGATTTCTGGTTAATTATGGGTCCTAGATCCCACATCTAGGTGGCGACTCTGTCAGTCTCTTTCGTGTGGAATTCGGATTGCCTTAGTGATCCCAAGTCCACAGGAAAGACGAATTCAAATCAATAATTAAATGCACACGCCAATCGCGTGGGTACAAGAGACCAAGAGAGAGAGCGCGGCGGCTCGCGCCCCACGCCCCTCTCGCGGGATCTGGCTCCTACACTCTTCTCCTCCTTTTTAAAAACCTTTTTATCTCTTGCCTTTACAAAACCATATGAGAGAGGCATGGAAAACATCCCACTTAAAAGACCAAGTGAGACCCGCTCCAAAAAAACAAAAAATGAAAAAACTGGTGCTCATGCGTCACCATTTTAACAATCTCCACATTGATGCATAATCATCGGCATACCAAGTCTTCCTTCTTGAGACCGAGAGAAGATAAACTTCGATCTAACTTTTCTCCTTGAACCATCGTTACGATCATATCCACTACATTCTCCTTGGTTCACACTTTCAACAAATAGATCCTTCCATCAGACTTCCTGAATGTAGTGATATTGTACCGATATATGTTTGGTCCTTTTGTGATTAACCGAATTCATGGCCAAACAAATGATGCACATGTTATCACAAAAAAATAATCCATGGGTTTTGACTCGATGCCAATCTCACCCATCAAACCTTGAAGCCAAACTACTTTCTAGCAAGCTTCCGCTGTCTCCATGTACTCGGCCTCGATAGTGGATAAGGCAACCGTTGGTTGCAACTTTGCCATCCAACTAATAGGACCATTCCCATTAGCATAACCCATAATAGATCTTCCTTTGTCCATAAATTATTAAAAGTTAAAAAATCAAACAACTACACAAAATTTCTTTTAATTTAAAAAATCATTCGCATTTAAGATAAAGCTCATGGTACAAATAAAAATGATGAGAATTTCACATTCTGCCCTAAATTTTCTTTTGCATATGACGAAGATAATTATACAATCTGAACAGATAAGTGTAAATGCCAAGAGTAAATCTCTTATATCTTATGTGTTTATAAAAAAACTAATAAAATTTCGTAATATAAGCTATTATATCTCTCATGTCTTATGTATCTACATATGGTCTTATATATCTTATAATTAGGATTTGTAAATGGTCCAATTTTTTTAAGAAAACTCCCCAAATTTTGAAGAGATTATCATTCTGATGAATTCGCTAAGGGTGCGACTTATTCTTGTTTTTAAATAATAATCCCTACCATTCTTGATCTTTTAAAACATTCCTAAAATAGATAAGTTAATGCCGCTAATCTTTTTTTTTTTTTTAAACTTACAATAATTCATTTTCATCCATTTATATGCCATAAATTTAGATTCTAAGATTGTCTCACAATGGAGATTTTTGAAACAATGGTCCATCCGCAATCGGGCCAAATATATGAACGCCTTAAACAATCAAATACGAAGGGGCATAATGTGTAAATAGGTTAATTTTAAATTAATCGTATCTACAAATAGAATATTAAGGAATTGCCTCTTTAAAAGTTAAGTAACTATATCGTGTGTGAGTGTACGTAGGGATTTGCTAGCATCCATCAACAGACCATCCGCGATGTGAGAGTTTGTCTTCATTCACGAGGTGGCTGCCCTCACATACAACAGCGCAGCCGTAAAATGGCTTCTGCGATGAATGCTAGCAAATCCCTATGTGCGTGTGCGCCAGTGTGCTAGTGCGTGCGTGCGTGTGCGTGTGTGTGCGTGTGAAGAATTAGAACCTTGTAGTCACGGCCCTTATAATTAATATTTTCCATGGCTTATTTTTATATAAACTATTAGAACCTATAAAGTATTAAAAAAAAATTCTATCACCCGAATTTCTCAAAGTTTCACCGCCCTTTATCATTACACTTTACATTTATTTCGTTTTTAACATTTAATGATTTTAATGCTGATAGAGAGAGAGAGAGAGAGAGAGAGAGAGAGAGAGAGAGAGAGAGAGACGGCCCTTACACTTGTCATTTCAAAGAGAAGGAGATGGGGCTAATGGTTGTCAATTCTATATATGATACGTTTACATAGTGGACTGCTACACATATGTCATATTTGGTTTAAACAGCGGACTACTACACATATGTCATATTCAGCAGACATTGAATTGGGGATTATAGGTATTCTACTAGCCCACGCACATCACATGGTAAGATACAACTCAATAAGAGAATTAAGGTGGGAGGTTATATTCCTTGGGACGAGGGTGTGTATATCTTCATCTTTGATCCAGGTGGACTAATTCCCGGGTGGAATTTATGTGAACTCAGGGCCGAGTTCTTTCTAAGAAGGCAAGTGTGATGCACTACATCCTTTGGTGCATCTGCTTCACCATTACTTGCAATAGTAATGTTATTATACTATTGTCCTTCCATATTTTGTTATATTTAGTAGTCATCATTATTAATCATTTGATTATTATACATGTCCTTTTTTAGTCTCTTTACCATTGGGGGTTATGTTGGTTGATGTTAGTTGTAAGGGCTGTCTATATGAAGCCAATCTCATTTCATTTCTGAGAATGACATTGATTTGAGAGAGAGAGAGAGAGAGAGAGAGAGAGAGAGAGAGAGGCTCTTCTCCTTTATTCTTTCTTTCCTTGTTAATGAATTGGAATTGTAGACTAGTGTTATAGTCCTTTTTCTCTTCATTCCATTATTTTCTTGTTGAATGCATGAAGAAGAACTGATCAAGATCAGTTTGTTATCACTGACAGATTTAAACACACTAGCATCTTCTTCCTTGAGAGATCTTTCTTAAGGCTGGCAACGGGGCGGGTCGGGGCCGGATGTTGGGGTCCCCTACCCCTTGCCCTATGCGGGGAATTTTCCCCCTCCCCTTCCCCTCCCCACTGCTGGGATCATGGGGAATCCCCCTCCCCTCCCCATGGGGAATATCTAATCCCCATCCCCGCCCCACATCCTTTGGCGACAATCACTTTACTTTGTTAAATTTTAGGTTTAAAACTAAAGATTTACTAGGGACAATCACTTCAGGCATGTTGCTGCTTGGCTATTGCATGTGAGAGTAGCCACACAACCCACACAGGCTAAGATTTTGTCTTATTCATTTTATTAACCTGAGGACAAAGGTGGTTGCTCTCAGATTCATTTAATTGATCGATAGTCCCTAG
The DNA here is from genome assembly GCF_043159265.1 of Tasmannia lanceolata. Taxonomy (NCBI): domain Eukaryota; kingdom Viridiplantae; phylum Streptophyta; class Magnoliopsida; order Canellales; family Winteraceae; genus Tasmannia; species Tasmannia lanceolata. Next base: position 350,794 of record NW_027518932.1, on the reverse strand, counting down.
CAGATCCCTAATTTCCAATCCCACTTGCCAAAAAGTACTGTACGTGCCACACCATAGGAAGATCCAAACCATCCATTTGATGGGCACACCATAAGAAGAGGAACACACCTTGGAAAACCAAGAAGAAGAAACTTGTTTTCGCTTTACCACAAAGCCCTCCTAAAGCCCCAAGAGGAAACCCCTCTTTTCTTGTCTAAACCTTTTCTCCTCTCAAATCTCTCACTCTTCTCCTTTTTTAAACCCTATTTATCTTTTGTCTTTAAAAAACCATATGAGAGAGGCAAGGAAAACATCCCATTTAAAAGACCAAGAGATACCGACTTCGAAAAAAGAAATAAAAAAATGGTGCTCATGCGTCACCATTTTAACAATCTCCACCTTGATGCACAATCACCAGCGTGCCAACCCTTCCTTCTTGAGACTGGGGGAAGATAAACTTCAATATAACTTCTCTCCTTGAACCATCTTTATGAGCATATCCACCACATTCTCTTTGGTTCACACCTTCAACAAATAGATCCTTCCATCTTTAATGACTTCCTAAATGTAGTGATATTGAACCGATATATATGTGGTCCTTTGTGAAAAATTGAATTCTTGGCCAAATAAATGATACTCATGTTATCACAAAATAAATCCATAGGTTTTAACTTAATGCCTCGATAGTGGATAATGCAACCGTTGGTTGCAGCTTTGACATCTAATTAATAGGACCATTCCCAAACCTAAATATATAACCCGTAGTAGATCTTTCTTTGTCCATATCATTAGCATAACTTGTATCAACAAAATCATGCAACGGATTCGAATCCTTTCCATATATCATAACATAATCAGTAGTACTTCTTAGGTAGCGAAGCACCAATTTGGCGGCCTCCGAATGTGCTTTACCTGGATTCGCCATAAACCGGATTAAAACTCCAACCGCATAAGCAATGTTCGGCCTAGTTCATATCACGATAAACATCAAGCTCCCAACAATGCTAGCATATGGGACTCGATCCATTTTCTTCATCTCCTCTTCCGATTTTGGGAATTGATCGGAACATATCTTAAAGTGAGCCGCTGATGATGGCTTTATCGGCTTAGATTTGCTTATCCCAAACCTTTCAAGCCCCTTTTTTACAAACATATTTTGTGAAAGCAACAAAGTTCCATTCTTTTTATCCTTGGAACTTTGTTGCTTTCACAAAAGATGTTTATAAAAAAGGTGCTTGAATGGTTTGGGATGAGCAAGTCTAAGCCGATAAAGACACATTAGCAGCTTACTTTAAGTTATGTTCCAATCAGTGCCCAAAATCGGAAGAGGATGTGAAGAAAATGGATCGAATCCCATATGCTACCCTTGTCGGGAGCTTGATGTTTTCCATGGTATATACTAGGCCAAAAATTACTTACGCGGTTGGAGTTTTAAGCCGGTTTATGGGGAATCTGGGTAAAGCGCATTCAGAAGCCGTCATTGTTAGGGTGTGTGCCCTAATCAAAATCCAGTTGTTGTAATGTTGCAACTATTATTTATTGTTACATGACATCTATTGGGTATTTGTTGGAGTGAATCGTGAGAATATGCCTGGCAACAATATATTATTAACTTATATGCCCAATTGTTTAAGGGTGGAGACACAATTCTCTTCCATGAATGCAACCCAAGCATGAGACTGGTCAACCCATGGAGCCTTAGGTTTTAGATGTTAGAAACCCTTAAAAGATAGATAAACCATTAACCTAATGTGCTTCTAGGCACACCTTTATCCTTAGGTAGCATCGTAGGATAGGTCATGCACATTGAGATTATGTGGTGGGGAGATATGATCTTCAGGTTCTTTGCAGACCTAGAATGTTCTTGGTTGGGGTTGAGATTGGACATCTCGTACCTGTACACAACTAGAATCGAACCTGCCTCCATATACGCATTGGGGTGGCCTATCTAGGTCACTGAGGTAGTTGATTCTAAGTAGGTGGAATGGGCGAAATGATTGGATCACACACTGAACGGATGGCTTCGTAGAATAACCTGTGGACAAGGAATTGGATAAGGTTATTCTGTCAGACAGGACCCTTGGATATGTCCTTAGACCTGAGGGATATTTTTAGTCTGTGGGCGCACCTTATGGCTTTGGTCTATCTAACAGTAGTCCCCGGTCCGGGGTTACCAGCGGGTAGTGCTGGGTCATGGGGTAAACCCGTGGGGTCAATAGTGATGCCCATCATTGAATCCTCCACCCCTCCCATAGAGGAAAATCATTTGCAATTTCGATCTCAGCTAGGCCATTAAATAATGACTGGCCAATCCGTTTGATAAATTGTTTATCAAAGTTTTTCAAAAACATTGATTGTTTCAAAAGGGAGCTGCAAATGCATTTGCGGGCCCAAGCTTGATAGATAGAAAGGTATACCATTGAGTGAGCCCATGGGGTAATTGATGTCCACCCTCCACAAGACCCAACTCGGTAAATGAAGGATTGGAGGAAGGACTACACATTGGATGTGATTTGGGTAATTTGATCTAATGGTCTTCTTCAGGGTAACGTCATGTTGGGGGTCACTTGCCTAATGCTATCGTAGTTGGACTACATTGCGTGAGATCACAGTAGGGCCCATTGTGGACCCTGTGAGAATGATCATTGGATCCCTGGGCCGATCACACTCACAACTCGCTAGACCCTTATGGATTGTTGGACAATATGGGTTTCAGATTTGATCGTATGTGTGATATGGATTGGATCCACTATATGTGATACAGGGAGGAAGAGCACCATACATAGGGTGCACACACATGTATTAAAGATGAGATACACCATATTATGGTGTGTACATGTCTTAATTAACATGTGCTTATTAAATGCTCAAATCCTATTGGATAACAGTTATGAGAGATCCCATTGGTTGATTTATTCTAATTTCCTATTGGTGGAAATTTAAAAAGGAAAAGAGAGAATTTGAGTTGGAGAAGGTTTCCTATTTCTAAAAGTCCCATTGGTTATTGGTAACATTCAATAAGAAAAAATCATTTTGAGTATCCATGTGTTTTACATGTTTAAGAAACAGAGAGTTTTAATTGAATTTAGTTTCCAAAATCAAGGGGACACATACAAGGGAACGAATTGCTAGAGGGAACTCTATAAACGGAGGGGATGGGTGGACAATTTGGATTACTTGCACAATTTGGAAACCCATATGCAAAATTCGTCCAGCCCATCTCCCCTCCCAATTTCATTTTTCTCCTTTCTTTTTCCCGCTTCTAGTTTTGTTTCTAGTTCTTTAGAAGAACTTGAAAGCCTTATTGGTTTTAGTTTGGGAGAGGATTCCAAGTTCTCTCCTATTTCTCCTTCAACCGCACGGTTTGAGAAGCCACTACTTCGACTTCCGGACCAGCTTGGGTTTCAGAAACGTCGGGTGCCTAATGGGGAGTAGATCAAGCAGAGATTGGCAGTATCGGTCAACCAATTGGTAAATGTCCTTAACCATCCGAATTTCAATTCATAAACATTGATTAATCTAGCAACTAAGATCTTGGTTCAGTTGGTGGATCGAAAAGTTTTTGTTTTTAGCTCAATCTTGTTTCTGCCGTGCATATTGATTCCACTGCCGAGTTTCAGTCAAATGAGCGCTTTTCTATGTAAGAGGTACTAGTGATTATGCTATCACATATGAGAAGGATTCGAAGTCGCTGCATGGTTTTTTTTATGCAAGTTATGCTAATGTTATGGACAAAGGAAGATCTATTATGGGTAATGTATTCGAGTTTAGGAATGGTCTTATTAGTTTGATGTCAAACTTGCTACCAACGGTTGCATTATCCTGTACCGAGCCCGAATACATGGCGGCAATGGAATCTTGCAAGGAATCTGAAAATAAATATGTGTAGGCCTAGGTGATTGCAACCCATAGGGGAAGCGAATTAGATTTATAAAATTGTGCCCTTTTAAAGGATTGATTAAGAAATTAAATCAAAGAAAATTTTAACAATAAACACAAAGAACTTAAAATCAATGCACAAGTAAAGTAAAGGAGATAAGGGAAGGAGTACAATGAGATTTAATAGGGGTTCGGTTTAAAACCCCAGACCTACATCTCCACCACAACTGTTGATGGTCACTAAAATCTGTTCTTAACGGTGAAGATCAAACCAATACAACGAGGTTGCTCTGCGCCTCAACACTTGTCGACGGAGACGGATCTATGTCTCCCAACACTCACCTTCGGAGAAGGCTCTGCATCTCTGATTACTTGCCAAATATAAGATTAAAAGAATGAAGGAATGCATTGTTCAAAGGCAATTACACAAGATGCTCTCATAAAGATATACAATTTTAAGCCTTGAATCCAATCCCTCATAAGATTTCTCGAAGAGAGGCACAAGGAGTGACTTTTCACTCAAGAGATGCTTTAAGTGTATATTAGAGCTTGTTGATTTTGTCTAAGTGGTTTGAGAACCCTTTTATAGCCAAAAACCCAAAAACTAGCCATTTGGGACACCCCCAACGGCTCTGTAATGGATAGTTTAAACTAGCCGTTAGGCTATTTAAAATACTTGCGAAGTCACTCACGGTGGACCGCCAGAGGCTCTCTCATGTTTTTTAAGGGAAAAATACAGACACACCCCCTTTAGTTTCTAACACATTCAATTCTAACCCTGACTTTCAAAACGTGACAAGTACACCCCCTGAAGTTGTTTTAACGTGACGGAGTAGATGGCGAGGTAGAAATGACCAAAATGCCCTCGTCTTCCCCAACTGAAAATTAAGGTTTTCAGACTTAAAAACTGAAATTAGGGTTACTTAAAAACTGAAATTAGGGTTTGATTCAAACCCTTGTTTATTTATCAACATAAACCCTTGATTTAGGAGTTTTATTTATCTTCATTCGCACCATTATCATGAATTGCACATAAACCCTAATATTTTAGGGCTTTTTTGTTTTATTTTTTTTCTTGAAATGTGGCTTTGATGTAGCCATGGGTGGGGTTTCATTGTTTGTGGTGGAGGTGACGGCGGTGGCCGGAGGTGTCGGCGGTGGCCGAAGGTGGCGACGGCAGCAGTGGAAAATGGCGTAACCCTAATCCCTCTGCAAATGAGGGTGTTTCTGGCGTCAAAATATTAACCATGGTTAGTTTTAGTCTTTCTATCAGGTTAAACCGACGGACAGTTGAAGGACGGGGTGTACTTGTCACAAATTGAAACCTCAGGGGGTGTACTTGTCACGTTTTGAAAGTCAGGGTTAGAGTTGTCAGAAACAAGAGGGGGTGTAAATGTATTTTTTTCCTTTTTTTTATATCAGAATGGCACCGGTCGACCGACCATGTCTCGATCGATCGTCCCCCCCCCTGAATTTTGGCCATTTCATATTTTTCTATTGTTTTGCCTTGGGAACTTGGTCCGCTTGATTTTCTTCATTCCATTAGCTTACTTGGGGTATTTTAACCCTCTTTTGATGCCTTGTTTGGATCCTAAGTGTGGGATTGGATTTTACATTCTATTTGACACAAGACTTGACTTTTGATCTTCTTCAAATTGTGTCTTCTAGTCCCTTTCAACTTCATGGATCTCCTCTTGCTTTGACTTTGAACCTTGACGAACCTTCAACTTAAATAACAAACACAATTAGTACATATAATCATTTGTGTTTTGAATCATCATAAAATAGAAGATAGCCAAGGGTTGAACAATTAGGCTTACATCTCCCCCCTTTTTTGATGACATCATACAAGGGATTTTCCAATAAAATATGTTTTGAAGTAAATGATATTCCAACTTAGAACTTTAAAACATAACACCAAATTTCTTTCCTCCTTTGTCATCCACATAAAGAAGAGATGAGAGCATATCAAAATATCAAGGGGTTTTGAAATATTAATACATAAGTTTTAGGTTCGCCTTAGTCAAATAGAATTTAAAACTACAACTCCCTCTTTTTTTATTTAGAAATTCAATATAAGAGGGGGTTTTCAAAAAGAAATTGCCAAGGACTCAAGAATTTTCATTTTAAGTTCAACCTTCGGCTTAACTCATCATCTCAAAATGATTTTCAACATTCATTTTCAAATTGTAAAGATTTTTCAATTTTTAGCTCCAGCCCCTAAATCTGAGTAAAAACTCAAACAATGATTCATGTTGGAGCTTTTAGAACCCAAGTTTTATTGGGTCCATTCCTTCTAACCCATTTAGAATATTGATTTCTATGCTCACATTGAAATTTATAATGTCCATAAGATCCACAATAGTGACATCTTATGGATGGGTTAGCATGCCTTCTAGATGCAAAATATGTTCTATAGTAAGTTGTGCATCTAGATCTTTTAAGAATAATGTCTACAATTCTATCCCCATTAATAAACCTATTTAGACATATTCTCAACTTTTCATTTTCTCTTTTAAGATCTTGAATTTGGTTTAAAAAATCATTAATTTCTTCTTGATTTTCCCTGTTTGAGTATTTATTAATTTTCATGATCACTTTTTAATTCAACAATTTGATAAGAAAATTCAAGAATTAATCCCTCATTTTCTTCCTTGAGGGTTTCATTTTCTTTCTTCAAATATTCAAGTTCTTTACTAAAATCATTTTTGGAAGAAGGTTCAAACTTTTGATCTTCTTCAAAATATTATGATGAAGACCTTGTTTATGTCTTGTGATAAGTGAATCCTTTTGAATATCCTGACTATGTCTATTGGTATATTTTGATCTCAGTTACTTGTGTTTGATCATGCTGCTTGTAAAATCTCCACTGTGAACTTTTGAAATACGCGACCATGCTTCTTGTTGCATATTTCAGTTCCAGCTTCATTTTTAGTCTAGGTATGTGATTTGATCTTGTTTGGTTCGTATCTTGGGAAAATGATTCTCTGATTACTCATTCTATGCCTATTTTACTTCACATTGCTCCTTGCCTCCTATTTCGGCTTTTATAATTGTGGCCATGCTTCTCATTTCAGTTTCGGTTTCTACATGCAAATTTTGTATGTTCTATTTTGGCTCTTATCCATTTGTGGTAATATGAATCCCTGATTATTTACCTTGTGTTAAGCATATTTTGTGTGGCTCAAAATTACTTGTGTTGAACCATCAGAATGTGTAGTGTATCCCTCTGTAGACACCCCATTTTGACCGTACCTTGAGCCTTCCAATTTTGAGCAAAACCCTATCCAACCAATGCTATAGGATCCCAAATTTCACCCCAAGATAGCTTAGGGTCCCACTAAGATCCCTGCAAAATTTCGTCAGAATCCGAGCGCGTTTGCCTAGCAAACGAACCCAGGCGAAGCCGTAATGTAAAACAGAAGAGGGGGGTGTGTTTATCCTGAGAGGGGGGCGAATTTTGTTCTGGAATGATGTAATTTTTTTTATCCGAATAGGACGCGCAAAATCGCGCGCCCATCAAAGGGGAGTAGTGCCGATATCAGCACCATCATTTTCTATAAAAAAAAAAAATCTCTGTAAAACAGACGGAGGGAGGAGATCATTTTTTTTTTGGAGGTTTCTCTGGAAAAACCAGATCTGCAGAGAGAGTGCCGATTTTCTTCTCCGGCAAGCTCGCCGGAGTTCCGATCGTGCTTATATCCTCCGCGGAGCAACCATACCCTTGCTATTTTCATTTTCTGATCACGTTCTTCTCCTCTCCGGTCAAGCTCCGGCTACTTGCCGGTTCCTTCTTCTTCACTTCACCACCTGCAAGCCACCGTACTCCTTCTTCTCCGGTTAAAGCTCCTTCTCCGGTAGAATTTCACTCTCCGACCGGTCTTCTTCTCCGGCAATTCCACCTCCTCCTGCGAGCGTAAATTCCGGCCGATCCAAAGCTCATTTTCTCCATGGATCTGATCGGAGCTCCGAAACAAGAAATGAAGAGAGGAGAAATCTGCTAGAAGAATAGCAGAGAATGAAATCAAAGAGAAAGAGAAAAAAAATCCGATATAATCCTCAAACCCCAATTTCTTCTTCTCCGGTGAAATCCCATGGATTCCGGCCAACTCCTATGCTCCGATAAGCCTTGATTCCCTTCTCAGACTACTTCATCTTCCTCCTAGCTAGCTCTAAGTCATGGATTCGAGCTTTTAAACTCTGATCCATAGTTTTGAGCTTAAAAACCGTAGAATCTTTATTTTCTAGATTTGAAACCCTAGTTCGTTAGCCTCTGCTCCTTTGGTCATCTTCTTCGGCCGGATTCCGACGGAGCTCCGATCGATCATTTCTATCTGTTGACTCACCGGAGCTCCGGCGAACTCAAGCTTCGGTCATCTTCTACGATCGATCCTCATCAGATCTGAAGATTTCTTTTTAAGAGAATCTTAGTGTTGTAAATTGATTTTAGAAAGAGAAATTCTCGGTTTTAGAAAAGAGAAAACAGATCTGGTTCTAAACCCTAATCCTTGATCTCTCTTCTCCAATCAATCGTTTCTAATATGATCTACTTTGGAAGCCTTAATATTCTAGATTTTTAAACTAGAATCCCTGGTTTTTCTCAAGCTTTATCCCTCCGGTGAGCTCAGGCCAGATCTGCCATCAGTAGATTCTCTCGGATTCCGGCAATTCTCGGAGAATTTGGTCAATTCCTTCAACTGTACTCATCATCCCGTGGAAGACTGATTCTATCGAAGAGGTAAGCATCATTTTACTCTTCTCTTGTAAATCAATTACAATTCCAACCCCTGTTTGAGTCAACTCTTTGTTCCAGCTTCAGTTTTCTACAGCCTTTGTTTCACCCCTGCTAGGAACCTGGGAATTTTGCCTCATTTGGTTTATTCTGTGAATGGTTAAGTTCATCCTTCCCTTTGATTATTCTTTAAATGGCCAGATAGGGTTGCTATCAATAAGGGTGTGGGTATTGGATTAGTCATTTTTTTTAGAGGAGTTGATAGAACTTTAAGGTTAATGATCTGTAATGGTTCTATTTGGTGATTGAGTGATAGAATACAATTCTCAACTGATCATGTGCTCTGAGTCCTCATTTTACTTCACCATTTTCCATCCTTTGCAGGTTTTGATATGATTTGGCAAGTGATTTCCTCTATTAAGCCTTGTTATATCACGACAGTTGCCTTGCTATATCATGATTTTTCCATTCAGTCTGTGTGAATTGCTATATGTCCCTATTTGTTGCATGATTCTGTGTTCATACTTTTTCAAGATGTTATTTACTAATGCCTGTTTTTATTATCATTGGCTATGTATACTCTTATACTGTAGGTAGAGTATCTTGATATGAGAATATATTTCTATGGAGAAGAATAAAAAACAGAGTAGATTAGTGTTTATGTTATATGGTTAAAATCATTTTCTTTAGATTAGAAGTAAGCTGGTGGTCACACTATTCTAATTGATTCTTTTATTTTTGTTAAGTCAGTTTGTACAACTATATAGATTTTAAGTTCATCATTTTTACTCAATATAATGTCCCACTATATAGGGTAAAGTCAGTGTTAATTCATTTTAATTCAGTGGATAGTGTTGTGTCAAGATAACCATATTCTCAGACCAGGCTGTATAATTCAAAACTCTCACTCTCACAAATCTGCTTATATTTCACTCTCCCAGTTTTTATATTTGAATCTGCACAAGTTGATGCCCTGTTATGTATTAAAATTTGTACAAATTAAAAATATCATTTAATGTGTTTCTATAATCTGTTGGAAATTTACTACTTCTCTTTCATACTAAACTTTGAGTTAGGGTTCGAAGACGGTAATAAATGGACTGTTCAGGTGAGATTATCTCAAAGCTTATTATATTCATTCTTTATTATTTAAATGAATTGTTAATAGGAAGGAGGAGATCAGATGACTACTCTATTCGATATCATCGACATGAGTACTGTCTGATCTCAAGGCGGGATTAGAAATATTATCATGTGTATTTGATATCAGATGATTACTTTGGCATCATCTGATTTCATTGGAGTCCCCGTATTGGGGTTTGTGGATGGTTTTGAAGTGTTTGATGTTGTTTTTACTTTATTAGGCTATCCAGCGGCTGGTCTGGACTAATTAATGTTATTTATCATTTTATGATTGCTATTAGATTGTATATTCTTCTTTGCTTAGCACTTGATTTATTCTTAGAATAAAATTTGCGATTATCTGGTAGTTTTTTCTTCTCTTTTTGATAGACTAACACAGTCTTATAGATTTTGTTAAAATTCTTTGATATTAGAGTTCCCTCTCGTTGAAAGGGCGATGAAGGCGCTAGCCCAAGCCCATCTCTAGGGGACTTGCACAGTCCAAATAGCATTCTATTTTCGCAAAAGACTTGCCTAGTCTTTTAGATCCAAATCTTTGGAGACAGGCATTGTCTCATTAATGAATCAACCTGAGTTAACCTCTAGAGACTACCTCTAGTCTCATAGGTCTTAAACCCTCCTTTTTGTGCATCATTTGGTTTTGGGAGAACATCCTACTCGGCTTGGCATCATACCCCTTACCTTATGGGTATTGGGTTGCACATTTGTTGCACCCTAGGGCTAGGTAGCTGTCCGGCCCGGCTGGGTGTTTTACCTTTGCCAAATATGCACAAGGTCTCTTTTTCCTTGTTAGTATTTTCTCTATCCTACCTCTGTGTCTAAGAGATTTACCTAGTCTCATTTTCTTGCTAAACCTCCTCTTTGTGCATCATTTGGTTTTGGGAGAACATCCTACTCGGCTTGGCAACATACCCCTTACCCTTATGGGTATTGGGTTGCACATTTGTTGCATCCTAGGGCTAGGTAGCTGTCCGGCCCGGCTGGGTGTTTTACCTTTGCCAAATATGCACAAGGTCTTTCCTTATTACTTGTGAGCTTTATCTTAGCTTGATAGTCTCACTAGCACCTTTCTTTATCTCATTTTCTTTTAGGAGACAGGCTTTGTCTCATTAGCACCTCCTTCTTAGAATCCTATTTTCAGAGTCAGTCCTTAGCCTAGGAGTCTGTCCTTAGCTAGAGAGTCTGTCTTTCTTTCGAGAGTCAGTCCTATCATCATAGGGGTTAGGATTCTATCCAACCCTTCATCAAATCGTGTGTTTTTCTATCCACTCTTGCAAGGTATAGGATACTGTCCAACCCTTGCAGAGTTGTGTTCTGTTCTTTTCCCCCGCAAAGCATAGGATGCTGTCCAACCTTTGCGGGATGTCAGGAGTCTATCCTCCCTTTATGATGATAGGATTCAATCCTCTTGTGTCAAAAACTCAAAAAACACTATAAAATAACCAAAATATCAAAAACATCTGGAAAACCAAAAATCTCAAAAATCTTGAGTCATAGGAGGGTAGTTAGGAAATCTGTTCCGAACTACGTTGGCTTGATCCCTTTCAACAGGGTACGTAGTGCAGCTTGGGATCCACATCCCAAGTCCAGCCAAACCTTTAAAAATAAGCATTTTAAATCTTTCAAAATTACAAAAATCTTTCAAAATATTGTTTTCTTCGAAAGGATCTTCCTCTAGAGTTAGGAGCTTGTCCTAGTTAGAGAGTTTTTGAGTCGGGAGTTGCTCCCTCGTTCATTTGTTTGTTTGTTGTGTGTTTTATTTGTTTGTGTTAGAGTTAGGAGTGAGTCCTACCTAGGAGTTTTACGCCTCCGTCCGGTCAGTTGGCGATCCACATCGCCAATTGATGACTAGGTCTAAGATGCGATAGATCCTACTGTTTTCTTCAGGATATACAGCCTAGCTACACATAGATTATAGGAACCACCTGCATTAGCTTAGGGCTAACCTGCATTTAGTTAGGGCATATAGGGTGTCCTAAAATCTACAATCCATTGGAATTTAAATAATCACACAAGAAGCTTTAAGAACTAGTCCGGTCTTTTAGATCGAGTCTAGGATAGAGGTCTAGATGTCTTAGGCATCATAGCTTAGAATAGGTGCGAAGAACTACGTTGCCTTGATTCTCGTGGAGGCGGGGATACGTAGGCTTCTTTGGATGAACATCAGATCATCTAAAGACTCGGGCCTAGGTATAGATTAGAGTTTTAGGGTTGTATGGTATCGAGTCATTTTCTATATTTTGCAGTGTTTTCTTACTTCATTGCGCAGACCTTATACTTTTTTGGTGTGTCATGCATGTGTTTGTTCATCAGAACTTAGACACCCATTAGGCATGTCACTTATAACCTAGTTATTCTCAGGTGACACTTTTATTTCTTTTATGTGTGTTTATTATTCCTCCGAGACATGCATGATTAGATAGACGTCTTCTCGGAGATTTGTGTTCCCATTTCATATGATTCTCGTCCAAAACTCTTCAAAATTATTAAGTAAATGGCATAAGAGACCAGGTGTTTGCACTTGGGCGGATGAGGTGCTCTTTAGACCTTCCGTATTCGTAACCAGGCACGAACCTTATTTTATATCTCTGGTTATCCGTTGCAACAGAGCATAGTATGGGATCCAGGGCCCATTTGCCTTTTTCCTTGGATGGCGACTCTTCTTTGTTTAAGGTACGCCTCGAATCTGGGCTAGTCCCCGAATCGAGAGGTATCTCACCTTTGTATCGCCACTCATGCTGTGAGAGGCATTTTCTTTCGAGAGTTCCTTGGTAGAGCTCTCCATTCACGTGGATGATCCATAGAGACTGTTAGCGCGTGGGGGCACGTCCCTCACTGCACCCTCTCTCGGATCGGGGTCCACAGGCTGGCGACTCTGCTGGGGATTGATTCTTTCAAGATATTGCCTAACTCTGTTAAAATGCCATTTTTTTATTTAATTTTGAAGGCATTTGAGCTAAAATCATTTTAAATGGGAACTTAATCGCTTAGAATCCAGGGGCACCAAATAGGTGTTTAAAACAAGGGATTCACACACTACACAGCATACATCATCATATTTTTATTTTCTTTTATTGATTTTTTATTATTATTGGCTCCACGGGATAGATACAATGCGTGCCAGATGGGATGTCATTACCCTGCTGGTGCTGTTGTATCTATTTCCAAGCTATGCGCCAGAGCTGCAGCCGTAGACACTGGGTGTGCTGGTGTTCTACAGCAGCCGATGAGCAATGAACATACTCTGTATAATGCTGGGTGTGCTGGCATTATACATCAAGGGTGTGGTCATAAGCATAGTACCCTGCAGAAATGCCGGGGCCCTACTTTTATTTCATTATATTATGTATATATATTAGCTGCTCCCTTTAGAACCAAAATTAGGAAACCCTTGTTAGGACATTATATATATGTACTCATATAGGACGAACATATGCGACCAGCATATGTGAGCCTAGGATAAAAGTTTGCCTACCCATGTAGTGTCGAAAGGGCAAGTCACACCGTGATTGCCCGCCGCGTTATCTAGTACACTCACATGTCTGTTTTGAGTCAAGACTTCATTGACTCCTCTAGATTAGACTAGGGTTGGTGCCCCTGGTTAGGATATATATATGTATATATATCTATCTATTGATCATTAGATTAGGGCCTTCTTATTCAGTGGATTTTCTTATCTAATTCGATCAATCCTATCGATCCATCTTCAAGATTTAGACCCGGCCTATGACCTACTTCTGTCATTTTGTGGCCGTGGTCTTCTTTCTGATCTACTGATCATCTTTGATCATGGATGAAAAATTCAGTGCTGCTTATTATATCCTTCTCCTATGATTGATTCTGATCTGATTATATTCCACTTGTTTGATTGCGAGTTTATCTTACTAACATTCATTCGAGTGTGTGTTCTTGCTGAGAGCCTTACTTTATCTTAACCCATTTGGCATACCCTTTGTGATTATCAGCTTTAGACCCTCCCTATGTAGCTGTTATGCCGCCGAATTTTCTCCAAATACCTTGGGTTTGGTCGGTATCCTTTTAGACTTGTTGACAAACTCTATGTGTTGATCTTACCATATCTCTTTGCATAGATGTTATGCTGTCGGATTTTATCCATGAGAGGATATATTCGTATCATCTTTTGTCTCAACTTGCATATGAGATTTTTCATTTGATTACCCCATATTGAACTCTAGTGTTTGTCAATTCCATGGCGGGAGTTTGATCTTGTTGACTTCACTCATTTGCAGTACCTATTTCTATTCAACCCTCACCTGTTCCACGCGGTTCGTACTAAATGGCTGAATCTGAGGAAACACAAATGGAGATAATGGACATGATGAAGACTCTCGTCCTACAGGTAGCAAATATGAAAGAAGAGTTGACCCGTTTGAAGGCTCAAGAAAAGGAGAAGGCACCCATGATTTCTGAGAATCTGCCTATTTTAAACTCTCATCTGATTACAAGCCTGGACCAGTCTGAGAAGTCATCAGTGCATAATGTTGATAATAGACCACATATCAAGGAGAAATTTTGTGAACATAAGACCAAGTTAGACAAAGGAAAATCATTACTAGAAGAGCTTGGGATATCGGATTGCGATGGTGAAAATAAGAGGGTTCAGAACAAAAAGAAGTTTGACCTTAATGACTATGTCCTTTTTCCAGATGTTATCCTCCCTCCTGAGTTTGAAGTTCCTAAGTTTGACATGTATGACGGGATGGGATGCCCGAGGAGTCATTTAAGGTCATATATTCCTGTATTAGAAATGAAAGGCCCATCTCCAGAGCAGATAGCCAAGTTGTTTTCACTCTCTTTAACTGGTGAAGCTAAGAAATGGTTTTTCACTTTAAACTTGAGGGATATCACAAGTTTGAAAGATTTAGTGGACAGGTTTCTTGATCGGTTCTCTTATGAAAATGTAGAGGAAGTCATCCATTATGAGCAAAGGTCATCCAAGGAGAAACCAGATGGAATGAAATCCTTTATTGCTGAAAAGGAAATGAATTATAGTAGAACCTCCCTTCAACCTTTAAAGAGACCTTTTGTTCAAAAAGAAAAACCAGCCAAGGAGTTGAAAAGAAAATTTTCAAAATTACCTTGTACACAAGCAGCAGCGCTCAAGAAGTTGGTTAGAATGGGAAAGTTAACCTTACCGCCGTGTTCAAATCTGTTGAAAAACTCAGAGAAGCAGAGTGATGGTAAGTGCTATTGTTTGTACCACCAATGTCTTAGCCATAGTACCAATTATTGTGTCGCACTGAAGCACAAGATCCAAGACTTGATAGATGAGGATTCCCATATTCTACCTGAGCTCAGTACTTATCAGAGACCTCTGAGACAGGATGCGTATGTTTTGAAGTCGGATGAGGATGGTGGATTCATTCAGCCTCTTGCAAAACCAATTATTTCTACCTCCCACTTTCCAGGGTCAAGTGAACCGAAGCATGTTCCATATATTCTGAGAATCGAAGATGATGATCCTGTTCAGCTGTCTGCAAAGCCAACTGTTATTGCTCATACTCCGATACCGAGTGGCAAACTAGCTGTGAAAGGAAAAGAGTTAGTGTTTGAGATTCCGGAAAGTTCTGTCATGACTAAGGAGACTTCAGGGAGATCAAAGGGTGGAGATCAATACAAGCCAGGTCATCCGGATTTTGTAGGATTACCCTTTCCGAGATTCTTACTCCGAGATCGGACTCAGTAGTTGTCATCATCATGGAGGAAGGAGTGCCACCCATAACCTTTCAATGCCAGTTCATTTACCATCGAAGAAGTGTCCTGTTTTGTTAAGTTTGTCTTTCGTTGAGTGTACACCAACTTTCTTCTCTCAAAGTTGGTAAGTCTTATTTTGTCAATGTCAAACAAAAGAAAGAAATGTGTGTGTCATGTTTGTCAGTCGTGTTCATTCACAGTTTGTTGCTTCCATCCTTTGTCAAGTTCGATGTAGAGCTCATTGAGGCGTGTCGAAAAAAAAAAAAGAAGTTACTGATGTACTTCAGAGTCTTCAATTCAATAAAGTTGTTCATTTTGTATCTTTGATGTTCTATGATTCACTCTTAGATCTAATGTTTAAACTAAAACTAAAGACACCCTTCTCGAATGAGAATGTAGACGAAATTCCCCTCGAGATCTGAAACATGATCAAACGAGAGGAAGAGCGTCGAGCGTAGCCACTCAAAGAAGAAATCAAAGCTGTTGATAGTGGTATTGAAATCCGAAACTCGGGAAAGATGGATTGGCAAAACTTTATCTTCCGAGGAGAGCCAGGAATTGATAAACCTGTTTATAGGGGTTTGAGGTAGTCTTCCTTGATCCTATAAGGATAAACCAGGTGAACGCCTTGTTGTTGTGAAAAGCAAGACTCATTCCGCTTTAGACACTCAGTCGAAAAGTAAGAATTTGAGAGGGATGAACATCAAGCATTAAGTGAAGCTGATGAAGACATTGAGAGATGACTTTCAGAAAAGAAAGCCATAGACTTGATCCCCAAGAAGAGCATTTGTGTTGTACATCTTGGTGGGATTTCAAGTCATTGTATTCAGATAGTAAGGACAGTTTTTATGTCCAAAAGAAAGAGAATATTCAAAAGAAAGAAAGGCATGAGAAAAAGATAAGAAGGAGAAGGGAATGTGTCCCTAAGACAACTCCTTAGAAAAATTAAAGATCCAAATGATGGAGTCGATGAGATAGATTGAATATGAGAATTGTTTTCGGCATTTGGAGACTCGTAAGAGTTGTAGAATTTTGAGTACCAATTCAAGATCTTCAAGATTCGAAAGTGGAGTATTGTGGTTGAAGTCTTCCTTGCAAATACCGCCAGACTCTCGAAAAAAAAAAAAAATAATAAATTTTTTTTTTTTCAAAGTCTTGAACCTTAAACATTAAAAAGCTTGTACATCAAAACACCAGGAGGCCATCCTTGGACGTTTGAGCCTTTATAGCCAAAATCCTAATGTTTAAAAATCCTTTTGTGAGCCCTTTGAGCCAACATTTTAAAACCAAACAATTCTTTCAACCACATTATAAACCAGGGGCATTTTATGCACCTGAACTACGTCATGACCTAATCCCCAACTCTTCGGGGGTACGTAGGCAACCTGATCAACTCAGGTTCGGTCAAATCCTTGGGGATAAAAGCTAAGTCATCCCCCTTTCAAAATTTTGAAGCTAAAAAGCTAAACCATTCTTTGTAAACCCCAAAGCGAACTACGCGGATCTGATCCTCCATTTTTGGGGTACGTAGGTAGTCTGACAAGACCAGATTCGGTCCAAATCGTTTGAACTTTTGATATCTAACCCTTTTTGAACCCGAGCCTACCTATAAAGTTCTTCTGGTGAAACGAGCAAAGGTTCAAGGCAATTGAAAAACAAAAACAGAAAGAAATGAAAAGAACGAGAGTTTGAAGACCCACTAGGTTGAAAACCCGAAAGGGCGGCCTAGAGTCATGCGTTTGTTTGCTAAGTTGATAACCAAAAAGGTTGGCTTCTGCGAAAGTGAGGGTAACGATCTGATGGGTTGAAAATTGAAGAGACAATCCAGTCAAAGGCAAAGACTTCCCATAAAAAGTGGGCTGATAAGCATGGAAGGAGTTTCCTCGATTATGGAGAACTCTGACGTTTGAATAGTGTGAGAATTCCAGGTAAAAGCTGAGGCAAATGGTTTGCTACACCAGAAACCAGGAATGCAATAATCATGAGTTCCCACCAGAGGAGATTCGAAGAGATGAAGAAGCAATCACTGCACAGGGCAGGATCTTGGAATCCAAGTAGTGTCAGTGAGACTTACTTTGACACCCTTTTTAAACTAGGAGCATTAAAACTGAGCAATCCAAAGGGGGTAATAACCATGACGGAAATACCGATGGAGGAAATTAATGCCTCTTGACATGGTTTTTGAAATTATTCTGAGAGCGGCTAGCCTTACCATTTAAAAATACACATAAGGTCTAAGGGTGAATCAAAAGTGAGTCAAGTCCCTTGAATAATGTACATTTTCTTTGATAGAGTCTTGGAAGTCTGTTCCTCATTCATATTTGTTTTCCTTCAAGGTCCAAGTCATCTGACACTGGAAGAATGGGTGTATACTTTCTGAAGTGATAAAAATGAATAGACCCTGGTTTAAGTACCAGAGAAAAGCGAGAAATATCTTGTTCAGAAATGTTGAAGATGTCAAATTTCAAGCAGAAGGTGGTGGAAAGAGCGAACCTCAAATAGTGGTCAATGAAAGGAGAAGTCTTTGAGCTTAGCCATTATCCCATCTTTATTCCAAAGAAGGAACCTATACAAACCCAAATTTTCCTACCTATCCTGGTTTTACTTTCCTTGGGACTCTTGTTATGGAAGTACAATACACTAGGGGCATCTTTTATGACTTGCGTCATAAAAGATATCAAGCAAAAAAGGCAATCAGTGTCAATGTCTTCAGTAAGTTGAGATAAGAGATGTAAGAGTATATCTCGAACTAAACTTCTAAACTCCTTAGACGAGTCCACTCTCCTGAAGAGTCAATTTCCCAAGAAAAATCAATTTCCTCAGTGGAGTCTAGAATTTGCTCCCCAACCTTCAAACCTCAGCATAATGCTTTTTACCTGTTAAAGAAGGGTCAATACCTGGAATTTTCTTCAAGTTTCTTGAGTTTTATCTTCAGCAAAGATCATACATTTTCAATCATTCTTGGCAAAGAATGACTTATTCACCTTGTGAAATCGATCAAAGTTGGTCATTTCTTCAATCATTTCAATGATTTTTTCTTTCATTTTAAAAAAAAAATATTTTCGCCAATGGCTCCGTGATTTGGAGTTTGGTCATTTCTTTCACCATTTGAAAGATGTTAAAAGCTGTTTTCGCCAATGGCTCCGTGATTTGGAGTTTGGTCATTTCTTTCACCATTTGAAAGATTTTAAAAGCTGTTTTCGCCAATGGCTCCGTGATTTGGAGTTTGGTCATTTCTTTCACCATTTGAAAGATTGTAAAAGCTGTTTTCGCCAATGGCTCCGCGATTTGGAGTTTGGTAATTTCTTTCACCATTTGAAAGATTTTAAAAGATGTTTTTGCCAATGGCTCCGCGATTTGGAGTTTGGTCATTTCTTTCACCATTTGAAAGATTTTAAAAGCTGTTTTCGCCAATGGCTCCGCAATTTGGAGTTTGGTCTTTTCTTTCACCATTTGAAAGATTTTAAAAGCTGTTTTCGCCAATGGCTCCGCGATTTGGAGTTTGGTCATTTCTTTCACCATTTGAAAGATTTTAAAAGCTGTTTTCGCCAATGGCTCCGTGATTTGGAGTTTGGTCATTTCTTTCATCATTTGAAAGATTTTAAAAGCTGTTTTCGCCAATGGCTCCGCGATTTGGAGTTTGGTCATTTCTTTCACCATTTGAAAGATATAAAAAAAATAAAATGTTTTCGAGGTATTCAAGTCCGTTTTCACACGGCATTCAAGGTATTCAAGTCCGTTTTCACACGGCATTCAAAGTCCGTTTTCACACGGCATTCAAGGTATTCGAGTCCGTTTTCACACGGCATTCAAAGTCCGTTCTCACACGGCATTCAAGGCATTCAAAGTCCGTTTTCACACGGCATCCAAATCATTCCAAGTCCATTTTTACATGGCATTTCAAGTCCGTTTTCACACGGCATTCAAGTATTTCAAGTCCATTTTCACACGCATCCAAATCATTCAAGTCCGTTTCCACACGGCATTCAAGACCGTTTTCACACGACATCCAGATTCATTTTTTCTTCAAATTTCAAGATCATTAATAATCAAATCTATCCTTTAATGTTTTGCAAGAGAGGCTATCTCGTCAATATGTACTGAGTTAAGAGTTGGAGAGAGGCTATCTCACCAGCGTTTGCAGAGTCAGAGTCCGGCGAAAGGCTATTTCACCGTATTATCTTTGTAAATATCATTTTCAAAAATAAAAATAAAAATTTAATTTGATTCTTTTTCGGGTCGGCCAAAATGGTTTGTCTGTTCGGCTTTGACATTCACGTGACAAGCACGCTCTGCCAAAGAGGGGCATCTGTAGACACCCCATTTTGACCGTACCTTGAGCCTTCCAATTTTGAGCAAAACCCTATCCAACCAATGCTATAGGATCCCAAATTTCACCCCAAGATAGCTTAGGGTCCCACTAAGATCCCTGCAAAATTTCGTCAGAATCCGAGCGCGTTTGCCTAGCAAACGAACCCAGGCGAAGCCGTAATGTAAAACAGAAGAGGGGGGTGTGTTTATCCTGAGAGGGGGGCGAATTTTGTTCTGGAATGATGTAATTTTTTTTATCCGAATAGGACGCGCAAAATCGCGCGCCCATCAAAGGGGAGTAGTGCCGATATCAGCACCATCATTTTCTATAAAAAAAAAAAATCTCTGTAAAACAGACGGAGGGAGGAGATCATTTTTTTTTTTGGAGGTTTCTCTGGAAAAACCAGATCTGCAGAGAGAGTGCCGATTTTCTTCTCCGGCAAGCTCGCCGGAGTTCCGATCGTGCTTATATCCTCCGCGGAGCAACCATACCCTTGCTATTTTCATTTTCTGATCACGTTCTTCTCCTCTCCGGTCAAGCTCCGGCTACTTGCCGGCTCCTTCTTCTTCACTTCACCACCTGCAAGCCACCGTACTCCTTCTTCTCCGGTTAAAGCTCCTTCTCCGGTAGAATTTCACTCTCCGACCGGTCTTCTTCTCCGGCAATTCCACCTCCTCCTGCGAGCGTAAATTCCGGCCGATCCAAAGCTCATTTTCTCCATGGATCTGATCGGAGCTCCGAAACAAGAAATGAAGAGAGGAGAAATCTGCTAGAAGAATAGCAGAGAATGAAATCAAAGAGAAAGAGAAAAAAAATCCGATATAATCCTCAAACCCCAATTTCTTCTTCTCCGGTGAAATCCCATGGATTCCGGCCAACTCCTATGCTCCGATAAGCCTTGATTCCCTTCTCAGACTACTTCATCTTCCTCCTAGCTAGCTCTAAGTCATGGATTCGAGCTTTTAAACTCTGATCCATAGTTTTGAGCTTAAAAACCGTAGAATCTTTATTTTCTAGATTTGAAACCCTAGTTCGTTAGCCTCTGCTCCTTTGGTCATCTTCTTCGGCCGGATTCCGACGGAGCTCCGATCGATCATTTCTATCTGTTGACTCACCGGAGCTCCGGCGAACTCAAGCTTCGGTCATCTTCTACGATCGATCCTCATCAGATCTGAAGATTTCTTTTTAAGAGAATCTTAGTGTTGTAAATTGATTTTAGAAAGAGAAATTCTCGGTTTTAGAAAAGAGAAAACAGATCTGGTTCTAAACCCTAATCCTTGATCTCTCTTCTCCAATCAATCGTTTCTAATATGATCTACTTTGGAAGCCTTAATATTCTAGATTTTTAAACTAGAATCCCTGGTTTTTCTCAAGCTTTATCCCTCCGGTGAGCTCAGGCCAGATCTGCCATCAGTAGATTCTCTCGGATTCCGGCAATTCTCGGAGAATTTGGTCAATTCCTTCAACTGTACTCATCATCCCGTGGAAGACTGATTCTATCGAAGAGGTAAGCATCATTTTACTCTTCTCTTGTAAATCAATTACAATTCCAACCCCTGTTTGAGTCAACTCTTTGTTCCAGCTTCAGTTTTCTACAGCCTTTGTTTCACCCCTGCTAGGAACCTGGGAATTTTGCCTCATTTGGTTTATTCTGTGAATGGTTAAGTTCATCCTTCCCTTTGATTATTCTTTAAATGGCCAGATAGGGTTGCTATCAATAAGGGTGTGGGTATTGGATTAGTCATTTTTTTTAGAGGAGTTGATAGAACTTTAAGGTTAATGATCTGTAATGGTTCTATTTGGTGATTGAGTGATAGAATACAATTCTCAACTGATCATGTGCTCTGAGTCCTCATTTTACTTCACCATTTTCCATCCTTTGCAGGTTTTGATATGATTTGGCAAGTGATTTCCTCTATTAAGCCTTGTTATATCACGACAGTTGCCTTGCTATATCATGATTTTTCCATTCAGTCTGTGTGAATTGCTATATGTCCCTATTTGTTGCATGATTCTGTGTTCATACTTTTTCAAGATGTTATTTACTAATGCCTGTTTTTATTATCATTGGCTATGTATACTCTTATACTGTAGGTAGAGTATCTTGATATGAGAATATATTTCTATGGAGAAGAATAAAAAACAGAGTAGATTAGTGTTTATGTTATATGGTTAAAATCATTTTCTTTAGATTAGAAGTAAGCTGGTGGTCACACTATTCTAATTGATTCTTTTATTTTTGTTAAGTCAGTTTGTACAACTATATAGATTTTAAGTTCATCATTTTTACTCAATATAATGTCCCACTATATAGGGTAAAGTCAGTGTTAATTCATTTTAATTCAGTGGATAGTGTTGTGTCAAGATAACCATATTCTCAGACCAGGCTGTATAATTCAAAACTCTCACTCTCACAAATCTGCTTATATTTCACTCTCCCAGTTTTTATATTTGAATCTGCACAAGTTGATGCCCTGTTATGTATTAAAATTTGTACAAATTAAAAATATCATTTAATGTGTTTCTATAATCTGTTGGAAATTTACTACTTCTCTTTCATACTAAACTTTGAGTTAGGGTTCGAAGACGGTAATAAATGGACTGTTCAGGTGAGATTATCTCAAAGCTTATTATATTCATTCTTTATTATTTAAATGAATTGTTAATAGGAAGGAGGAGATCAGATGACTACTCTATTCGATATCATCGACATGAGTACTGTCTGATCTCAAGGCGGGATTAGAAATATTATCATGTGTATTTGATATCAGATGATTACTTTGGCATCATCTGATTTCATTGGAGTCCCCGTATTGGGGTTTGTGGATGGTTTTGAAGTGTTTGATGTTGTTTTTACTTTATTAGGCTATCCAGCGGCTGGTCTGGACTAATTAATGTTATTTATCATTTTATGATTGCTATTAGATTGTATATTCTTCTTTGCTTAGCACTTGATTTATTCTTAGAATAAAATTTGCGATTATCTGGTAGTTTTTTCTTCTCTTTTTGATAGACTAACACAGTCTTATAGATTTTGTTAAAATTCTTTGATATTAGAGTTCCCTCTCGTTGAAAGGGCGATGAAGGCGCTAGCCCAAGCCCATCTCTAGGGGACTTGCACAGTCCAAATAGCATTCTATTTTCTCAAAAGACTTGCCTAGTCTTTTAGATCCAAATCTTTGGAGACAGGCATTGTCTCATTAATGAATCAACCTGAGTTAACCTCTAGAAGACTACCTCTAGTCTCATAGGTCTTAAACCCTCCTTTTTGTGCATCATTTGGTTTTGGGAGAACATCCTACTCGGCTTGGCATCATACCCCTTACCTTATGGGTATTGGGTTGCACATTTGTTGCACCCTAGGGCTAGGTAGCTGTCCGGCCCGGCTGGGTGTTTTACCTTTGCCAAATATGCACAAGGTTTCTTTTTCCTTGTTAGTATTTTCTCTATCCTACCTCTGTGTCTAAGAGATTTACCTAGTCTCATTTTCTTGCTAAACCTCCTCTTTGTGCATCATTTGGTTTTGGGAGAACATCCTACTCGGCTTGGCAACATACCCCTTACCCTTATGGGTATTGGGTTGCACATTTGTTGCATCCTAGGGCTAGGTAGCTGTCCGGCCCGGCTGGGTGTTTTACCTTTGCCAAATATGCACAAGGTCTTTCCTTATTACTTGTGAGCTTTTTCTTAGCTTGATAGTCTCACTAGCACCTTTCTTTATCTCATTTTCTTTTAGGAGACAGGCTTTGTCTCATTAGCACCTCCTTCTTAGAATCCTATTTTCAGAGTCAGTCCTTAGCCTAGGAGTCTGTCCTTAGCTAGAGAGTCTGTCTTTCTTTCGAGAGTCAGTCCTATCATCATAGGGGTTAGGATTCTATCCAACCCTTCATCAAATCGTGTGTTTTTCTATCCACTCTTGCAAGGTATAGGATACTGTCCAACCCTTGCAGAGTTGTGTTCTGTTCTTTTCCCCCGCAAAGCATAGGATGCTGTCCAACCTTTGCGGGATGTCAGGAGTCTATCCTCCCTTTATGATGATAGGATTCAATCCTCTTGTGTCAAAAACTCAAAAAACACTATAAAATAACCAAAATATCAAAAACATCTGGAAAACCAAAAATCTCAAAAATCTTGAGTCATAGGAGGGTAGTTAGGAAATCTGTTCCGAACTACGTTGGCTTGATCCCTTTCAACAGGGTACGTAGTGCAGCTTGGGATCCACATCCCAAGTCCAGCCAAACCTTTAAAAATAAGCATTTTAAATCTTTCAAAATTACAAAAATCTTTCAAAATATTGTTTTCTTCGAAAGGATCTTCCTCTAGAGTTAGGAGCTTGTCCTAGTTAGAGAGTTTTTGAGTCGGGAGTTGCTCCCTCGTTCATTTGTTTGTTTGTTGTGTGTTTTATTTGTTTGTGTTAGAGTTAGGAGTGAGTCCTACCTAGGAGTTTTACGCCTCCGTCCGGTCAGTTGGCGATCCACATCGCCAATTGATGACTAGGTCTAAGATGCGATAGATCCTATTGTTTTCTTCAGGATATACAGCCTAGCTACACATAGATTATAGGAACCACCTGCATTAGCTTAGGGCTAATCTGCATTTAGTTAGGGCATATAGGGTGTCCTAAAATCTACAATCCATTGGAATTTAAATAATCACACAAGAAGCTTTAAGAACTAGTCCGGTCTTTTAGATCGAGTCTAGGATAGAGGTCTAGATGTCTTAGGCATCATAGCTTAGAATAGGTGCGAAGAACTACGTTGCCTTGATTCTCGTGGAGGCGGGGATACGTAGGCTTCTTTGGATGAACATCAGATCATCTAAAGACTCGGGCCTAGGTATAGATTAGAGTTTTAGGGTTGTATGGTATCGAGTCATTTTCTATATTTTGCAGTGTTTTCTTACTTCATTGCGCAGACCTTATACTTTTTTGGTGTGTCATGCATGTGTTTGTTCATCAGAACTTAGACACCCATTAGGCATGTCACTTATAACCTAGTTATTCTCAGGTGACAATTTTATTTCTTTTATGTGTGTTTATTATTCCTCCGAGACATGCATGATTAGATAGACGTCTTCTCGGAGATTTGTGTTCCCATTTCATATGATTCTCGTCCAAAACTCTTCAAAATTATTAAGTAAATGGCATAAGAGACCAGGTGTTTGCACTTGGGCGGATGAGGTGCTCTTTAGACCTTCCGAATTCGTAACCAGGCACGAACCTTATTTTATATCTCTGGTTATCCGTTGCAACAGAGCATAGTATGGGATCCAGGGCCCATTTGCCTTTTTCCTTGGATGGCGACTCTTCTTTGTTTAAGGTACGCCTCGAATCTGGGCTAGTCCCCGAATCGAGAGGTATCTCACCTTTGTATCGCCACTCATGCTGTGAGAGGCATTTTCTTTCGAGAGTTCCTTGGTAGAGCTCTCCATTCACGTGGATGATCCATAGAGACTGTTAGCGCGTGGGGGCACGTCCCTCACTGCACCCTCTCTCGGATCGGGGTCCACAGGCTGGCGACTCTGCTGGGGATTGATTCTTTCAAGATATTGCCTAACTCTATTAAAATGCCATTTTTTTATTTAATTTTGAAGGCATTTGAGCTAAAATCATTTTAAATGGGAACTTAATCGCTTAGAATCCAGGGGCACCAAATAGGTGTTTAAAACAAGGGATTCACACACTACACAGCATACATCATCATATTTTTATTTTCTTTTATTGATTTTTTATTATTATTGGCTCCACGGGATAGATACAATGCGTGCCAGATGGGATGTCATTACCCTGCTGGTGCTGTTGTATCTATTTCCAAGCTATGCGCCAGAGCTGCAGCCGTAGACACTGGGTGTGCTGGTGTTCTACAGCAGCCGATGAGCAATGAACATACTCTGTATAATGCTGGGTGTGCTGGCATTATACATCAAGGGTGTGGTCATAAGCATAGCACCCTGCAGAAATGCCGGGGCCCTACTTTTATTTCATTATATTATGTATATATATTAGCTGCTCCCTTTAGAACCAAAATTAGGAAACCCTTGTTAGGACATTATATATATGTACTCATATAGGACGAACATATGCGACCAGCATATGTGAGCCTAGGATAAAAGTTTGCCTACCCATGTAGTGTCGAAAGGGCAAGTCACACCGTGATTGCCCGCCGCGTTATCTAGTACACTCACATGTCTGTTTTGAGTCAAGACTTCATTGACTCCTCTAGATTAGACTAGGGTTGGTGCCCCTGGTTAGGATATATATATGTATATATATCTATCTATTGATCATTAGAT
Organism: Tasmannia lanceolata; assembly: GCF_043159265.1. Classification (NCBI taxonomy): domain Eukaryota; kingdom Viridiplantae; phylum Streptophyta; class Magnoliopsida; order Canellales; family Winteraceae; genus Tasmannia; species Tasmannia lanceolata. The sequence goes on along the minus strand of NW_027518932.1, from coordinate 324,743 downwards.
TAGGGCCTTCTTATTCAGTGGATTTTCTTATCTAATTCGATCAATCCTATCGATCCATCTTCAAGATTTAGACCCGGCCTATGACCTACTTCTGTCATTTTGTGGCCGTGGTCTTCTTTCTGATCTACTGATCATCTTTGATCATGGATGAAAAATTCAGTGCTGCTTATTATATCCTTCTCCTACCCTATTTATACCATGTATATATTCCCAAAATACTTACCCATTTCATTGCTAATCTGCAGACCTTTTTTTAAGGTTGGCCAATACCACTCTAATTAGGAAATTGATTTTTCCCGACCCCTCTTCAGCATTTCCTTCTCCTTTTGTTAATCTTTTCTTAAGAATGGCTACATTTCCACCTTTTGTTTGCCTTTCTCTGAAAATAGTCATTTCCAAGAAAGCACAAACAAAAGGATGGATATGCTGAGGAATGAGGTAGAAATTAAAATTTCACTTGTAATTGTAAAAAAAAACCTATGGCATCTCTAAAAATTTTTATTTTAGTTACTTCGTTATTAAAGATTCTTTGCGAAATCTTAGTTAGATTGTAAATAAAATAATAAACATATTTTAAACTCCTTTTACCATTTGGTTGTTTTTCAAATATGCAATTTGAGAAAAAAAAATGGCGTCGATTTTCTATCGTTGAAGCTGTTGATCTGGTGGACCCCCACTCACACCGAAAGGCCATCCATCATCTACGCTAAAACTATGGTAGGATGATCCTAACCCACTGATGGCAAATTTTTCAAAAAACGTCTTAAAGAATTTAAAAACGATTTTTTCAATAACTTAATATCATAAATTTTGGGGGCAACTAAGACGCCCTTATCTATATATTTGTACCAATATGGCTCCAATAGTATATCTACTACTACCTAATACATCTTTTTTCCCAACTGGACTTTCATTAGGTTGGATAATTTAATTAAGGGAAAATTACAGATACACCCCCTCAAATATGGTAAAATTCCACTTCTAACCCCGTGGTATCAAAGGTACCAAAGACACCCCCTTAGTTTTCAATAATGCTTGTTATATGACGGGGTGTACAGGAACGAATAAATTGTTAGGGGGTGTCTTTGATGGATTTTGAACTATAGGGTGAAAAGTAGGGGATCTACTTAAAAATGTCAGAAAGTTGAGGGGTTGCCTTTGGTACCTTCGATACCACGGGGTTAGAAGTGGAATTTCGCCCTAGTTGAGGGGATGTATCCTGTATTTTTCCCTTTAATTAATGCCCTATTTATCTTGAAAAGGGCACCACTTATTGAGCGGGAAAGGCATACTCTATATGTAGCTAATCCAAGGGGTTTATTCCATATATAAATTAGAGAAATGATAATGGGAATGGCTGCCTTGCAAAAACCAGCTAAAGGTCGCTCCACATTGGTCCATCCCAACAAAAATCATTTGAAAGAGCACAGAAAAATATGAAAATGGCACGGACAGATATTAAATTAATGGAAAAAGAAATCCACCTTGATCAGAAGTCCCAATAGGAGCGCCCATGCAGATGGTTTTTTGCAAGGGCACCATTCATTTTAGCATTTTCGTCTTGAAATTATATATGAAAGGAGGCCAATCCAAAGAATTGCTTATCCAAGGATGTGTATCCTCCAACGACAGAGAACAATGCAGTTCCATGCCACGTCCAGTTTTATACATTTTCAAAGTTTCTGTTCCCACTAATTATTGATTTGTTGAGCTGAGTATACGTCATTTCACTAAACTAGGTGACGAGGTAGTTGTGAACTTGTGATGTGGAAAACCCCCTTGCGAGATTGTTAGATGAAGTAATTAAAAACTTGTGGGGCCCACCTAATTCAAGTCCATCGTATAGTCATCTAGAAAGCATACAAAACTCCTTTTGCATGTTAATTTATTTTTAGGGCGCTGATATTTTCGCCCTTGACGGCCCCCTTGGAGGCTAGTTTCCCTCTTGACAGCCCACTAACTATAAAGTACGATTCCCATCTACTTTTTACCGACGAAGCAGTCATTTCCTTTTTCTCTCCCCTTCCAGGATAAAATCACCCCACTCTACTCTACAGCTGTACAACACTACATCAAGCAAGGTAGGCCCCACCATAGGATGATCCAAACCATCCATTTGATGGCCCACAACATAAATAGGTTGCACCCCAAAATATTATAGATCGGAGGTTTGAGATCATCCCGTGGAAATGATTTTGGGGGAACAACCTATTTACGTTGTGGCCCATCAAATGAACGGCTTGGATCCTCCTATTGTGTGGACCGTACAGTTCATTTTGAAAAATATAAGTGGGGCCTACAGTTAGGGGTGAGCATTATTCGGTTAAAACCGAATACCCGAACCGAATTGGTCGGTTCGGTTCGGTTTTGGTTTTTTTTGATTGATCGTCCATTAAAACCGTCCATTTGATTGATCCCAACTTAATTAGGTTGTGCTCAAAAAATCATTCTGATCGGATGATCCTAGCCCTCCGATCCAAACCGAGATTTTAATTTTTCCCCTCTATTTCTCCTACAATTCGGTTATTCGGTTATAACTGAATAACCGAATTTTTATTCGGTTCGGTTTCGGTTACCGAAATTTGGTAACTGAAATTATTTCGGTTACCAAATTTCGGTCTATTCGGTTCGGTTAAAACCGAATAACCACCCCTACCTACAATTGGGCCTTAATGTTACTGTAAGACCTGAACCATAGGATGATCCAAACCATCTATTCGATGGCCCACAACTTAAATAGGTTTCACTCCAGAATATCATTTTCAAAATATCATTTTCAAAGGATGATCGCAACCCTCAAATCTATAGAGGTTTCTCTTTAGATCAGAGCTTTGGAAATAATATTTCGCGGTGCAACCTATTTACGTTGTGGGCCATTGAATGGATGGTTTGGATCATCCTATGGTGGGACCTACCTTCCTCACAAATTAAAACAAATTAATTATTGGGCCCACCAACAGTTCATGCACGTTGGAGAGAGAGAGAGACACCGGATTGGAGTAGTGTTGTATCGGTTAAAAGTAGATAGGAAACATGCTTTATGGATTGGCCGCGAGATACAAAGTCAAAGTCTTATTGAAAGGCTATTTCGTGTGTGTTAAATACATTCAGCAATATAATAAAGTTCTTTTGTGTTCTGTTCTCTTCTGTGTTTCTGTATTACTTGTTCTTTAAATTCTACATAGTGGTATCAGAGCAGAAAGGCTGGGGACAATTTCGAAAGAAGACCGGCACGGGTTCGGTAAGTTGGCAATATGGCAGGCAATACCAATTCTTCAAGTTTTCAGCAAAACGTTCGTTTGTTTAAAGGTGCTAATTTTCAGTTTTGGTCTACTATGATGAAGACATCGTTTATGTCACGTGATATATGAATCCTTTTGAATATCGCGACTTTGTTCATTCGTATATTTTGATCTTAGTTACTTGTGTTTGATCATGCTTGTAAATCTCCACTGTGAACTTTTGAAATACGCGACCATGCTTCTCGTTGCATGTTTCAGTTTCAGCTACATTTTTAGTCTCGGGATGTGATTTGATCCTGTTTGGTTCGTATCTTGGCAAAATGATTCTCTGATTACTCATTCTATGCCTATTTTACTTCACATTGGTCCTTGTGTGGTTCCAAATCACTTGTGATGAACCCTATGTGAATTTCTTTGTGATGAACTATAAAAGATAACCATCAGAATGTGTAGTGTATCCCTCGCTTTAAGTTTGGGCTTCACTTTGACTTTATGTTTCCCATCAGTGGGTTAGGATCATCCTGTTGCAGACTTCATGATCGGTGTGTGTGTGTGTGTGTGTGAGAGAGAGAGAGAGAGAGAGAGAGAGAGACGAATTCATGAAAAACAAGATTGTATAGTCAATCAATCCCTTGATTTCCCCAGTGACATACTCAGACTGTATTATTATTACTCTTTTAAGAAATGCAAACATCAAGTTTGCATATTCCAATACACTATGGTAGTTAATGCATGGGATCCTTGTCGGTAGTCATCTAGTTTTTGGGCCCGAACTGTGCCTGAAGAAAATCAACTACTTTCTTGTCAAGTTGGAAGGCCTTGGCGAGAACATCATCGGAGATGGGCAGGTTTGATCCGAAGACGGCATTAGCTATGGTGATCACACCTGGGTTCTGACTTGCCAGAGCGGCAATGGCCACCGCATTGGTCTGTCCAACATTGAATTGGAAGTGAATGAGACCTATTGGAAACACAAACACATCACCCTTATTGAGGACCTTTGATATGAGCCAATTTTCGCCATTTGCAAGGTTAGAGGTGACGAAACCAACGAGGAGGGTGCCCTCTTGAACTACAATCATCTCAGTGCCCCTTGGGTGTGTGTGGGGAGGGTTTAGTCCGTAGGGTGCAAAGTCTATGCGAGCCATGGAGATGCCAAGAGTGTTGAGTCCTGGTATTTGGACCACGTTCACTGCGGTCACATTGGACCCAACTCGGTTATTTGTGTTGCGTGGCATGTCAAGCCCTGGAAAGAAGAAATCGCTTGCCTGAGCGAGCATTGGGTCCTTGCAAACCACGCCATTGACTAACACTGAGAAGGAAAAACATCAAAAAAAGATCAGCCAATAAAAAAAAACATAACCCATGCACGTAGGGCCGGTGTCCACACGCAGAGTAAATGCAATAACAATATTTCTCAAGTCATCTAGCCAAACCCCACAATACCTACCAAAAATGGAATTGGGTTTGCACAAACACGTGATTATCATGATACTAATGGAAGTTAAATTGAGAAATAAAAAAAAAGCATTTGTACCTGGAGACATATTGTCAGCAACACAAAAGTCCTGTAGAGGACTGGGATCAGCGGCAAAGGTAAGAGAAGATGCCAAGGAAAGGAGTACAAGTACAAGGAGGGGAGTAGCCTTCTCCATTTTATCAATCTAAAGAGGAGTATTGGGTGCGAGTGTTTTGATGGTGTGGAAGAAGCTTAGAATGGGTGCATATTTATAGGCAGAGAGAGAGAGAGAGAGAAACAGATGCATGGCTTAAGTGTCATGTGATTTCATGGAAATGGTCTTGTTACAACTTAATCAATATATGGTTTAACAACTACGCTATCTAATCTATTTTTTTCATCCAAGTAGATCTTTCCCCGCAAAGAATAGAAGCAGTCGTCAGACTCTTTTTTCTGTGAAAGTTGAAACAATCTTTTCGTACCTAAATTATAATGTAACTTATCTGAGTTGAAAAATGCCTGCCCTTTTTTTAAATGCTTAGATCTAAATTAATAAGTGGGGCTTGCCCCACCACCCAACTGGTCATGAGTACAGACAAAGAAAAATAAGAAACAACATATTATGGAGGAAGAAAATCAAAGATCCAATTTACTCCATCTCTCGCGAAACGGTCCGCTACCCTATTAGCCGAGCGAAGGACATGCTGAAATCAAACTGGGTGATCTCCCACATGGTCTCGAACAATGCCTACCCTATTTATACCTACCCATTTGATTGCTAATTTGCAGACCTTTTTTTAAGGTTGGCCAATACCACTCTAATTAGGAAATTGATTTTTCCCGACCCCTTTTCAGCATTACCACCTCCTCTTGTTTATCTTTTCTTAAGAATGGCTATATTTCCACCTTTTGTTTGCCTTTCCCTGAAAATAGTCATTTCCAAGAAAGCACAAACAAAAGGATGGATATGCGGAGGAATGGGGTAGAAAATAAAATTTCACTTGTAATTATAAAAAAACTTACAGCATCTATAAAAAAATTTATTTTCGTTACTTCGCTATTAAAGATTAGTTGCCAAAACTTGGTTAAATGGTAAATAAATATATTTTAAACTCCTTTGACCATTTGGATGTTTTTCAAATATGCGATTTGAGAAATAATTGGTGTCGATTTTCTGTCGTTCAAGCTGTTGATATGGTGGACCCCCACTCACATAAAAAATCCATCCATCATCTACGTTGAAACTATGATAGGATGATCCTGATCCACTGATGGCAAATTTATCAAAAAACGTCTTAATATATCATTTCCTTCGGGAAATCGTTTTGACAATTTCATGTTTTCGGATAATATTGTGATGGAATTACCATACCAATCTAATTGTTAATAGGGAAAAGTGTTTCTACACGGCCGAGTAGATACGTTATCTACTCCGTCGGCCAAAGTTACAGTGGGGCCCACATTGTTTGGGTCCTGATCGCAATAGTTAAGGTGTGCCAAAATAAAATAAAATAAAATAAAAACCATAAGATCATCCCAACCCTTCTATTTGTGGAGGTTAAATATGGAGGGCTATGAACCTCCCATTTTTAACCTCCACAAATTGAAGGGTTAGGATGATCGTTTGAAGTTGATTTTTAGGGCACACCCTATCTATCTCAGGGCCTAACAAATGAATGCTCTGGATTATCCAAGCAATGTGGGCCCACTTTGTTTCATGCGACGTAGTAGACGACGTTATCTACTTTTGACCGAGTAGAAACACTTTTCCCTTGTTAATATCTTTTACATTATAAACTATAATTCAGAAAATATATTGTCAAATTAAGAGTTCTTCTAGCAAACCGTTACTACTTTACAATATTATAAAACAAGAGTTTTAATACGGTGCCCGACGGTCAAGTCCCATGTGGGCGGTACCCCCTTGATATTTGATCCAACAGCAGCCCAGTTTTTAAGAGGAGCAAAAGAAATAAATCACAAGCAATCACAAGAAGAAAACAATATATGCAGTTCACCATAATGGGCTACATCCAACGACAAGGTAACACAGGTCCATTATTTCAAACCAAATAGCACAACGTTACCTCCACACTTGTAAAAACCACCGAAAAACCCTTCTCTCCAACCTTCTATACAATCACAAAAAACCCCCAAATCTATACACTAAGTATGAGGAGAAATCCCCTTAAAAAAACCTCCAACATTATGCTAGGGTTGCAAGGAAAAACTAATGGAAATGAAGAATGAAAGAAGAGGAACACACCCTAAGTAACCAGGAAGAAGAAACATGTTTTCGCCTCACCAGAGAAGCCCTCCTAGAGCCCAAAGAGAAAACCCCTCATTTCTTGTAGTAACCTTTTCTCCTCTCAAACCTCTCACTCTTCTCCTCCTTTTTAAAAACCTTTTTATCTCTTGCCTTTACAAAACCATATGAGAGAGGCATGGAAAACATCCCACTTAAAAGACCAAGTGAGACCCGCTCCAAAAAAACAAAAAATGAAAAAACTGGTGCTCATGCGTCACCATTTTAACAATCTCCACATTGATGCATAATCATCGGCATACCAAGTCTTCCTTCTTGAGACCGAGAGAAGATAAACTTCGATCTAACTTTTCTCCTTGAACCATCGTTACGATCATATCCACTACATTCTCCTTGGTTCACACTTTCAACAAATAGATCCTTCCATCAGACTTCCTGAATGTAGTGATATTGTACCGATATATGTTTGGTCCTTTTGTGATTAACCGAATTCATGGCCAAACAAATGATGCACATGTTATCACAAAAAAATAATCCATGGGTTTTGACTCGATGCCAATCTCACCCATCAAACCTTGAAGCCAAACTACTTTCTAGCAAGCTTCCGCTGTCTCCATGTACTCGGCCTCGATAGTGGATAAGGCAACCGTTGGTTGCAACTTTGCCATCCAACTAATAGGACCATTCCCATTAGCATAACCCATAATAGATCTTCCTTTGTCCATAAATTATTAAAAGTTAAAAAATCAAACAACTACACAAAATTTCTTTTAATTTAAAAAATCATTCGCATTTAAGATAAAGCTCATGGTACAAATAAAAATGATGAGAATTTCACATTCTGCCCTAAATTTTCTTTTGCATATGACGAAGATAATTATACAATCTGAACAGATAAGTGTAAATGCCAAGAGTACATCTCTTATATCTTATGTGTTTATAAAAAAACTAATAAAATTTCGTAATATAAGCTATTATATCTCTCATGTCTTATGTATCTACATATGGTCTTATATATCTTATAATTAGGATTTGTAAATGGTCCAATTTTTTTAAGAAAACTCCCCAAATTTTGAAGAGATTATCATTCTGATGAATTCGCTAAGGGTGCGACTTATTCTTGTTTTTAAATAATAATCCCTACCATTCTTGATCTTTTAAAACATTCCTAAAATAGATAAGTTAATGCCGCTAATCTTTTTTTTTTTTTAAACTTACAATAATTCATTTTCATCCATTTATATGCCATAAATTTAGATTCTAAGATTGTCTCACAATGGAGATTTTTGAAACAATGGTCCATCCGCAATCGGGCCAAATATATGAACGCCTTAAACAATCAAATACGAAGGGGCATAATGTGTAAATAGGTTAATTTTAAATTAATCGTATCTACAAATAGAATATTAAGGAATTGCCTCTTTAAAAGTTAAGTAACTATATCGTGTGTGAGTGTACGTAGGGATTTGCTAGCATCCATCAACAGACCATCCGCGATGTGAGAGTTTGTCTTCATTCACGAGGTGGCTGCCCTCACATACAACATCGCAGCCGTAAAATGGCTTCTGCGATGAATGCTAGCAAATCCCTATGTGCGTGTGCGCCAGTGTGCTAGTGCGTGCGTGCGTGTGCGTGTGTGTGCGTGTGAAGAATTAGAACCTTGTAGTCACGGCCCTTATAATTAATATTTTCCATGGCTTATTTTTATATAAACTATTAGAACCTATAAAGTATTAAAAAAAAATTCTATCACCCGAATTTCTCAAAGTTTCACCGCCCTTTATCATTACACTTTACATTTATTTCGTTTTTAACATTTAATGATTTTAATGCTGATAGAGAGAGAGAGAGAGAGAGAGAGAGAGAGAGAGAGAGAGAGAGAGACGGCCCTTACACTTGTCATTTCAAAGAGAAGGAGATGGGGCTAATGGTTGTCAATTCTATATATGATACGTTTACATAGTGGACTGCTACACATATGTCATATTTGGTTTAAACAGCGGACTACTACACATATGTCATATTCAGCAGACATTGAATTGGGGATTATAGGTATTCTACTAGCCCACGCACATCACATGGTAAGATACAACTCAATAAGAGAATTAAGGTGGGAGGTTATATTCCTTGGGACGAGGGTGTGTATATCTTCATCTTTGATCCAGGTGGACTAATTCCCGGGTGGAATTTATGTGAACTCAGGGCCGAGTTCTTTCTAAGAAGGCAAGTGTGATGCACTACATCCTTTGGTGCATCTGCTTCACCATTACTTGCAATAGTAATGTTATTATACTATTGTCCTTCCATATTTTGTTATATTTAGTAGTCATCATTATTAATCATTTGATTATTATACATGTCCTTTTTTAGTCTCTTTACCATTGGGGGTTATGTTGGTTGATGTTAGTTGTAAGGGCTGTCTATATGAAGCCAATCTCATTTCATTTCTGAGAATGACATTGATTTGAGAGAGAGAGAGAGAGAGAGGCTCTTCTCCTTTATTCTTTCTTTCCTTGTTAATGAATTGGAATTGTAGACTAGTGTTATAGTCCTTTTTCTCTTCATTCCATTATTTTCTTGTTGAATGCATGAAGAAGAACTGATCAAGATCAGTTTGTTATCACTGACAGATTTAAACACACTAGCATCTTCTTCCTTGAGAGATCTTTCTTAAGGCTGGCAACAGGGCGGGTCGGGGCCGGATGTTGGGGTCCCCTACCCCTTGCCCTATGCGGGGAATTTTCCCCCTCCCCTTCCCCTCCCCACTGCGGGGATCATGGGGAATCCCCCTCCCCTCCCCATGGGGAATATCTAATCCCCATCCCCGCCCCACATCCTTTGGCGACAATCACTTTACTTTGTTAAATGTTAGGTTTAAAACTAAAGATTTACTAGGGACAATCACTTCAGGCATGTTGCGGCTTGGCTGTTGCATGTGAGAGTAGCCACACAACCCACACAGGCTAAGATTTTGTCTTATTCATTTTATTAACCTGAGGACAAAGGTGGTTGCTCTCAGATTCATTTAATTGATCGATAGTCCCTAGCAGATCCCTAATTTCCAATCCCACTTGCCAAAAAGTACTGTACGTGCCACACCATAGGAAGATCCAAACCATCCATTTGATGGGCACACCATAAGAAGAGGAACACACCTTGGAAAACCAAGAAGAAGAAACTTGTTTTCGCTTTACCACAAAGCCCTCCTAAAGCCCCAAGAGGAAACCCCTCTTTTCTTGTCTAAACCTTTTCTCCTCTCAAATCTCTCACTCTTCTCCTTTTTTAAACCCTATTTATCTTTTGTCTTTAAAAAACCATATGAGAGAGGCAAGGAAAACATCCCATTTAAAAGACCAAGAGATACCGACTTCGAAAAAAGAAATAAAAAAATGGTGCTCATGCGTCACCATTTTAACAATCTCCACCTTGATGCACAATCACCAGCGTGCCAACCCTTCCTTCTTGAGACTGGGGGAAGATAAACTTCAATATAACTTCTCTCCTTGAACCATCTTTATGAGCATATCCACCACATTCTCTTTGGTTCACACCTTCAACAAATAGATCCTTCCCATCTTTAATGACTTCCTAAATGTAGTGATATTGAACCGATATATATGTGGTCCTTTGTGAAAAATTGAATTCTTGGCCAAATAAATGATACTCATGTTATCACAAAATAAATCCATAGGTTTTAACTTAATGCCTCGATAGTGGATAATGCAACCGTTGGTTGCAGCTTTGACATCTAATTAATAGGACCATTCCCAAACCTAAATATATAACCCGTAGTAGATCTTTCTTTGTCCATATCATTAGCATAACTTGTATCAACAAAATCATGCAACGGATTCGAATCCTTTCCATATATCATAACATAATCAGTAGTACTTCTTAGGTAGCGAAGCACCAATTTGGCGGCCTCCGAATGTGCTTTACCTGGATTCGCCATAAACCGGATTAAAACTCCAACCGCATAAGCAATGTTCGGCCTAGTTCATATCACGATAAACATCAAGCTCCCAACAATGCTAGCATATGGGACTCGATCCATTTTCTTCATCTCCTCTTCCGATTTTGGGAATTGATCGGAACATATCTTAAAGTGAGCCGCTGATGATGGCTTTATCGGCTTAGATTTGCTTATCCCAAACCTTTCAAGCCCCTTTTTTACAAACATATTTTGTGAAAGCAACAAAGTTCCATTCTTTTTATCCTTGGAACTTTGTTGCTTTCACAAAAGATGTTTATAAAAAAGGTGCTTGGATGGTTTGGGATGAGCAAGTCTAAGCCGATAAAGACACATTAGCAGCTTACTTTAAGTTATGTTCCAATCAGTGCCCAAAATCGGAAGAGGATGTGAAGAAAATGGATCGAATCCCATATGCTACCCTTGTCGGGAGCTTGATGTTTTCCATGGTATATACTAGGCCAAAAATTACTTACGCGGTTGGAGTTTTAAGCCGGTTTATGGGGAATCTGGGTAAAGCGCATTCAGAAGCCGTCATTGTTAGGGTGTGTGCCCTAATCAAAATCCAGTTGTTGTAATGTTGCAACTATTATTTATTGTTACATGACATCTATTGGGTATTTGTTGGAGTGAATCGTGAGAATATGCCTGGCAACAATATATTATTAACTTATATGCCCAATTGTTTAAGGGTGGAGACACAATTCTCTTCCATGAATGCAACCCAAGCATGAGACTGGTCAACCCATGGAGCCTTAGGTTTTAGATGTTAGAAACCCTTAAAAGATAGATAAACCATTAACCTAATGTGCTTCTAGGCACACCTTTATCCTTAGGTAGCATCGTAGGATAGGTCATGCACATTGAGATTATGTGGTGGGGAGATATGATCTTCAGGTTCTTTGCAGACCTAGAATGTTCTTGGTTGGGGTTGAGATTGGACATCTCGTACCTGTACACAACTAGAATCGAACCTGCCTCCATATACGCATTGGGGTGGCCTATCTAGGTCACTGAGGTAGTTGATTCTAAGTAGGTGGAATGGGCGAAATGATTGGATCACACACTGAACGGATGGCTTCGTAGAATAACCTGTGGACAAGGAATTGGATAAGGTTATTCTGTCAGACAGGACCCTTGGATATGTCCTTAGACCTGAGGGATATTTTTAGTCTGTGGGCGCACCTTATGGCTTTGGTCTATCTAACAGTAGTCCCCGGTCCGGGGTTACCAGCGGGTAGTGCTGGGTCATGGGGTAAACCCGTGGGGTCAATAGTGATGCCCATCATTGAATCCTCCACCCCTCCCATAGAGGAAAATCATTTGCAATTTCGATCTCAGCTAGGCCATTAAATAATGACTGGCCAATCCGTTTGATAAATTGTTTATCAAAGTTTTTCAAAAACATTGATTGTTTCAAAAGGGAGCTGCAAATGCATTTGCGGGCCCAAGCTTGATAGATAGAAAGGTATACCATTGAGTGAGCCCATGGGGTAATTGATGTCCACCCTCCACAAGACCCAACTCGGTAAATGAAGGATTGGAGGAAGGACTACACATTGGATGTGATTTGGGTAATTTGATCTAATGGTCTTCTTCAGGGTAACGTCATGGTGGGGGTCACTTGCCTAATGCTATCGTAGTTGGACTACATTGCGTGAGATCACAGTAGGGCCCATTGTGGACCCTGTGAGAATGATCATTGGATCCCTGGGCCGATCACACTCACAACTCGCTAGACCCTTATGGATTGTTGGACAATATGGGTTTCAGATTTGATCGTATGTGTGATATGGATTGGATCCACTATATGTGATACAGGGAGGAAGAGCACCATACATAGGGTGCACACACATGTATTAAAGATGAGATACACCATATTATGGTGTGTACATGTCTTAATTAACATGTGCTTATTAAATGCTCAAATCCTATTGGATAACAGTTATGAGAGATCCCATTGGTTGATTTATTCTAATTTCCTATTGGTGGAAATTTAAAAAGGAAAAGAGAGAATTTGAGTTGGAGAAGGTTTCCTATTTCTAAAAGTCCCATTGGTTATTGGTAACATTCAATAAGAAAAAATCATTTTGAGTATCCATGTGTTTTACATGTTTAAGAAACAGAGAGTTTTAATTGAATTTAGTTTCCAAAATCAAGGGGACACATACAAGGGAACGAATTGCTAGAGGGAACTCTATAAACGGAGGGGATGGGTGGACAATTTGGATTACTTGCACAATTTGGAAACCCATATGCAAAATTCGTCCAGCCCATCTCCCCTCCCAATTTCATTTTTCTCCTTTCTTTTTCCCGCTTCTAGTTTTGTTTCTAGTTCTTTAGAAGAACTTGAAAGCCTTATTGGTTTTAGTTTGGGAGAGGATTCCAAGTTCTCTCCTATTTCTCCTTCAACCGCACGGTTTGAGAAGCCACTACTTCGACTTCCGGACCAGCTTGGGTTTCAGAAACGTCGGGTACCTAATGGGGAGTAGATCAAGCAGAGATTGGCAGTATCGGTCAACCAATTGGTAAATGTCCTTAACCATCCGAATTTCAATTCATAAACATTGATTAATCTAGCAACTAAGATCTTGGTTCAGTTGGTGGATCGAAAAGTTTTTGTTTTTAGCTCAATCTTGTTTCTGCCGTGCATATTGATTCCACTGCCGAGTTTCAGTCAAATGAGCGCTTTTCTATGTAAGAGGTACTAGTGATTATGCTATCACATATGAGAAGGATTCGAAGTCGCTGCATGGTTTTTTTTATGCAAGTTATGCTAATGTTATGGACAAAGGAAGATCTATTATGGGTAATGTATTCGAGTTTAGGAATGGTCTTATTAGTTTGATGTCAAACTTGCTACCAACGGTTGCATTATCCTGTACCGAGCCCGAATACATGGCGGCAATGGAATCTTGCAAGGAATCTGAAAATAAATATGTGTAGGCCTAGGTGATTGCAACCCAAAGGGGAAGCGAATTAGATTTATAAAATTGTGCCCTTTTAAAGGATTGATTAAGAAATTAAATCAAAGAAAATTTTAACAATAAACACAAAGAACTTAAAATCAATGCACAAGTAAAGTAAAGGAGATAAGGGAAGGAGTACAATGAGATTTAGTAGGGGTTCGGTTTAAAACCCCAGACCTACATCTCCACCACAACTGTTGATGGTCACTAAAATCTGTTCTTAACGGTGAAGATCAAACCAATACAACGAGGTTGCTCTGCGCCTCAACACTTGTCGACGGAGACGGATCTATGTCTCCCAACACTCACCTTCGGAGAAGGCTCTGCATCTCTGATTACTTGCCAAATATAAGATTAAAAGAATGAAGGAATGCATTGTTCAAAGGCAATTACACAAGATGCTCTCATAAAGATATACAATTTTAAGCCTTGAATCCAATCCCTCATAAGATTTCTCGAAGAGAGGCACAAGGAGTGACTTTTCACTCAAGAGATGCTTTAAGTGTATATTAGAGCTTGTTGATTTTGTCTAAGTGGTTTGAGAACCCTTTTATAGCCAAAAACCCAAAAACTAGCCATTTGGGACACCCCCAACGGCTCTGTAATGGATAGTTTAAACTAGCCGTTAGGCTATTTAAAATACTTGCGAAGTCACTCACGGTGGACCGCCAGAGGCTCTCTCATGTTTTTTAAGGGAAAAATACAGACACACCCCCTTTAGTTTCTAACACATTCAATTCTAACCCTGACTTTCAAAACGTGACAAGTACACCCCCTGAAGTTGTTTTAACGTGACGGAGTAGATGGCGAGGTAGAAATGACCAAAATGCCCTCGTCTTCCCCAACTGAAAATTAAGGTTTTCAGACTTAAAAACTGAAATTAGGGTTACTTAAAAACTGAAATTAGGGTTTGATTCAAACCCTTGTTTATTTATCAACATAAACCCTTGATTTAGGAGTTTTATTTATCTTCATTCGCACCATTATCATGAATTGCACATAAACCCTAATATTTTAGGGCTTTTTTTGTTTTATTTTTTTTCTTGAAATGTGGCTTTGATGTAGCCATGGGTGGGGTTTCATTGTTTGTGGTGGAGGTGACGGCGGTGGCCGGAGGTGTCGGCGGTGGCCGAAGGTGGCGACGGCAGCAGTGGAAAATGGCGTAACCCTAATCCCTCTGCAAATGAGGGTGTTTCTGGCGTCAAAATATTAACCATGGTTAGTTTTAGTCTTTCTATCAGGTTAAACCGACGGACAGTTGAAGGAGGGGGTGTACTTGTCACAAATTGAAACCTCAGGGGGTGTACTTGTCACGTTTTGAAAGTCAGGGTTAGAGTTGTCAGAAACAAGAGGGGGTGTAAATGTATTTTTTTCCTTTTTTTTATATCAGAATGGCACCGGTCGACCGACCATGTCTCGATCGATCGTCCCCCCCCCTGAATTTTGGCCATTTCATATTTTCCTATTGTTTTGCCTTGGGAACTTGGTCCGCTTGATTTTCTTCATTCCATTAGCTTACTTGGGGTATTTTAACCCTCTTTTGATGCCTTGTTTGGATCCTAAGTGTGGGATTGGATTTTACATTCTATTTGACACAAGACTTGACTTTTGATCTTCTTCAAATTGTGTCTTCTAGTCCCTTTCAACTTCATGGATCTCCTCTTGCTTTGACTTTGAACCTTGACGAACCTTCAACTTAAATAACAAACACAATTAGTACATATAATCATTTGTGTTTTGAATCATCATAAAATAGAAGATAGCCAAGGGTTGAACAATTAGGCTTACATCTCCCCCCTTTTTTGATGACATCATACAAGGGATTTTCCAATAAAATATGTTTTGAAGTAAATGATATTCTGTAGACACCCCATTTTGACCGGACCCAAGTTTGTGTTGCTGGTGCGAAACCTCGCCAAACCAGTGAGTTAGGGCCTCAAATTGCACCCTAAGCTAGGTTAGGGTCCCCCATAGGTCCCTGTAAATTTTCGTCGAAATCCGAGTTGGTTTGCCCTGCGAGTGGACCGAGTCAGTGTCATTGTATAAATGCAGAAGGGGGGCAAATTATCCGCGCAGGGGGGTGTCTTCTTGAAAAATAGCCGAATATTGTCTTTTGGGCTAATAAGACAAAGCGGGAAGGGTACGATTATTAATTCGCGCGCCTCATCAAAAGGGGGTGCGAATATCAACACAGATATTTTAATATATATATAAAAAAAATTCAGAAACGAAGGATACTGTTCATTTTCGTGAAAATCCGAGAGAGGAGAGATTTGGGTTTTTCCCTTTCGGCCGGTTGTCTTCTCCGATCCAACTCCGGCAGTCCTCCGGCCAAGCTCCGATTTCTTCTTCTTCTTCTTCTTCTTCTTCTTTTTCTTCTTCTTCTTCTTCTTCTTCTTCCTATTTCCCTCACCTCCAAAGCTCCGATCACGCTGAGAGATCTCAGATTTGAGATCTTAGATCTGAGATCTGAGAAGGGGAGAAATTCTCGTCGAAAAACAGAAGCAGAGAGAGAGAGAGAGAGAGAGAGAGAGAGAGAGAGATTGCTGGTTCTCTTCTCCGATTCGTTTGACCGGAGCTCCGGCCAATTTCCGATCGGCCGTCCTTCCCCTCCGTTATTTCTCCCTTTCTAAATCTATTTCCCTCAATTTTCTTTAGAATCTAGATCAAGCCTTGCAAACACTAAAAATCCCTAAATCTCAAGCTATAACCCTTTTCTGTCGATTTTTTTTTTTTCTCTTCTCTGGTCATTCTTAGGTTGTATTCTGATCGTATTATGGATCTCAGATCTGAAGATTTCTCTTCTTGAAGCTCGAGAGAAAGTTGCAGGTAATTTCTAATTTTCTTCTCCGACCGAGCTCCAGTCAAGCTCTGGCCGATTAGTTGCCGCATCCAAGCTTAGATCAGATGATTTACCTCGTAGATCTGGTTTCACTTCAAGATCTGTCATCATCCATCTCACCTAACCCCTATTTTCTACCTTCGAAATTCCAGATCTGAGTGGTGAAACCCTAGATCTGACCATTGCGATCCTAAATCTGGCCTAGTTTTGTCTGTTTATCCAAAACCCTAGATCTGTTATTATCTTTCAAATAGTTCTCAGATCTGTTTGTAGCCACTAGATCATTGTTCTATAGCAAGATCGAGGATCGGATGTGTTCTTGAAATCAAAGTTAGCATCTGGATGGATCAATAAAATCAGTGAATTTCGGTAGTTCTTGAAGAAAATAGAAGAAATAGAAGTGTAAAAGAAAGGATCTCTCTCGGCTTCCTTCTAAATCTCAGATCTGAAATAGAGGAAGAAGAAGAAGATCTGATCTTATTCTCCGTCAAGGCAACCAGAGTTTTGCATTTTCATCTTCAATTAACAGGTTCTTAATCTTCTCTACTTAAGGAATGATCTGAAATTTCAAAGGCTTTCATGATGCTTATGATATTTTAATTAGTCTCTTGAGCAATCTTCTAAATTGAAATTGAATTTTCTTGTGGTTTGGAGTATTTGTTATTTCTCTTAGTTTAATCTGAATCTAAGGATATGTTATTTTATTATGTAGTGAATATATATTAAGTGATAAGTGTATCTGAGGCTCGGTTGAAATATATCCATGAAATTGGATGATCATCAGTTGTGCATCTTAATTTCCCTTTTTAACTTTAAATGGTTCATTCACAAATATGCTCAAATCTATAATAATTCCTTTAATTTTGAATGATTTAGATTACAATGCATAATGGTTGTCTCATAGGCTATGTGTTCTGTAATTGTTGCCATGGGTTGGGTCAAATAATGCATGCAATGTGTCTTTGAGGAAAGCAGCCTGTGCATCTACACTAGGCATATGATTTCATGCAGAATATTTTCTGGTTTACAGCCGAATTTAGATTGTTTCATAGCCAGGATCCAGTAGCAATTTCATATGGAAAAGCTTTTAAATCATTGTATTCTGTCATTTTATCTAAGCTTGCTGTAGAGGACAGACGTCTGTCCTACCTTAGCCCCTTGATGGTACTATTATTATTATTATTAATATTTTTTTTTTATCATGCGGATCATCTTTGTAATTCTTTATATGGCTTGAGAATGTCAATGGCTCATTGTGTGGTTTCTCATTCAGTTTTTTTCCAAAGTATAGAAAGTAGGTAAGCATATCTGAATATCCAGTTCTAATTTGGCCCTTATAAGATCCCATTGTTGATATTCACTCGTCAATACTCTCTTTGTGTTCATCTCAGCTCAATTGTCCATAACATGTCGAATATATATATGAATGTACGAGTGTCGGTGTGTGGATATATGAATGTATGTACTTGTGAGGGCACATGTATTTGTGAATATGTGTGATGGCATGCTTATTCAATTCAAGGTTAATTTCTTATAGTCAAGGTGGAAATATTGGAATGGGGCAATGACCTTGCCAGTTGAGTTAAAGTTGTTTCCTTTATTGGAATGATTGAACAGAATTTATCTTTTGAAATCTATTATACTATGGGTGGTTATATGTGATAAAAGTGAAGAAGTAAATTGATGAATCCTGGAAATATATATATATATATATAGCTGAAATTTCAATTTGGAATCTGCAGTATATGCTTGAAATTATTTCGTAGCGCATTTCATTGGTCATTTGACAGTTGGTATTAAAATGGTGATTTTATCATTATTGGAAAAAGAAAAGTTGTCATCTGCTCGTGTATTTCAAACCAATTAGATGAACAAATGAATATTGAACATATATGGCTTTTTCTTTATTTTTCTGAAATAAAAACTGCTGTGGCTCATCTATATTAGGCTAAATGGAAAACCTTGAAGCCTGTGATTGTGGATGGATTAGTTTAAAAAACTTGTTATAGTCTTCATTCAGCTTGTTTGTTAATCAGGTTGTGCTTCAGTGTGTATATTCTCACATGAATCTTCTCAATTTTGTCACAATTATAGCATAGTTTCTGCCCTATATGCTCATGCATCTTACTGTCATGATTTTTCACGATTGTAGCACAGTTCAACCTCAGTTTGGTAAACACAATTTAGCCCACCATTCACTTGTAAAATTGCAGCTGCCCATGCCGCAGATTTACATTAGTTTTGGTTCTGTCCATTTGTGTTAGGACTGCAAATACGGATTTGTGTGGAATAAATGTACTATGATCCAGATTTTCCCATTTGTTCTCTTGCATAGTTTTAAGGATTTGTAAGTCTTTTTTAAGAAAAACCATTTGCCAGCTCATTCTTTGCACAGTTTTTAGGCCACAAATCTGTCCAGTTTTTGTACAAGATCAGCTCATTCTTTGCACAGTTTTTAGGCCACAAATCTGTCCTCAAATCTGCTCAGTTCTTGTATAAATCTTGTTCATTTTCATTACATATTTGATCTTCAAAACTACCCAGTTTTAAGTACAAATGTTACTCAATTTTTTACAACAATAACTTGGTCCCTGTTTTAGGTGAAGTTTGGTCGATAATTTCAGCCCCTGTTTTGGCAGTTCTGTGATTGGTTATGCACTCCTGCTTTATGCACATGTCTGAGCACAGTTCACCCCCTGTTTTATGCACATTCCTAAACACATTTCAACACTTTCTTAGCAATGTAAGCCTTGTATGTCTACTTTTATCAGTTAGCAATGTAAGCCCCCTGTTTTGAACAATTTCAACCCGCACAACTTTGAGAGTGGCAGCCAACATACCACCCTGTTTTGGCATGGCAGCCCCACTCTGTTTTAACATGTACAGCCCCACCTTGTTTTTACACAAGTCCAGCCCCCATTCCCACCTTGTTTTTACACAAGTCCAACCCCCATTCCCACCTTATTTTTGAGAGTGGCAACCAATATAGCTCCCTGTTTTGACAATGTGAGCCCATAGATCAGTTATGTTTTGGCATAAGATCCAATCTATGATTTGAAATCTGTCATTTTGCATTTATATGTACAATTCTTTCATCACTTTGGCATTCACATCATCTTATTAGCTCATGATAGTCTTGTTGATATCAATGGCATGCTATATTGAAAATAACTTTGGATGGATTGTAAAAATTCTTTTTGGGATTAAAAGAGCTCTTGATAGCAATCCAGATTTTATTTCCTGACTCCAATGTGATGAGCGTGGGTTAGGGAAAACTGAGCTATTTTTATAGGAAATTAAAGGTTGAATGATAATGACAAGTTTTTTTTTTAAGGTTGGAAAAGGCTAGATATGAATACTTCTTCCTGTTTGGGTTATTTCTCTAAGAATTGAAATCTGAGATTGTTTAAAAAATTAGTTTCTTAAGGACATGTTTACTCAGTTTTGTACATCAATTCTTACTAGGATTTGTAGGTCAATTTCCTTATCATATATCTACTTTATATGTGATGAAAGACATGTGAAGAGTACGGATATTGTAAATTTCAGATCAATACACTTGAGACATTGAACTAGAATTTACCTTGGCATGAATGAATGGATATTTTCAAATGGGTGTTTATCAAAATGGATGGGACAGATCTTAACTGTCAGATGTATGGTGATGTCATGAAGGTTGAGACACAATTTGTTTCAAGGTGTTTACATGGTAATCTAGTTAAGGATATACAAGATTTAAGCTTAAAATGATTCATTTTCTCACTGGATTCCAATAATTAACATCAGTTTTAGAGAACATGATAAACCATGTTTGACAGACACATATACACTGTGCTGCCCCAATGTGACTATTCATTTCACAGCTATAGTATAATTGTTGTCCCATCATTTCATTACTCTACAATTGTAATTTTAGTTGAACTAAAAGCACATATCTGATACCATCAATCCATAGCTGCTGTTCTATAGTCTCTAATGCTTTATATAATTGTTATTTTAGGTGAGTTAGAAAGCATATCTCTACTGCCCAATAATGCATAGCTGCTGTCCTACAACTTTGTGTTTTATAATCGTGATTTTAGTTAAGCTAAAATGCATATCTACTATCCATCAATGCACAATTACTGTCCTGCAAGTTTATAGTCTTTGTAATTGTAATTTAGTTAAGTTTTTAGGCTACCCAGCGGCTGGTCTGGGCTAATTAATTTTATTTTAAATAAATTGTTTAATAGGAAGGAGGAAATCAGATGACTACTCTATTCGATATTATCGACATGAGTACTGTCTGATTTCAAGGCGGTTTGTAGGAATATTATATGTGTATTGAAATCAGATGATTACTTTGGCATCATCTGATTTCGCTGAGTCCCCGTATTGGGGTTTGTGGTTGGCTTTGAAGTGTTTGAGTGTTTGATATTGTTTTTACTTCATTAGGCTACATGCTATGATTGCTATTATTACAGGTTGTGTACTCTTTAGTTGTAAATCTTTCTTTGCTTAGTACTTGATTTGTTTATATAAGAATTGAATGGAAATTTGAGATTGCCTAGTAGCTCTTTTCTGCTCTCTTGGTGGACTTTCCAAGTCTTTTAGACACCTTTAGATAGATCTTTTCCTTCGTTTAGAGGACCATTGTGGTCTCATTAGTAAGGTCCTTCATAAGGAGACGCGCTTCATCTCGTTAGGCAGCTCCCATCGAGGAGCAAGCCTCGTTGCTTAGAGCCCGCCTTTTCCCATTGGAGGCATATAATGCCTCATTTAGGGAGCATCCATGGTTTGTCTCTCTTTTGAGCTAAAAGACATGTTATGTCTTATTTGTCCCTTTTTTTAGAGTATGAGAAAGTCTCTGAATCGTTTATTTTTTTTTAGTGGCGGTATTAGAGAGTCTTTGACTCATTCTTCCTTTAAGTGTAGTATTAGAGAGCCTTTGGCTCACTCGTCCTTTAGGTAGCGCTGTTAGGGAGTCTTTGATTCATTCATCCTTTAGATGGTGTTATTAGAGTGCGCCGTTTGGTTTTGGAAGAACACCCTACTCGGCTTGGCTTCATACCCCTACCCTTATGGGTATTGGGTTGCACATTTGTTGCACCCTGAGGGCTAGGTAGCTGTCCGGCCCGGTTGGATGTTTTACCTTTGCCAAATATGCACAAGGTCTCTTATTCCTTTTGCTTGTAAGCTTCTCCTTAGTCGATAGTCCATTCGCATAGGAGTCAGCCTTTATTAGAGAGTCTTTGACTCGATTGCTTCCTTTGTGTTGTTATTAGTGGAGTCTTTGACTCGTGTTTCATTCTCTTTTAGTGAGTCGTTGACTCATTCGTCTTTGACGCTTTCATCCTTTAGTCGGTGTTTTTGGAGTCTTTTGACTCGTGTTTCTATCTCTTAGAGAGTCTTTGACTCGTATATCCTTTAGTTGTTGTCAGTGGAGTCTTTGACTCGTGTTTTCGTCTCTCTTAGAGAGTCTTTGAATTGTGTTTCCATTTCTTTTAGAGAGTCTTTGACTCTTTTATCCTCTAGTTGTTTTTATTAGAGAGTCTTTGACTCGATTGCTTCCTTTGTGTTGTTATTAGTGGAGTCTTTGACTCGTGTTTCATTCTCTTTTAGTGAGTCGTTGACTCATTCGTCTTTGACGCTTTCATCTCTTAGTTGGTGTTATTAGGGAGTCTTTAACTCGTTTGTTCTTGTTAAGGAGTCTTTGACTCATTTGTTCTTGTTAGGGAGTCTTTAACTCATTTGTCTTCTTCGGAGAGCTGTGCTCGCTTGTGATCTTAGATCATTCCTTCGCCTTTGGCGTTAGTTTACTTGGTTTAGGGGTTTCCCCTGTTAGCTCTAGGGTTTGGCCCTAGGGTTTTTCTTTGTATTTTCCCTTAGGTCTTTGACCAAAAGGGTGAAAAAACACTTTAAAACTTCAAAAGCATTGGAAAAAGTTTTAAAATCCAAAAACATTGAATATTTTAAAAATTCAAAAAACATTAGAAATTTAAAACTCAAAAATATTAGAAAATATCAAAAACATTTGAAAAACATAAAAAACCTTTAAAAATCTAAAGTGTTGAGTGTTTCTTTTAGAAGCATAGTTTGAGAGTTCGTTTCGAACTACGTTGGCTTGATCCTCTTCTACGAGGTACGTAGTGCAGCTTGGGATCTTTATCCCAAGTCCAGCCAAACTTTGTAAATAAAAAATGCTTTAACCCTTCAACTTTAAAACCTTGTTTTTAACAAAAATCTTCCTCTAGAGTTAGGAGTTTGTCCTAGATAGAGGGTTTTAGAGTTAGGAGTTCGTCTTTGATTTGTTGTGTGCTTGTTGTGTGTTTGTTTTAGAGTTAGGGGTTTGTCCTAGCTAGGAGTGCCTCTGTCCGGTTAGTTGGCGATTCACATCGCCGACTGATGACTAGGTCTTGGATACGTTAGCAGTCCTATTGTTTTCCTTAGGGCATACAGCCTAGTTACACGTAGGTCGTAGGAACCACCTGCATTAGCTTAAGGCTAACTTGCATTTAGTTAGGGCATATAGGGTGTCCTAAAATCTACAATTCACTGGAATTTAAATAATCGTACAATAAACTTTAATAATTGGTCTGGTCTTTTAGATCGAGTTTAGGATAGAGGGCTAGGTGTCTTAGGCATCATAGCTTAGAATAGGCGCGAAGAACTATGTTGCCTTGATTCTCGTGGAGGCGGGGATACGTAGGCTTCTTTGGATGAATACCAGACCATCCGAGGACTCGGGCTAATAATTTAGAGTCTTAGGATTTATTATGTTGTTATTATATGTTTTGATGTGTTTTCTTACTTTCTCGTACTGATCCTATACCTTTTGCTGTGGCTTGCATGTGTTTGCACATCAGAACTTAGACACCCTTTAGGTTTGTCACTCATAACCTAGCTGTGCTTAGGTGGTACATTTTTCATTTTATTTTATGTGTTTATTATCTTTATCCTCAGGAAATGCATGCTTAGGTAGACGATTCTTGAGGATTGTTCCCATTTCAGATGATTTTTACCCAAACTTCTTTGGAGTTAATAATAAATGGCATAGAGACCAAGTGCTTGCACTCGGACGAATCGGGGGGTGCTCTCAGACCTTCCCCATTCGTAACCAGGCACGAACCCATATATATTTCTGGTTATCCATTGCACAGAGGATTTGATTTTAGGGTTCCATGGCATATCCATGGATGGCGACTCTGAGTTTATTTCAGGTATGTCTCGGTTTCGAATCTCGGTTCCGGATCGAGACATATCTCTTTCTTTTATATCGCCACTCGTGCTATGCTATGAGGGTGGCATCCGTTTCGAGAGTTCCTTGGTAGAGCTCTCCATTCACGTGGATGATCCAGAGGATGGTGTAGGGACTAGTTTCCCTCACCTCACTACCTATCTCGGATCGGGGTCCACAGGCTGGCGACTCTGCTGGGGATTTTTTGAAACATTGCCTAACTCTATAAAAATGCCATTTTTACTAACTTTGGAGAAGTTTGAGTTAAAATCATTTTAAATGGGAATTCTATCGTTAGAATCCAGAGGCACCAGATAGGTGCATAATTAAAACAAGGGATTCACACACTGCACATCATGCATTATCATATTTGTTATTTTCTTTCATTATTTTTCCTTGTTTTTCCTTCTTGGCTCCACGGGATAGATTCAATACGTATCCGACTGGGATGTCTTCACCCTGATGATACTGTTGAATCTATTTCCAAGCTATGCGCCAGTGCTGCAGCCGTAAACACTAGGTGTACTTGTGTTTACAGCAGCCGATGAGCAATGAAGCATACTATGTATAACACTAGGTGTACTTGTGTTATACATATTAGGTATGTTTCATACGCATAGTACCCTTTAGATTGAGTCCGGAGCCTTACTTTGTTTTATATATTATGTATATACTTACTGGCCTAGTGAAATCCAACTAGGAAGTACCTGTGTTTATATACATCTGTATTGCATTCATATAGGGTCGAACGTGTGTTGCTTACACATGTGGAGCCTAGAGTTAGGAGCTTTGCCCCATTGGTAGACTAGGGTAGCTCATTTTACATAGCTACAGCACGGTCCTAATACAATATCAGTCTGTCTTAAGTCGAGATTTTCTTGACTCAGCTAGATTAGAATTAGGGCTGGTGCCCCTGGTTAGGATTTGTGTGTATATATATATATGCTTATATATACTGATTATATGTATATTAGGGTTCTCCTCTTAGTTAGAGTTCCTTATTCATTTCAATTGGTTATATCCCTTCGTTATTCAGATCTAGATCTAGCCAGTGACTTTTGATTGCCATTACCTTGGCCAGGTTTAGTCCCTGATCTGTTGATTATAGGGTTTTGACCCGTTGTAGTATATTTTCACCGTTGCTCAGTCCATCAGTTGATTACCTTTTTCTGGTAACCATTGTTCATATACCTTTGGTTAAGTTATGGGGATCCCTTGTCTAGCGTCGTTATGCTGCCGAATTTTTCGCAGAATATTTTGAGCATAACCGCTATTTCTTAGAGTTAGGAAAACCGTGAGTTTGCCTTTTCTTGACTTCCTTGTCTAGCGTCGTTATGCTGCCAAATTTTTCGCAGAATATTTTGAGCATAACCGCTATTTCCTTAGAGTTAGGAAAACCGTGAGTTTGCCTTTTCTTGACTTCCTTGTCTAGCGTCGTTATGCTGCCAAATTTTTCGCAGAATATTTTGAGCATAACCGCTATTTCCTTAGAGTTAGGAAAACCGTGAGTTTGCCTTTTCTTGACTTCTTTGTCTAGCGTCGTTATGCTGCCGAATTTTTCGCAAAATGTTTTGAGCATAATCGCTATTTCTTAGAGTTAGGAAAACCGTGAGTTTACCTTTTCTTGACTTTCTTGTTTAGCCGTTATGCTGTCGAATTTTTCACAGAACATTTTGAGCATAACTGCTACTCTTTAGAGTCAGTTTACTTAGTTTGGACCTTGACCTCCTCGTATAGCCGTTATGCTGATGGATTTTATTCAAAAACATGTTAAGCATGGTTGCTATCCTTTGGAGTCGATCTACCTTATCTGGATTCCCACGTATACATCATTCAGTAGGATTAGATCCTTATTTGTCTGTCTACTTGTTATGTCTTAGATCTGGTTGATGGCTTGTCCGTTGTCTCTATGACCATGGTCTATCATTTTGATCCTCTTGATCGCACAGTTGATGATATTCATCGCCAGATTTGGATCCGGTTAGCGACCTACTTTGTCATTTTATGGCCGTGGTCTATTGTCTGATCTCTTGATTATCTCTCATCTTTGATGAAAAATTCAAATGTCTCAGATTGTATCCTTCTCCTGTAATTGATCAGCAAATTTATCCCTTTCATTTGTTTATGGGTATCTCCTTTTTCTTATAATTTTGTCTTGTCTGGATAATTAGGTTTGATCATGGCCAATAATGTGTTGAAGAATTGGATAAAGGAGACTCTTAAAACTCTTCCTCGTGAGCATTCAGAAAGGAGTATGGCCGAAAAGTTTATCAGTACCTTCAATCATCTGAGCATACTCGGTGTAGACTGGAAATTTCTCCAAGCAGCTGCCAATCTTTGGGATCCTGATCTTCATGTCTTTAGATTCGGTTCCTTTGAATTTTGTCCCATCTTTGAGGATTGGTGTGTCCTATTAGAGCTCCCATTGGAGGGACTTTGGGTCCAACCTTTGAATCCAGATGACCCTCATTATCTTTTCTGCAAATTGTTTAAAAATTCCACGGTTGATGCTCTGTCATGCCTCACAGACACAAGCGTGCGAGTCCAGGACTTAATCAAACTTTTTTCTACAAATGTCAACCCTACCGACTCCCGCTTTCAGAATTGTCGGCGTAATGCCTTAATCTTTGGTGTCTTCGCACGTTACGTGCTTCGTAGTGATTCTTATAATGCTCCTTTGACCCTGTTAGCTGTGGTGGATCAAATTAATGAAGGGAGGAATCCTGTTCCCACCATACTCGCAGAATCTTTCTCCGGACTGGATCTTATTGCTCGTCAGGAGGTTCATGACAATTTTTTTGGGTGTGTCAAACTCTTGTACGTATGGCTTTGTGAAAAACTCACTATCCTCCAGAGGATAAGCCACAACAAGTACACCTTGAAAGATTTCTCATCTTGGCAACCAATGGCCAACCGACCACAATCCATTGATGAGTGGCGTAATTGGTTGCAGCATGTGGAGGAAACCCAATTTTGTTGTGTGAGTCATTCTTGCTTGCGAGTTATCACTAGCACTTACCCATATCCCTTTGTATATCTTATGGGGTTAGAAAAGTCAAGCTTTTATGCACCAATCCGTCTTCTTCATCAGATCACAGGGCGCCCTTGTCCCCCTGGAGCTGTAACACCTCCTTTGTGTGAAAAATTATCTCCTGATCTCATTCAGTCCATCATAGCTGCTTGGAGAAATAAGGTCATGAAAGAGAGGTTTGCTTTAACATCTAAGGTCCGACGTGGAGAGTTACCCGGAAAGCTTGAGGCCAAGAGAGCTCGGATTACAGAATCTTGAGGATCTTCAACTTGGAATTATCATTTCTTTATCATCTTCATTTGTTTTACTTGAATATAATCAGAGTCAAAAATTGTAAATCTGATTTCATTATAGATGAAAGTTTAAAGAAAGAAATTTTACTTGATACATGTTATAGACAGTCGGTAGTTCAAGGTTTCATCATTTTTCATGTAACCAATTGCTGGCGTTGTAACCTGTCAATATAATCAATACAAAGGATGTTTGTTTTTCTTTTCTCTCTATTGGTGCAAACTATCTTATTTCATTTGTCAATCATTTAATCTAGTTTGTTAACTTCCACTTAGGATTCTGAAAGATAGCAACCATCGCTCCCAAAAAGGACTCCCAAGCTAAACCTGCCTGGTCTAGACCTACTTCAGTGTCTAGACTTGTTCGTCACTTTGATTCTCCTGTGTCATCCGCAGTACATTTACCTCCTTCACCTGAGTCTTCCGGTTCCTTTGAAGTGAACCAAATGGCTGACTCAACTGACCTTTTGCTCAGTATGCAAGAAATGATGAAAAACCTTACTCGGGACATGGCCGGAATGAAAGAAGAAATGGCAAACATGAAGACTCAGATAAGTGATAAGACTTCCACCTCTAGACCTGTACTTCAGAATACTCGCGCTGCATCTCCGGAAGCGCGTAGGCCTGATATCTCGCCCTTTGAGGTTGACATAGATGACGCCCAATATGCTGCAGAGTATTGTGCTCCGGGGGCTGATAAAGAAAAAGAGAAATTTGAAAAATTTGAGAAAGAAATGTCAGAAAAATTTAGCAGGATGGCTCATGATATGGAGCAGATGAAGGTCCAGGGGCCTAAGAAGTTTGATGTCTCTGAACTGATACTGTCTTCGACAGTATCTCTGCCACCCAACTTCAAAGCTCCTGATTATGACAAATATGATGGAACCGGGTGTCCGCGTAACCACATGAGGTGGTTTATCATTTTGTCCCAACAGTACGGTCTGAGCCGTGAACAGATGGCGCAGTTGTTTCCGATCTCTTTAACTGGGATTGCGAAGAAATGGTTCCTAAGGCTGAAACCTGAAGAAGTGAGAACCCTAGAGGACATTTCTGAGAAATTGATAGAGCAGTTCTCGATGGAAGAAGGTATTGAGGTCACAAAGAGGGACCTAAAGCAGTTGAAGCAAGGTCCTCAAGAGACCTTTACTTTCTTTATCAGGCGTTGGAGACGCAAATCCGCTCAGCTGAGCCAGAGAATGTCTGAAACAGAACAGATAAAGCTGGTTCTGAAAAGTTTGTCTCCTCAGTACTTTCATTTTCTTGCTCCTCAGCATTATCCGAGTTTTGATCATCTGATCAAGACTGGTACTCAGACGGAAGATGCCATAGCAAAGGGTCTGAGAGCAAAAGTTTCTACAGAGATTCGAGAAGGGAAAAGACCTATGGTCCAGCCCAAGGAAGTTCATGCTGTCAGTTATACCAGGCCTGTGGCCAAGGTTGTTACAGAAGCTGCCAGAGCACCCAGGAGAGGTACATTTGACAGGAAATTTGATCCTCTTCCATATCCCATAATAATGATATTCAAGAGGCTCATGAAAGATAGAAAGATCCGGCTCCCAGATATCAAACCTCCACCCAATCCTTTGCCCGCATTCTGGAAGATGGACCAATATTGTGAATATCATAGAGGTCCAGGGCATTTGACTGAAAATTGTTTGGCCTTGAAGCATGCCATTCAAAATCTGATTGACAAAAATGAATTGGCAGTGGAGAGACCAAACGTCACTCAAAACCCACTTCCCAACCATCATGCCATGCCTCCTCCTACTATCAATGCAATTTTTGCTAGTGAGCCTCTGCTTGATCCATCAACCCTTATTTGTGCCATTACCACAGAAAAAACCTATGTCATGAAGTTTGATGATAAAGAGCTGGAAGGGGCAGAAAGGAGAGAGCGTTACGTGATTTCCTTTGATGATGACGAAGTTGCTGAGTCATCATCATCTCAGTCTTGTGTATTTCAGACTGACAATGTCAGAAATATGAGAAGAGCTCCATATGTCCTACGGGCTGAGGATTTTGAAGAAGATGAACTGTTGTTACTAGATGACTTTTGTGACGAAATGCGTCATATGACCCGAGGTGGGCGTGTATTCAAACCTCCAGAGCTGAGTGTAGAAAATCCTGCAGAGGTTGCGCGAAACGCTGAGAACCAGAGACAGAATAAGGTCAGTAAGGTTAGCGCCGATGAAGAAGAAGAGAGCTTGTTAAAGCAGTTGAAAAAGACTCAGGCTAATATCTCAGTATGGGGTTTACTCATGGCCTCGTCTAAGCACAGAAAATTAGTCCTTCAAGAGCTTAATTCAGCACAGATTTCAGTTGACACTACTCCTGATGAATTGGTGAGCTTGGTTGCCATGACAAGGGTATCTAAGACCTTGTCTTTTACTGATGATGATCTGCCTTCTGAGGGCCGAGACCACACCAAATCTTTGAAAATCACAGTAGTTTGCAACAAGAAGAGAGTACCGGAGGTGTTGGTTGACAACGGCTCTGCTTTGAATGTTTGCCCGTTGAGTACTGCAACGACTCTTGGATTTGGTCCCGCAGACTTCATCCCATCTGAACAGGGTATTCTGGCGTACGATGGTACTCGCCGAGATGTGATCGGAACCCTGGTAACAGAGATACAAATCGGAGGAGAAGACTTCGAAATAGAATTCCAGGTCTTGGACATCAAAGCCTCATTTTTGCTGTTACTTGGGCGCCCTTGGTTGCACAAGTTCGGGGTTGTTCCATCCTCTCTTCACCAAAAACTGAAATTTCTTCGTAAAAACGGAGTAGTAACAGTAAAGGGAGACCCGGACCTTGAAGTAGGGCTGATCACTCAGGACCTGTCTATGGAGAAGACTGAGGATCTTAGTTTGACTGGGTTCTCACTAGAGGTGAGTGTCATCACCTTCAAGGAAGCTATGAATGAGGAAATTTGTTTCCTAACCAGCACAAACTCGAATGTTGTTCGGATGGTTCGCCGACAGGGATACATGCCAGGTGCAGGGCTGGGTAAATACCATCAGGGTTTGACTGAGTTTCCTGAGTTCGAATCCTTCAACGGTCTATTTGGGCTAGGATACAAGCCCTCAAAGAAGGAAGTTAAAGAAATGAAGCAGTTGATGCGAAAATGGGCTGAATGTCGCCGAAGAGGGTTAGAATTACCAATGGCGCCAATTAATTTGACAATGAATGGCCGGTTTAGACAAGAAGGTGCTGATGTCCCTTTCTGTGGTTTTGCCGAAACTTGGTTGGATGAGAATTCAGGACAGAGGTTGCCAGGTTTTGAAATTTTCTTCGATTTGCAGTTAGAGGACAAGCAGATCGGTGTGCAGACAGAAGCTGAGTCAGAAGCTGATTGGGCAGAGCATATAGAGCCGAGCCTGCTGAATTCAATGTTCCTTGAAGATTCGCAGATTATTGCTGTGATTGATCAGAGGGCCGTAATTCTGAATCCTACTCACTTAATCACCCTGGCAGAGGAACCATTGACTAACTGGACCTTTCAGGTCATACCTCAGGTTACTTACCTAAACAGTCGTGTCCCTTCAAAAAAGTCTGTTGTCCGTAAGTCCATGTCAGTCTTTGAGTCTGATTCAGAGTCTGTTTATTCTAACAATTCTTTTGATGCAGGTACTATAAAGGTCGAGTCTTCCGAGGTCGATGGTGATTCCCCTTCTTCCAATGGAATTGAGTCAGATGCTGAATCAGATATTCTTTCAGTACATAGTTCAGAGTCAATTGACACAAATGTCAATCTATACGTTGAGTCTGTAAATTTGTTTCAAGAATCTATTGTAAAGCCCGATGTGGGTAATTCATCATTTGATGTACTTGATTCAACATTCAATGAAATAAAAGATTCTTCTGTGTACATTCCTGTCTCTACTTTTATTTCTAATGTTTCTGCTTCAGAATCTGATAATCTTAATAATAATAATCAAGACTCCCCCTCTGATGAGGATGCCGACGACACTCCCCCTGAAATCAAATACATGATTCAACAGGATGAGAGTCGCCGAGCAAAACCACTCGAAGAGGAAATTGAAACTGTGAATATAGGTGATGAAACCTTGATTCGGGAGATTCGAATTGGCAAAATTTTATCTCCTGAAGAACGTGAAGAATTAATCACCTTGCTCAAAGAGTTTAAGGAAGTTTTTGCTTGGTCATATGATGACATGCCAGGATTAAGTGAAGAAATTGTTCAGCATCGCTTACCCTTAATCCCTGGTATTAAGCCAAAGAAGCAAAAACTCCGAAAACTCAAAACTGAATGGGAGTTGAAGGTTTATGAAGAAGTAAAGAAACTGTTAGAAGTAAAATTCATTCAAGTGGTTGAATACCCAGAATGGCTTGCAAACATCGTACCGGTGCCCAAAAAGGACGGAAAAGTTCGAATGTGTGTCGATTTTCGAGACTTGAACAAGGCAAGTCCTAAAGATGACTTCCCTCTTCCAAACATTGATCTCCTGGTTGATAATACAGCTGGTCATGCTCTTCTATCCTTTATGGATGGATTCTCAGGCTACAATCAGATTAAGATGGCGCCCGAGGACATGATGAAGACAGCGTTCATTACTCAGTGGGGTACCTATTGCTACAGGGTGATGCCATTTGGTCTGAAAAATGCTGGTGCTACATATCAGAGGGCTGCTACAACTCTTTTACATGATATGATCCATAAAGAGGTCGAAGTATATGTCGATGACATGATTGTGAAAGGCAAGACTCGACCTGAGCACACTGTCGCCCTGAGAAAGTTCTTTGAGCGAATCAGGAAATATCAGCTTCGCCTAAATCCGAATAAGTGCGTCTTTGGTGTTACATCAGGAAAGCTCTTAGGGTTTATGGTCAGTGAAAGAGGGATCGAAGTAGACCCGCAAAAGATTAAGGCGATTCAAGAAATGCAACCGCCGAAGACAGAGAGGCAGATCCGAGGTTTCCTTGGCAAAGTTCAATATCTGAGACGGTTCATATCACATCTGACGATGACGTGTGAACCCATTTTCAAGCTTCTGAAGAAGAATTCCTCGAAGAAATGGAATGAAGAGTGTCAGGAGGCTTTTGAAAAAGTTAAGCAGTGTCTATCCTTGCCCCCTGTTCTATCACCTGTCATTCCGGGCCAGCCGTTGTTGTTGTACTTGTCTATCACAGATACAGCAATGGGTTGCATGCTTGCTCAGCAAGATTCAGAGTCTAAAAGGGAGAAGCCCATTTACTATATCAGTAAGAAGATGCTGGAGTACGAGTTAAAGTACACGGTGTTAGAAAAGACATGTCTAGCATTAGTGTGGGCTACCCAGAGGCTTAGACATTATTTGCTTTCGAGCAAGATCTTTTTGCTTTCGCGGATGGATCCGTTAAAATATTTGTTTGAAAAGCCGGCCCTTACAGGAAGAACCGCAAGATGGTTGTTGTTACTGTCTGAGTTTGACATCACCTATGTCACTCAGAAATCAATTAAAGGACGTGTCGTTGCTGAACAATTGGCCGATGCACCCGTTGAAGAGAATGCTTTTCTGAAGGCAGAATTTCCGGACGAAGAGATCATGGATACTGAAGAAGAAGCTTCGGGTACTAAATGGCTTATGTATTTTGATGGAGCTGTAAACAGTCGAGGACAAGGAGTAGGAGCTGTGCTTATATCCCCTCGAAAGGAGTATATTCCTGTTTCTATCAAGCTACAGTTTGAATGTACGAACAATATGGCCGAGTATGAAGATTGCATCGCCGGATTAGAGGCAGCTTTAGCTTTGGAGATTCAAGATATTGATGTGTTTGGGGATTCTATCTTGATCATTTGCCAGATTAATGGGCAATGGAAAACTCGAGAAGATAAATTAATCCCTTATAACACTTATTTGGAATCTTTGGTCAGAAAATTCAAGAACATTACGTTCACTCACTTGTCAAGGACCAGAAATCATTTTGCTGATGCTTTGGCTACTTTGGCCTCGATGTTAGACATTTCTATATCAATGGAGGTTCAGCCGCTAGTTGTCAGACTTCAGTGGGCCCCTTCGCATGTGAATGCAATAGAGATTTTAGCCAGGTGTCCAGATGGGAAGCCATGGTATATAGATATCAAGAATTTTATTGCTGGTAAAGGGCATCCTCCAGAAGCTTCAAGCAAAGAGAGGAAGACTCTTCAGAAGTTGGCTGCCAACTTCGTTATTTGTGGTGAAGAGCTGTACAGAAGGTCATTTGATGGCATACAGCTTCTCTGTGTTGATGAAGACAAAGCCGCAGAGCTTATTGAGCAGACCCATGAGGGAGTTTGTGGTCCTCATATGAATGGAAAAATGTTGTCAAGAAAGATTTTGAGACTTGGATTCTATTGGCCCACAATGGAAGCAGACTGCTTCGCATTTGTGAAGAAATGCCATAAGTGTCAAGTCTATGCAAATCTTATTCATGTTCCTCCTTCGGAGTTGCACTCTATGACTTCTCCATGGCCGTTTTCAGTGTGGGGAATTGATATAATTGGAAAGGTTTATCCGAAGTCTTCGAGCGGACATGAATACATTCTGGTCGCCATTGATTATTTTACGAAATGGATTGAAGCCGCTTCGTATGCTTCCATAACGTCGAATACAGTTGCGAAGTTCATCCGTGCCAACATTATTTGCAGATATGGAGTGCCTCACGAGCTGATTTCAGATAATGGGTCACATTTCAAGAAAGAGGTGTTGCACCTGTGTGAAGAATTTAAAATAAGACATCACAAGTCATCTCCTTACAGACCTCAAACAAACGGAGCTGTAGAGGCGGCAAATAAGAATGTTAAAGTCATTATTAGCAAGATGACTGAGACTTATAAGGACTGGTCGAATAAGCTTCCATATGCCTTATGGGCTTATCGGACATCGATCAGATCTTCAACAGGTGTAACTCCATATTCTTTGGTGTACGGAATGGAAGCAGTCCTCCCCGTTGAGGTAAGGATTCCCTCTTTGAGAGTGATGATGGAAGCTGAATTACCAGAGTCTGATTGGGCTAGAGCCAGACATGATGAGCTGCATATGATAGACGAGAAGAGGTTGAGAGCTTTGTACCATATCCAGGGATATCAGAGGCGAATCGAGAGAGCTTTCAACAAGAAAGTTCGTGTTCGAGATCTGAAGCCTGGAGATCTTGTTTTAAAGTCCTACAGAGCACCGGTGTTTGACCCGAGAGGTAAGTTCAGGCCAAACTGGTCTGGTCCTTACATCGTTGATGAAGTCTTGCCTGGAAAAGCCGTAAGACTCTTCAATGAAAATGGAGAAAAATTAAATGAACCTACAAACCTGGATCAGTTAAAAAAGTATTATGCTTAAATACACCAGGAGGCCGTCTTTGATCGACCTGAGCTTTGAGTCAGCAGCCTAAATGTTTTAAACCGTTTTGCAAACCCTTTGGGCCTATAAAACAATTTGTTTCTTTGATGAACCCAAACTAGGGGCATTTTTTTTTATATATATAAAAAAAAAAAAAAAGAAAAGAAAGTAGTTTGAACTACGTTATGACCTGATCCCTTTTTAAGGGTACGTAGGTAGCCTGATTAATTCGGGTTCGGTCACTTCTTTTGCAAAGCCAAATGGGGCGAACTACGCGGATCTGATTCCCATTTCTTCAGGGATACGTAGGAAGTCTGGAGGGTCCAGATTCGGTCCAGTAACATGCAAATACATTAGGGTTTAGCCTTTTCGAACCTAAGCCTACCTGAAGGTCCTTCTGGTGTATTTAGGCCCAGGTTTGTAGAGAAATAGAAAAAGAAAAAAAAATGATGGAGTCTTAGACCCGCTAAGCTGAAAACCCGAAAGGGCAGTTTAGGCAAAAATCAGGGCATTGGGCCTGCTGGATGGAAAATCTGCAAGGGCAGACAGTCCAGGCAAAAATTAAGGCACGCGGTCCGCTAAATCGAAAACCCAAAAGGGCGATTTGGTCATGGCAAGACTTCACGAAGGATAGAGCTTTTTGGAAGCCAGTTGAGCTTCTATTTTTCTCTTTGGATCTTCTTTAATGTCTGAGTAAGTACCATCAGAGCTTCTTTTGCTACTCTTTGAGTTAGGAAATTGAAACTAAACAATCTGAAGGGATATAACCATGACGAAGATCTTGAAAAGAGGTTGAAACATCTTAAAACATGGTATTCAAAAGACTCTAATAGTGATGGACCTTTGACTCTTTTAAAAATGTTTATCAGTTTAAGAAGCAGATTCAGTCTCTTTTGGAGTCTTGTTTAAAACTCGTCAGAGTCTTTGGTCATTATCTGTCAAAGTTAGTCTGTTGTCAAGTCAAAGTCAATTTCCAGAGTCCTGTTTAGTCAGTATTCTTCCCAAAGCCGGGGTGATAAAGACTCAGAGGCTCAGAGAGGCAGAGAATTTGTGGTTCCTGTGGATAATGTAGAGTTGAGCAGTGTTCAGATGTCAACAAGCTTTCAGCTCAGTTTCGATATCAGCAGATGGCAGAGATGAGAAAATTTTGAGCGCAGCAAGTTTCTTGTACCTATGAAAAACCTTGTAAACCCAGGTGTTTATCAGAAAAATTTGTTGTAATCTCAAATTTTCAGTAATAAAAGCCTTTGGCCCATTCCCTTTTTGTTGCTCTCTAATGAATTTTGTCATGGAAGTAATCATACTAGGGGCATCTTTTATGACTTATGTCATAAAAGATATCGAGTAATCATTGATACTTGAGATAAATATCTTTATAAAATAGAGACTAGAGAAGTTCGAACACTCTTTGTATTGAGCTTTTTAGTCAAGTTATTCTCCTTTGGAGTTAAAATTCCTGGAAAAATCTTTGTCTCAGAGGAGTTTAGAATTTACTCCAGCGATTTTTAAACTTCAATAGAATGCTTTGCGTCTTTGAAAAAGGTTTGACCTTCAAAAATTGTTTCAAGTTACTTGAGTCCGGTCTTTGATAAAAATCATGCATCCTAGTTACTCTTTGCGAAGAGATGACTGGTTCATCAATGAAATCATTAAGAGTTGATCTTTTCTTTCAGTCATTGTGAGTCTCTCAACTTCCTGCTGTCTTGAAGTTTTTCTTAATAAAGATAGAAATTACCAGAATATGTGTTACACGATCTGGTCTTTTCTTCAAGTGTTTTGAAGAGTGTTTTAATAGAATAAGAAATTATCGGATTTAGTGTTGCACTATCTGATTGTTCCTTCAATCTGTTTTTGAAAAAAAAAATTTACAAAGAAAAAAAAATTATTACCGAACTTGTGTTACACGGTTTGGTCATTTTTGAGAGGTTTTAGATAAGGGAGGTTACTGAACCTGTGTTACACGGTTTGGTCTTTTTGAAAGAGATTTTTAACAGAAATGGAAATTACCGAACTTGCGTTACGCGGTTTGGTCTTTTTGAAAGATTTTAACAGAGTTTGAAATCACTGAACCTGTGTTACACGGTTTGGTCTTTTTGAAAAATTTTAATAAGGAAATATTTCCGATCCTGTGTTGCACGGATTGGTCTTTTCTTCTTTCTCCCGGGTATTTAGTACCCCGATGATTAGTATTGCAATGTCACGTAGTGACTTGCCTGATCATTGTTCCGCAATGTGCAGCTTCCTAATGTGTTAGGAGTCATGTGTATCTGCGAAGAGGTTTGTATGGGACTGTTTAGCAGGACATACGAATTTGGATTTATGTGGAACGGTTTAACAGAACCGCGTGATCCGGAGTGATTCGCTACCTTGAAAGAAAGGAGTCAGAGTTACTCGGGTAGTTAAACAGATTTATTTTCAGCAATGATCTGTATTTCTACCGCCGGGCTTGAGACTTAGTTTCGCCTCGGTATTAGATGTTTGAGTTTAGCTCAAATATTCGAATACCCTAATAATTGGTCAAGTCTTAGACTGATCCGCATAAAAAAAAAAAAAAAAAAAAAAAAAAAAACTCTTTGAGTGTTTAGTTTTGAATTTGTTTTGGACGAATTTCAATACAGTGGTCTTTAGCTTATTTTGCATGTTTCTAAAAAGGAAAAACTCTTTGAGTGTTTGGATTTATGCTTGTCTTAGACGAGTTGCATTGTGGTTTCTAAAAAAATGAAAACTCTTTGAGTGATTGAAATGATTTGTTTGTTTGTTTGGTTGGTGCTCTTTGAGCAACTGTTATGTTTACTTTGGCTTAGCCTGATAAAAAAAAAAAAGTGTTTGTGTTTTGCAATCGTTCGTTCATTTTTTTGTTAACTAGTTTAGATAGTTGAGTCATGAGTATTAGGGAGAGACTATCTCTTTGAGATGTTTTAGTTGCCGAGTTAAGAGTCGGTGAGAGGCTATCTCCCTATTGTTGGTAGAGTTTTACCCTTGTGAATATCGTTTTAAAACTGAAAACCCAAAAATTTGCTTTGCTTTCGGGTCAGTCAAAATGTGTCGTCTGTTCAGCTTTGCCATTCGCGTGTTACACACGCTCTGCCAAAGAGGGGCATCTGTAGACACCCCATTTTGACCGGACCCAAGTTTGTGTTGCTGGTGCGAAACCTCGCCAAACCAGTGAGTTAGGGCCTCAAATTGCACCCTAAGCTAGGTTAGGGTCCCCCATAGGTCCCTGTAAATTTTCGTCGAAATCCGAGTTGGTTTGCCCTGCGAGTGGACCGAGTCAGTGTCATTGTATAAATGCAGAAGGGGGGCAAATTATCCGCGCAGGGGGGTGTCTTCTTGAAAAATAGCCGAATATTGTCTTTTGGGCTAATAAGACAAAGCGGGAAGGGTACGATTATTAATTCGCGCGCCTCATCAAAAGGGGGTGCGAATATCAACACAGATATTTTAATATATATATAAAAAAAATTTAGAAACGAAGGATACTGTTCATTTTCGTGAAAATCCGAGAGAGGAGAGATTTGGGTTTTTCCCTTTCGGCCGGTTGTCTTCTCCGATCCAACTCCGGCAGTCCTCCGGCCAAGCTCCGATTTCTTCTTCTTCTTCTTCTTCTTCTTCTTTTTCTTCTTCTTCTTCTTCTTCTTCTTCTTCTTCTTCTTCTTCCTATTTCCCTCACCTCCAAAGCTCCGATCACGCTGAGAGATCTCAGATTTGAGATCTTAGATCTGAGATCTGAGAAGGGGAGAAATTCTCGTCGAAAAACAGAAGCAGAGAGAGAGAGAGAGAGAGAGAGAGAGAGAGAGAGAGAGAGAGAGAGAGAGAGAGAGATTGCTGGTTCTCTTCTCCGATTCGTTTGACCGGAGCTCTGGCCAATTTCCGATCGGCCGTCCTTCCCCTCCGTTATTTCTCCCTTTCTAAATCTATTTCCCTCAATTTTCTTTAGAATCTAGATCAAGCCTTGCAAACACTAAAAATCCCTAAATCTCAAGCTATAACCCTTTTCTGTCGATTTTTTTTTTCTCTTCTCTGGTCATTCTTAGGTTGTATTCTGATCGTATTATGGATCTCAGATCTGAAGATTTCTCTTCTTGAAGCTCGAGAGAAAGTTGCAGGTAATTTCTAATTTTCTTCTCCGACCGAGCTCCAGTCAAGCTCTGGCCGATTAGTTGCCGCATCCAAGCTTAGATCAGATGATTTACCTCGTAGATCTGGTTTCACTTCAAGATCTGTCATCATCCATCTCACCTAACCCCTATTTTCTACCTTCGAAATTCCAGATCTGAGTGGTGAAACCCTAGATCTGACCATTGCGATCCTAAATCTGGCCTAGTTTTGTCTGTTTATCCAAAACCCTAGATCTGTTATTATCTTTCAAATAGTTCTCAGATCTGTTTGTAGCCACTAGATCATTGTTCTATAGCAAGATCGAGGATCGGATGTGTTCTTGAAATCAAAGTTAGCATCTGGATGGATCAATAAAATCAGTGAATTTCGGTAGTTCTTGAAGGAAATAGAAGAAATAGAAGTGTAAAAGAAAGGATCTCTCTCGGCTTCCTTCTAAATCTCAGATCTGAAATAGAGGAAGAAGAAGAAGATCTGATCTTATTCTCCGTCAAGGCAACCAGAGTTTTGCATTTTCATCTTCAATTAACAGGTTCTTAATCTTCTCTACTTAAGGAATGATCTGAAATTTCAAAGGCTTTCATGATGCTTATGATATTTTAATTAGTCTCTTGAGCAATCTTCTAAATTGAAATTGAATTTTCTTGTGGTTTGGAGTATTTGTTATTTCTCTTAGTTTAATCTGAATCTAAGGATATGTTATTTTATTATGTAGTGAATATATATTAAGTGATAAGTGTATCTGAGGCTCGGTTGAAATATATCCATGAAATTGGAAGATCATCAGTTGTGCATCTTAATTTCCCTTTTTAACTTTAAATGGTTCATTCACAAATATGCTCAAATCTATAATAATTCCTTTAATTTTGAATGATTTAGATTACAATGCATAATGGTTGTCTCATAGGCTATGTGTTCTGTAATTGTTGCCATGGGTTGGGTCAAATAATGCATGCAATGTGTCTTTGAGGAAAGCAGCCTGTGCATCTACACTAGGCATATGATTTCATGCAGAATATTTTCTGGTTTACAGCCGAATTTAGATTGTTTCATAGCCAGGATCCAGTAGCAATTTCATATGGAAAAGCTTTTAAATCATTGTATTCTGTCATTTTATCTAAGCTTGCTGTAGAGGACAGACGTCTGTCCTACCTTAGCCCCTTGATGGTACTATTATTATTATTATTAATATTTTTTTTTTATCATGCGGATCATCTTTGTAATTCTTTATATGGCTTGAGAATGTCAATGGCTCATTGTGTGGTTTCTCATTCAGTTTTTTTCCAAAGTATAGAAAGTAGGTAAGCATATCTGAATATCCAGTTCTAATTTGGCCCTTATAAGATCCCATTGTTGATATTCACTCGTCAATACTCTCTTTGTGTTCATCTCAGCTCAATTGTCCATAACATGTCGAATATATATATGAATGTACGAGTGTCGGTGTGTGGATATATGAATGTATGTACTTGTGAGGGCACATGTATTTGTGAATATGTGTGATGGCATGCTTATTCAATTCAAGGTTAATTTCTTATAGTCAAGGTGGAAATATTGGAATGGGGCAATGACCTTGCCAGTTGAGTTAAAGTTGTTTCCTTTATTGGAATGATTGAACAGAATTTATCTTTTGAAATCTATTATACTATGGGTGGTTATATGTGATAAAAGTGAAGAAGTAAATTGATGAATCCTGGAAATATATATATATATATATAGCTGAAATTTCAATTTGGAATCTGCAGTATATGCTTGAAATTATTTCGTAGCGCATTTCATTGGTCATTTGACAGTTGGTATTAAAATGGTGATTTTATCATTATTGGAAAAAGAAAAGTTGTCATCTGCTCGTGTATTTCAAACCAATTAGATGAACAAATGAATATTGAACATATATGGCTTTTTCTTTATTTTTCTGAAATAAAAACTGCTGTGGCTCATCTATATTAGGCTAAATGGAAAACCTTGAAGCCTGTGATTGTGGATGGATTAGTTTAAAAAACTTGTTATAGTCTTCATTCAGCTTGTTTGTTAATCAGGTTGTGCTTCAGTGTGTATATTCTCACATGAATCTTCTCAATTTTGTCACAATTATAGCACAGTTTCTGCCCTATATGCTCATGCATCTTACTGTCATGATTTTTCACGATTGTAGCACAGTTCAACCTCAGTTTGGTAAACACAATTTAGCCCACCATTCACTTGTAAAATTGCAGCTGCCCATGCCGCAGATTTACATTAGTTTTGGTTCTGTCCATTTGTGTTAGGACTGCAAATACGGATTTGTGTGGAATAAATGTACTATGATCCAGATTTTCCCATTTGTTCTCTTGCATAGTTTTAAGGATTTGTAAGTCTTTTTTAAGAAAAACCATTTGCCAGCTCATTCTTTGCACAGTTTTTAGGCCACAAATCTGTCCAGTTTTTGTACAAGATCAGCTCATTCTTTGCACAGTTTTTAGGCCACAAATCTGTCCTCAAATCTGCTCAGTTCTTGTATAAATCTTGTTCATTTTCATTACATATTTGATCTTCAAAACTACCCAGTTTTAAGTACAAATGTTACTCAATTTTTTACAACAATAACTTGGTCCCTGTTTTAGGTGAAGTTTGGTCGATAATTTCAGCCCCTGTTTTGGCAGTTCTGTGATTGGTTATGCACTCCTGCTTTATGCACATGTCTGAGCACAGTTCACCCCCTGTTTTATGCACATTCCTAAACACATTTCAACACTTTCTTAGCAATGTAAGCCTTGTATGTCTACTTTTATCAGTTAGCAATGTAAGCCCCCTGTTTTGAACAATTTCAACCCGCACAACTTTGAGAGTGGCAGCCAACATACCACCCTGTTTTGGCATGGCAGCCCCACTCTGTTTTAACATGTACAGCCCCACCTTGTTTTTACACAAGTCCAGCCCCCATTCCCACCTTGTTTTTACACAAGTCCAACCCCCATTCCCACCTTATTTTTGAGAGTGGCAACCAATATAGCTCCCTGTTTTGACAATGTGAGCCCATAGATCAGTTATGTTTTGGCATAAGATCCAATCTATGATTTGAAATCTGTCATTTTGCATTTATATGTACAATTCTTTCATCACTTTGGCATTCACATCATCTTATTAGCTCATGATAGTCTTGTTGATATCAATGGCATGCTATATTGAAAATAACTTTGGATGGATTGTAAAAATTCTTTTTGGGATTAAAAGAGCTCTTGATAGCAATCCAGATTTTATTTCCTGACTCCAATGTGATGAGCGTGGGTTAGGGAAAACTGAGCTATTTTTATAGGAAATTAAAGGTTGAATGATAATGACAAGTTTTTTTTTTAAGGTTGGAAAAGGCTAGATATGAATACTTCTTCCTGTTTGGGTTATTTCTCTAAGAATTGAAATCTGAGATTGTTTAAAAAATTAGTTTCTTAAGGACATGTTTACTCAGTTTTGTACATCAATTCTTACTAGGATTTGTAGGTCAATTTCCTTATCATATATCTACTTTATATGTGATGAAAGACATGTGAAGAGTACGGATATTGTAAATTTCAGATCAATACACTTGAGACATTGAACTAGAATTTACCTTGGCATGAATGAATGGATATTTTCAAATGGGTGTTTATCAAAATGGATGGGACAGATCTTAACTGTCAGATGTATGGTGATGTCATGAAGGTTGAGACACAATTTGTTTCAAGGTGTTTACATGGTAATCTAGTTAAGGATATACAAGATTTAAGCTTAAAATGATTCATTTTCTCACTGGATTCCAATAATTAACATCAGTTTTAGAGAACATGATAAACCATGTTTGACAGACACATATACACTGTGCTGCCCCAATGTGACTATTCATTTCACAGCTATAGTATAATTGTTGTCCCATCATTTCATTACTCTACAATTGTAATTTTAGTTGAACTAAAAGCACATATCTGATACCATCAATCCATAGCTGCTGTTCTATAGTCTCTAATGCTTTATATAATTGTTATTTTAGGTGAGTTAGAAAGCATATCTCTACTGCCCAATAATGCATAGCTGCTGTCCTACAACTTTGTGTTTTATAATCGTGATTTTAGTTAAGCTAAAATGCATATCTACTATCCATCAATGCACAATTACTGTCCTGCAAGTTTATAGTCTTTGTAATTGTAATTTAGTTAAGTTTTTAGGCTACCCAGCGGCTGGTCTGGGCTAATTAATTTTATTTTAAATAAATTGTTTAATAGGAAGGAGGAAATCAGATGACTACTCTATTCGATATTATCGACATGAGTACTGTCTGATTTCAAGGCGGTTTGTAGGAATATTATATGTGTATTGAAATCAGATGATTACTTTGGCATCATCTGATTTCGCTGAGTCCCCGTATTGGGGTTTGTGGTTGGCTTTGAAGTGTTTGAGTGTTTGATATTGTTTTTACTTCATTAGGCTACATGCTATGATTGCTATTATTACAGGTTGTGTACTCTTTAGTTGTAAATCTTTCTTTGCTTAGTACTTGATTTGTTTATATAAGAATTGAATGGAAATTTGAGATTGCCTAGTAGCTCTTTTCTGCTCTCTTGGTGGACTTTCCAAGTCTTTTAGACACCTTTAGATAGATCCTTTCCTTCGTTTAGAGGACCATTGTGGTCTCATTAGTAAGGTCCTTCATAAGGAGACGCGCTTCGTCTCGTTAGGCAGCTCCCATCGAGGAGCAAGCCTCGTTGCTTAGAGCCCGCCTTTTCCCATTGGAGGCATATAATGCCTCATTTAGGGAGCATCCATGGTTTGTCTCTCTTTTGAGCTAAAAGACATGTTATGTCTTATTTGTCCCTTTTTTTAGAGTATGAGAAAGTCTCTGAATCGTTTATTTTTTTTTAGTGGCGGTATTAGAGAGTCTTTGACTCATTCTTCCTTTAAGTGTAGTATTAGAGAGCCTTTGGCTCACTCGTCCTTTAGGTAGCGCTGTTAGGGAGTCTTTGATTCATTCATCCTTTAGATGGTGTTATTAGAGTGCGCCGTTTGGTTTTGGAAGAACACCCTACTCGGCTTGGCTTC
The DNA here is from genome assembly GCF_043159265.1 of Tasmannia lanceolata. Classification (NCBI taxonomy): domain Eukaryota; kingdom Viridiplantae; phylum Streptophyta; class Magnoliopsida; order Canellales; family Winteraceae; genus Tasmannia; species Tasmannia lanceolata. Next base: position 280,983 of record NW_027518932.1, on the reverse strand, counting down.
ATACCCCTACCCTTATGGGTATTGGGTTGCACATTTGTTGCACCCTGAGGGCTAGGTAGCTGTCCGGCCCGGTTGGATGTTTTACCTTTGCCAAATATGCACAAGGTCTCTTATTCCTTTTGCTTGTAAGCTTCTCCTTAGTCGATAGTCCATTCGCATAGGAGTCAGCCTTTATTAGAGAGTCTTTGACTCGATTGCTTCCTTTGTGTTGTTATTAGTGGAGTCTTTGACTCGTGTTTCATTCTCTTTTAGTGAGTCGTTGACTCATTCGTCTTTGACGCTTTCATCCTTTAGTCGGTGTTTTTGGAGTCTTTTGACTCGTGTTTCTATCTCTTAGAGAGTCTTTGACTCGTATATCCTTTAGTTGTTGTCAGTGGAGTCTTTGACTCGTGTTTTCGTCTCTCTTAGAGAGTCTTTGAATTGTGTTTCCATTTCTTTTAGAGAGTCTTTGACTCTTTTATCCTCTAGTTGTTTTTATTAGAGAGTCTTTGACTCGATTGCTTCCTTTGTGTTGTTATTAGTGGAGTCTTTGACTCGTGTTTCATTCTCTTTTAGTGAGTCGTTGACTCATTCGTCTTTGACGCTTTCATCTCTTAGTTGGTGTTATTAGGGAGTCTTTAACTCGTTTGTTCTTGTTAAGGAGTCTTTGACTCATTTGTTCTTGTTAGGGAGTCTTTAACTCATTTGTCTTCTTCGGAGAGCTGTGCTCGCTTGTGATCTTAGATCATTCCTTCGCCTTTGGCGTTAGTTTACTTGGTTTAGGGGTTTCCCCTGTTAGCTCTAGGGTTTGGCCCTAGGGTTTTTCTTTGTATTTTCCCTTAGGTCTTTGACCAAAAGGGTGAAAAAACACTTTAAAACTTCAAAAGCATTGGAAAAAGTTTTAAAATCCAAAAACATTGAATATTTTAAAAATTCAAAAAACATTAGAAATTTAAAACTCAAAAATATTAGAAAATATCAAAAACATTTGAAAAACATAAAAAACCTTTAAAAATCTAAAGTGTTGAGTGTTTCTTTTAGAAGCATAGTTTGAGAGTTCGTTTCGAACTACGTTGGCTTGATCCTCTTCTACGAGGTACGTAGTGCAGCTTGGGATCTTTATCCCAAGTCCAGCCAAACTTTGTAAATAAAAAATGCTTTAACCCTTCAACTTTAAAACCTTGTTTTTAACAAAAATCTTCCTCTAGAGTTAGGAGTTTGTCCTAGATAGAGGGTTTTAGAGTTAGGAGTTCGTCTTTGATTTGTTGTGTGCTTGTTGTGTGTTTGTTTTAGAGTTAGGGGTTTGTCCTAGCTAGGAGTGCCTCTGTCCGGTTAGTTGGCGATTCACATCGCCGACTGATGACTAGGTCTTGGATACGTTAGCAGTCCTATTGTTTTCCTTAGGGCATACAGCCTAGTTACACGTAGGTCGTAGGAACCACCTGCATTAGCTTAAGGCTAACTTGCATTTAGTTAGGGCATATAGGGTGTCCTAAAATCTACAATTCACTGGAATTTAAATAATCGTACAATAAACTTTAATAATTGGTCTGGTCTTTTAGATCGAGTTTAGGATAGAGGGCTAGGTGTCTTAGGCATCATAGCTTAGAATAGGCGCGAAGAACTACGTTGCCTTGATTCTCGTGGAGGCGGGGATACGTAGGCTTCTTTGGATGAATACCAGACCATCCGAGGACTCGGGCTAATAATTTAGAGTCTTAGGATTTATTATGTTGTTATTATATGTTTTGATGTGTTTTCTTACTTTCTCGTACTGATCCTATACCTTTTGCTGTGGCTTGCATGTGTTTGTACATCAGAACTTAGACACCCTTTAGGTTTGTCACTCATAACCTAGCTGTGCTTAGGTGGCACATTTTTCATTTTATTTTATGTGTTTATTATCTTTATCCTCAGGAAATGCATGCTTAGGTAGACGATTCTTGAGGATTGTTCCCATTTCAGATGATTTTTACCCAAACTTCTTTGGAGTTAATAATAAATGGCATAAGAGACCAAGTGCTTGCACTCGGACGAATCGGGGGTGCTCTCAGACCTTCCCCATTCGTAACCAGGCACGAACCCATATATATTTCTGGTTATCCATTGCACAGAGGATTTGATTTTAGGGTTCCATGGCATATCCATGGATGGCGACTCTGAGTTTATTTCAGGTATGTCTCGGTTTCGAATCTCGGTTCCGGATCGAGACATATCTCTTTCTTTTATATCGCCACTCGTGCTATGCTATGAGGGTGGCATCCGTTTCGAGAGTTCCTTGGTAGAGCTCTCCATTCACGTGGATGATCCAGAGGATGGTGTAGGGACTAGTTTCCCTCACCTCACTACCTATCTCGGATCGGGGTCCACATATTCCAACTTAGAACTTTAAAACATAACACCAAATTTCTTTCCTCCTTTGTCATCCACATAAAGAAGAGATGAGAGCATATCAAAATATCAAGGGGTTTTGAAATATTAATACATAAGTTTTAGGTTCGCCTTAGTCAAATAGAATTTAAAACTACAACTCCCTCTTTTTTTATTTAGAAATTCAATATAAGAGGGGGTTTTCAAAAAGAAATTGCCAAGGACTCAAGAATTTTCATTTTAAGTTCAACCTTCGGCTTAACTCATCATCTCAAAATGATTTTCAACATTCATTTTCAAATTGTAAAGATTTTTCAATTTTTAGCTCCAGCCCCTAAATCTGAGTAAAAACTCAAACAATGATTCATGTTGGAGCTTTTAGAACCCAAGTTTTATTGGGTCCATTCCTTCTAACCCATTTAGAATATTGATTTCTATGATCACATTGAAATTTATAATGTCCATAAGATCCACAATAGTGACATCTTATGGATGGGTTAGCATGCCTTCTAGATGCAAAATATGTTCTATAGTAAGTTGTGCATCTAGATCTTTTAAGAATAATGTCTACAATTCTATCCCCATTAATAAACCTATTTAGACATATTCTCAACTTTTCATTTTCTCTTTTAAGATCTTGAATTTGGTTTAAAAAATCATTAATTTCTTCTTGATTTTCCCTGTTTGAGTATTTATTAATTTTCATGATCACTTTTTAATTCAACAATTTGATAAGAAAATTCAAGAATTAATCCCTCATTTTCTTCCTTGAGGGTTTCATTTTCTTTCTTCAAATATTCAAGTTCTTTACTAAAATCATTTTTGGAAGAAGGTTCAAACTTTTGATCTTCTTGAAAATATTATGATGAAGACCTTGTTTATGTCTTGTGATAAGTGAATCCTTTTGAATATCCTGACTATGTCTATTGGTATATTTTGATCTCAGTTACTTGTGTTTGATCATGCTGCTTGTAAAATCTCCACTGTGAACTTTTGAAATACGCGACCATGCTTCTTGTTGCATATTTCAGTTCCAGCTTCATTTTTAGTCTAGGTATGTGATTTGATCTTGTTTGGTTCGTATCTTGGGAAAATGATTCTCTGATTACTCATTCTATGCCTATTTTACTTCACATTGCTCCTTGCCTCCTATTTCGGCTTTTATAATTGTGGCCATGCTTCTCATTTCAGTTTCGGTTTCTACATGCAAATTTTGTATGTTCTATTTTGGCTCTTATCCATTTGTGGTAATATGAATCCCTGATTATTTACCTTGTGTTAAGCATATTTTGTGTGGCTCAAAATTACTTGTGTTGAACCATCAGAATGTGTAGTGTATCCCTCACTCTAAGTTTCGGCTTCACTTTGACTTTCTGTTGCAGCCTTCTGTTTCCCTACCATGCTAGACCCAGCTAGAGTAATGCTTGTTTACTATCTGAGCGTTAGCTCACTCGTAGTTTAAAATTTTCAGATATTGAAATTGGACTTGTGCAAAGATCTGGAGTGGGAGCGTACCCTCGTTTTATTTGGTCAAAGGACTAGTAATTTGCACTTGAGCGTGTATACATCTTTTAATAGTATTGATGGATATCGATGTTTTAGTTTTACATTGGCTTTACTACTCTGATATATGCCTGGATTTATTTCCGATATATGATTCTAATTACCTTACCAGATTGTGAGGGTCGCGTTGTAGGTATGAGGCACCGTCGTTTGCCCGGCCTGGATCTCGGATTTGGGGGTGTGTGTGTGTGTGTGTGTGAGAGAGAGAGAGAGAGAGAGAGAGAGAGAGAGAGAGAGAATTCATGAAAAACAAGACTGCATATTCAATCAATCGCTTGATTGTCCCATTGACATGCTCAAACTGTATTATTATTACGATTTTAAGAAATGCAAACACCAAGTTTGCTTATTCAAATACACTATTGTAGTTAATGCATGGGATCCTTGTCGGTAGTTATCTAGTTTTTGGGCCCGAACTGTGCCTGAAGAAAATCAACTACTTTCTTGTCAAGTTGGAAGGCCTTGGCGAGAACATCATCGGAGATGGGCAGGTTTGATCCGAAGACGGCATTAGCTATGGTGATCACACCTGGGTTCTGACTTGCCAGAGCGGCAATGGCCACCGCATTGGTCTGTCCAACATTGAATTGGAAGTGAATGAGACCTATTGGAAACACAAACACATCACCCTTATTGAGGACCTTTGATATGAGCCGATTTTCGCCATTTGCAAGGTTAGAGGTGACGAAACCAACGAGGAGGGTGCCCTCTTGAACTACAATCATCTCAGTGCCCCTTGGGTGTGTGTGGGGAGGGTTTAGTCCATAGGGTGCAAAGTCTATGCGAGCCATGGAGATGCCAAGAGTGTTGAGTCCTGGTATTTGGACCACGTTCACTGCGGTCACATTGGACCCAACTCGGTTATTTGTGTTGCGTGGCATGTCAAGCCCTGGGAAGAAGAAATCGCTTGCTTGAGCGAGCATTGGGTCCTTGCAAACCACGCCATTGACTAACACTGAGAAGGAAAAACATCAAAAAAAGATCAGCCAATAAAAAAAAACATAACCCATGCACGTAGGGCCGGTGTCCACACGCAGAGTAAATGCAATAACAATATTTCTCAAGTCATCTAGCCAAACCCCACAATACCTACCAAAAATGGAATTGAGTTTGCACAAACACGTGATTATCATGATACTAATGGAAGTTAAATTGAGAAATAAAAAAAAAGCATTTGTACCTGGAGACATATTGTCAGCAACACAAAAGTCCTGTAGAGGACTGGGATCAGCGGCAAAGGTAAGAGAAGATGCCAAGGAAAGGAGTACAAGTACAAGGAGGGGAGTAGCCTTCTCCATTTTATCAATCTAAAGAAGAGTATTGGGTGCAAGTGTTTTGACGGTGTGTGTCACGCCCCGAACCCAGAATTCGAGGTAAGGCGCACGTGACAGCCGCCGCACGCCCATAGGGTCACCCCCACAAGCATGCAAGGCTTCTTCACAACCAACTATTCTCAATATTTAGAGCGACTAATAAAAGCGGAAATTTTAGTCTCAATTAAAGCTCAAATGAAATACAAATATAGATTAGGTCCATAAGTCTAAATCCAAACAATTCTTATTAGACGACAATCACCTTAATAAAGTAACAAAAGTCTCTAACTCGAATAATGAAAGAAAGCAAGAAATTTCCTAAGCTCCAATCCAAGTGCCTGAACTCAGCAAGTCTACTGCCGCTCCTCGGTATCTGAAAATTGTTAAACCACATAATGAGCTAACAGCCCAGCCGGTTTTCCAAATCCAAGCCAGCTAATAGGAAAAATGAAAACATGATGGTGCGGAAAAGAAGTAACATGCCATAAAACTTTAGTCTATGCAGAAATTGATAAGAAGCGGGAAAATCATTTCTACATTAGCTACATAAGAAAAATACACGTTTTTACAAAAACGGTTCCAACCACTCGGTTACGCAGTTTTCCGCTTTAAATCAATGACAATGAATATATATTTCCAAACACTTGGTTTTGCAGTTTTTCCACTTAGAAATCAAATACTTAACAGTCTTCTCTGTGGCCAATTTCCAACCTTATTGGCAAGTAGCATACCCAAGGCGAACACTCGTTCGCAGGACTCACAGGTCCTAAAGCGCGCAATGTAATATTATCAATAGCCAGAGGACTCCCTACTGGTCGCCCGAGATCAACCTTACGGGCAGATAAAATTTGACCGGTCAACGTGATCACGTCCAGTGTACTCACCCACTGGTAGGTTGGGCACTAGATCCCCACCAAAGATCAACCTTACTGGCGGAATCCATTCCATACCAAGACTGTATACAATTATAGATAAAAGCAATTTAATGTTTGCAATACCGTGCCATAAATTTTGTAAACGCTTCAAGCCATAGGGGACTCCCCCCATTCCAATCTATGAAAACCATATCGTAAACAAAGTGCTGTTCAAATTGTTGCTTCATGAATTCTAGTTTTCAAAATCATGTTCTTCATAAAGCTTTTTATGTATAGGAATGAAAACATTTCAAGACTAAAGGATACCATGCATAATGACATTCAACTATTTAGAATGACATACTCAAAAACGGTAAGTAAGAATCTTCTCCAAAACAAGTTCCAAGTGAGAGTAGATATGCAAAAATTATAATAGACAGCTTTCAACTTAGCTAAATGTAAATATTTGATAATACACTGACATAGGGTAGGATCACCTACCTTAAGCGCTACTCCAAGAATTTCCTTTAGCGAAGTACCCAGTTTGAAACTTGCGGCTGCTAAATTAGCAGAGATTCACCAACGGATGGAGTTTATGGGCGAGATCCAATGCGATTATAAAACTAACAAGAAATGCAACTTTTATAAGTTGTTTGCAGATTTCTTGCTTTTTGATGAAACCCAACGCGGTTCGATCCAATGGAGAGAAAGAGATGAAGAAAAGATGACTAATTTCCTCAACCCCAAAAATCAATGGTTATCAACAACCCAAAAAAAAACTTCAAAAGGATGATGCAATAGCTGCTGTTAGGTAATATCAAAGAAGGAGAGAACAATCCCAACGCCAGTCAATTTTTTTGATCGAGAGCCTGAGAGTTGAGACGTGAGGGAAATCAAAACAACGTGAGATGTGGGCTGAATATCTATAGAATCACACCCAAGAAAGAGGTCTGCTAAAAACGGATGTGAGAGCAAAACTTTTCATGATGTCCTTTTTTGAACGCTTGTTTCTCCTCCACTTACCACAATAAGAATATTCTATTATGAGAAAGAGAGAGAGAGCTCCAAAAAATCTTGTGATGAAGGAAATTTGGACGTCCCTTCCTTTCCCCCTTTATTTTATTTTTTGAAATGATTGCTACCTTATTCTCTGTTAACTGAAAATCCTTAGGAGGAAACCTACCAATATTAAATCTTGAAAAGATAGAGATTCCTAAAAAAATCCTACCCACTAGTGGAAGATTCTATTCATAGCCAAATTTAACTTTAGTGAAGGTGTTATATACGGTCAACCTTAGAGTGCTTTCCAAAATGAGCAGCCTTTTAAAAGGTGTTTAAATGGACTTTACTCCATTGATGATAATAGCACCCTTTACCATTTTCAATAAAATTAATCTTAAGTTCATTTGGTATTAACACCCATTTCAAAGAAAATTTACAAGCTTCATTTTGGTAACGACACTCATTTCTAAGCAATTAATCCTGAGCTTGATTTTTGGTAATGACACCCATTTCAAGAAGTTAAAACAAGTTCAAGCATTGGGGCTGGGTGTTACATAATTACCCCCTTTAAAGAATTTCGTCCTCGAAATTCATACAAGAATAGTTTTGTTTTTTTTTTTTTTTTTCAACGATTTCCAAACTGAAACTTAACACTTGAAACAATGCACCTCCACAAACTTGATTCTTCCCTATCTACCATGCTTACTTGCTGATCAGAAGTGGGATTGACATTGGTGAAAAGAACCAACCTCACCAGGCTTCCGCTGCGCACTCTATTCAATGGAACCTTCTCTTTTATTTATTATCTATAAATAAACATGTATAAGAAAATAAGACCAACACAAACTACAATACACAGCCAAAAGGGAACCACTCTCAACTTCCAAGTCACGTCCCTGGGACAAATAAATAGCTCGAATTATCTCACACCAGCACAACTATTTCTCATGATAGACCTAGTGCCTTTTGGGAAAACGAGCTCACCATATTGTCCCATGCCAGCATGGTTAACTCACAGACCTAACCAAAGGCTCCTAGTCCACATGAACTAACTCTACTTCTCTTTTCGAGCACACTAAATCTCATATCGAAAATAAGTGATCTTGGAATGTACGAGTTCATCATCACTTTAACTGTCAATTTAAAATTTTTACATCTTCAATACCGTAAGATTTGCCGATAACTGTTTATCTTCTATTCCGGCTACTCGAGATTTTCACACAATTAATCTATCTTCAATTAATCAATAAATGTTAAATAATTCCTATGTAGATTGAAAGACTCATCTAAATATCATATTTTATTCTCTAGTTTCCCAAAATTCAACCATTCAAAGACTCGTCTCAAAATCATATTTTATTCTCTCATTTCCTAAAAGTCATCCATTGTATTTTCATAGCCTACAGGATCATAAGTCTAAGCTCCGAGAGTTCGTAAAATCATAAGTAGTACCTTAACAATTCTCAAAGTCATTATTAAGTTCTCCAAAAATTTCTCGAGGGTCTAAATTAGATTCCTATAGTCTACAACACAATAAATTAAGCTCTCACACCAGGCAAGTAATGGCTAACATTCCACTACTTTCTAAGTCATATTCCAAAATCCACAATATCACAAGCCGAGCTCTAAGAGACCTATGAAAAACTTGAATGGCGCTAACATCTTAATTTCAAACTTCCAAACTTCCTAAGGATCTAAAGCCTAAGCTCTGATACCACTTTTCTGTCACGCCCCGAACCCAGAATTCGAGGTAAGGCGCACGTGACAGCCGCCGCACGCCCATAGGGTCACCCCCACAAGCATGCAAGGCTTCTTCACAACCAACTATTCTCAATATTTAGAGCGACTAATAAAAGCGGAAATTTTAGTCTCAATTAAAGCTCAAATGAAATACAAATATAGATTAGGTCCATAAGTCTAAATCCAAACAATTCTTATTAGACGACAATCACCTTAATAAAGTAACAAAAGTCTCTAACTCGAATAATGAAAGAAAGCAAGAAATTTCCTAAGCTCCAATCCAAGTGCCTGAACTCAGCAAGTCTACTGCCGCTCCTCGGTATCTGAAAATTGTTAAACCACATAATGAGCTAACAGCCCAGCCGGTTTTCCAAATCCAAGCCAGCTAATAGGAAAAATGAAAACATGATGGTGCGGAAAAGAAGTAACATGCCATAAAACTTTAGTCTATGCAGAAATTGATAAGAAGCGGGAAAATCATTTCTACATTAGCTACATAAGAAAAATACACGTTTTTACAAAAACGGTTCCAACCACTCGGTTACGCAGTTTTCCGCTTTAAATCAATGACAATGAATATATATTTCCAAACACTTGGTTTTGCAGTTTTTCCACTTAGAAATCAAATACTTAACAGTCTTCTCTGTGGCCAATTTCCAACCTTATTGGCAAGTAGCATACCCAAGGCGAACACTCGTTCGCAGGACTCACAGGTCCTAAAGCGCGCAATGTAATATTATCAATAGCCAGAGGACTCCCTACTGGTCGCCCGAGATCAACCTTACGGGCAGATAAAATTTGACCGGTCAACGTGATCACGTCCAGTGTACTCACCCACTGGTAGGTTGGGCACTAGATCCCCACCAAAGATCAACCTTACTGGCGGAATCCATTCCATACCAAGACTGTATACAATTATAGATAAAAGCAATTTAATGTTTGCAATACCGTGCCATAAATTTTGTAAACGCTTCAAGCCATAGGGGACTCCCCCCATTCCAATCTATGAAAACCATATCGTAAACAAAGTGCTGTTCAAATTGTTGCTTCATGAATTCTAGTTTTCAAAATCATGTTCTTCATAAAGCTTTTTATGTATAGGAATGAAAACATTTCAAGACTAAAGGATACCATGCATAATGACATTCAACTATTTAGAATGACATACTCAAAAACGGTAAGTAAGAATCTTCTCCAAAACAAGTTCCAAGTGAGAGTAGATATGCAAAAATTATAATAGACAGCTTTCAACTTAGCTAAATGTAAATATTTGATAATACACTGACATAGGGTAGGATCACCTACCTTAAGCGCTACTCCAAGAATTTCCTTTAGCGAAGTACCCAGTTTGAAACTTGCGGCTGCTAAATTAGCAGAGATTCACCAACGGATGGAGTTTATGGGCGAGATCCAATGCGATTATAAAACTAACAAGAAATGCAACTTTTATAAGTTGTTTGCAGATTTCTTGCTTTTTGATGAAACCCAACGCGGTTCGATCCAATGGAGAGAAAGAGATGAAGAAAAGATGACTAATTTCCTCAACCCCAAAAATCAATGGTTATCAACAACCCAAAAAAAAACTTCAAAAGGATGATGCAATAGCTGCTGTTAGGTAATATCAAAGAAGGAGAGAACAATCCCAACGCCAGTCAATTTTTTTGATCGAGAGCCTGAGAGTTGAGACGTGAGGGAAATCAAAACAACGTGAGATGTGGGCTGAATATCTATAGAATCACACCCAAGAAAGAGGTCTGCTAAAAACGGATGTGAGAGCAAAACTTTTCATGATGTCCTTTTTTGAACGCTTGTTTCTCCTCCACTTACCACAATAAGAATATTCTATTATGAGAAAGAGAGAGAGAGAGAGCTCCAAAAAATCTTGTGATGAAGGAAATTTGGACGTCCCTTCCTTTCCCCCTTTATTTTATTTTTTGAAATGATTGCTACCTTATTCTCTGTTAACTGAAAATCCTTAGGAGGAAACCTACCAATATTAAATCTTGAAAAGATAGAGATTCCTAAAAAAATCCTACCCACTAGTGGAAGATTCTATTCATAGCCAAATTTAACTTTAGTGAAGGTGTTATATACGGTCAACCTTAGAGTGCTTTCCAAAATGAGCAGCCTTTTAAAAGGTGTTTAAATGGACTTTACTCCATTGATGATAATAGCACCCTTTACCATTTTCAATAAAATTAATCTTAAGTTCATTTGGTATTAACACCCATTTCAAAGAAAATTTACAAGCTTCATTTTGGTAACGACACTCATTTCTAAGCAATTAATCCTGAGCTTGATTTTTGGTAATGACACCCATTTCAAGAAGTTAAAACAAGTTCAAGCATTGGGGCTGGGTGTTACAGTGTGGAAGAAACTTAGAAAGGGTGCATATTTATAGCAGAGAGAGAGAGAGAGAGATAGATAGAGAGATGCATGGCTTAGGGGTCATGTGATTTCATGGAAATGGTCTTGTTACCACCAAATCAATACACGGTTTAACAACTACGCTATCTAATCTAATTTTTTATCCAAGTAGATCTTTTCCAGCAAAGAATAGAAGCAGTCGTCGGACTTGTTTTTGTGTGTAAATTTTGTTTTTAATATTTTGAAATGGTAAGATCTAAATTAATAAGTGGAGCGAGCCCCACGACCGAGCTGGTCGTAAGTATACAAAGAAAAATAAAAAACGACATATTATGCAGGAAGAAAACCAAAGATCCAATTCACTCCATCTCTCGCAAAACCGTCCGCTACACTATTAGCCGAGGGATGGACATGCTGAAATCAAACTGGGTGATCTCCCACACGGCCTCAAACAATGCCTACCCTATTTATACCATGTATATATTCCCAAAATACTTACCCATTTCATTGCTAATCTGCAGACCTTTTTTTAAGGTTGGCCAATACCACTCTAATTAGGAAATTGATTTTTCCCGACCCCTCTTCAGCATTTCCTTCTCCTTTTGTTAATCTTTTCTTAAGAATGGCTACATTTCCACCTTTTGTTTGCCTTTCTCTGAAAATAGTCATTTCCAAGAAAGCACAAACAAAAGGATGGATATGCTGAGGAATGAGGTAGAAATTAAAATTTCACTTGTAATTGTTAAAAAAAACTTATGGCATCTCTAAAAAATTTTATTTTAGTTACTTCGTTATTAAAGATTCTTTGCGAAATCTTAGTTAGATTGTAAATAAAATAATAAACATATTTTAAACTCCTTTTACCATTTGGTTGTTTTTCAAATATGCAATTTGAGAAAAAAAAATGGCGTCGATTTTCTATCGTTGAAGCTGTTGAACTGGTGGACCCCCACTCACACCGAAAGGCCATCCATCATCTACGCTAAAACTATGGTAGGATGATCCTAACCCACTGATGGCAAATTTTTCAAAAAACGTCTTAAAGAATTTAAAAACGATTTTTTCAATAACTTAATATCATAAATTTTGGGGGCAACTAAGACGCCCTTATCTATATATTTGTACCAATATGGCTCCAATAGTATATCTACTACTACCTAATACATCTTTTTTCCCAACTGGACTTTCATTAGGTTGGATAATTTAATTAAGGGAAAATTACAGATACACCCCCTCAAATATGGTAAAATTCCACTTCTAACCCCGTGGTATCAAAGGTACCAAAGACACCCCCTTAGTTTTCAATAATGCTTGTTATATGACGGGGTGTACAGGAACGAATAAATTGTTAGGGGGTGTCTTTGATGGATTTTGAACTATAGGGTGAAAAGTAGGGGATCTACTTAAAAATGTCAGAAAGTTGAGGGGTTGCCTTTGGTACCTTCGATACCACGGGGTTAGAAGTGGAATTTCGCCCTAGTTGAGGGGATGTATCCTGTATTTTTCCCTTTAATTAATGCCCTATTTATCTTGAAAAGGGCACCACTTATTGAGCGGGAAAGGCATACTCTATATGTAGCTAATCCAAGGGGTTTATTCCATATATAAATTAGAGAAATGATAATGGGAATGGCTGCCTTGCAAAAACCAGCTAAAGGTCGCTCCACATTGGTCCATCCCAACAAAAATCATTTGAAAGAGCACAGAAAAATATGAAAATGGCACGGACAGATATTAAATTAATGGAAAAAGAAATCCACCTTGATCAGAAGTCCCAATAGGAGCGCCCATGCAGATGGTTTTTTGCAAGGGCACCATTCATTTTAGCATTTTCGTCTTGAAATTATATATGAAAGGAGGCCAATCCAAAGAATTGCTTATCCAAGGATGTGTATCCTCCAACGACAGAGAACAATGCAGTTCCATGCCACGTCCAGTTTTATACATTTTCAAAGTTTCTGTTCCCACTAATTATTGATTTGTTGAGCTGAGTATACGTCATTTCACTAAACTAGGTGACGAGGTAGTTGTGAACTTGTGATGTGGAAAACCCCCTTGCGAGATTGTTAGATGAAGTAATTAAAAACTTGTGGGGCCCACCTAATTCAAGTCCATCGTATAGTCATCTAGAAAGCATACAAAACTCCTTTTGCATGTTAATTTATTTTTAGGGCGCTGATATTTTCGCCCTTGACGGCCCCCTTGGAGGCTAGTTTCCCTCTTGACAGCCCACTAACTATAAAGTACGATTCCCATCTACTTTTTACCGACGAAGCAGTCATTTCCTTTTTCTCTCCCCTTCCAGGATAAAATCACCCCACTCTACTCTACATCTGTACAACACTACATCAAGCAAGGTAGGCCCCACCATAGGATGATCCAAACCATCCATTTGATGGCCCACAACATAAATAGGTTGCACCCCAAAATATTATAGATCGGAGGTTTGAGATCATCCCGTGGAAATGATTTTGGGGGAACAACCTATTTACGTTGCGGCCCATCAAATGAACGGCTTGGATCCTCCTATTGTGTGGACCGTACAGTTCATTTTGAAAAATATAAGTGGGGCCTACAGTTAGGGGTGAGCATTATTCGGTTAAAACCGAATACCCGAACCGAATTGGTCGGTTCGGTTCGGTTTTGGTTTTTTTTGATTGATCGTCCATTAAAACCGTCCATTTGATTGATCCCAACTTAATTAGGTTGTGCTCAAAAAATCATTCTGATCGGATGATCCTAGCCCTCCGATCCAAACCGAGATTTTAATTTTTCCCCTCTATTTCTCCTACAATTCGGTTATTCGGTTATAACTGAATAACCGAATTTTTATTCGGTTCGGTTTCGGTTACCGAAATTTGGTAACTGAAATTATTTCGGTTACCAAATTTCGGTCTATTCGGTTCGGTTAAAACCGAATAACCACCCCTACCTACAATTGGGCCTTAATGTTACTGTAAGACCTGAACCATAGGATGATCCAAACCATCTATTCGATGGCCCACAACTTAAATAGGTTTCACTCCAGAATATCATTTTCAAAATATCATTTTCAAAGGATGATCGCAACCCTCAAATCTATAGAGGTTTCTCTTTAGATCAGAGCTTTGGAAATAATATTTCGCGGTGCAACCTATTTACGTTGTGGGCCATCGAATGGATGGTTTGGATCATCCTATGGTGGGACCTACCTTCCTCACAAATTAAAACAAATTAATTATTGGGCCCACCAACAGTTCATGCACGTTGGAGAGAGAGAGAGACACCGGATTGGAGTAGTGTTGTATCGGTTAAAAGTAGATAGGAAACATGCTTTATGGATTGGCCGCGAGATACAAAGTCAAAGTCTTATTGAAAGGCTATTTCGTGTGTGTTAAATACATTCAGCAATATAATAAAGTTCTTTTGTGTTCTGTTCTCTTCTGTGTTTCTGTATTACTTGTTCTTTAAATTCTACATAGTGGTATCAGAGCAGAAAGGCTGGGGACAATTTCGAAAGAAGACCGGCACGGGTTCGGTAAGTTGGCAATATGGCAGGCAATACCAATTCTTCAAGTTTTCAGCAAAACGTTCGTTTGTTTAAAGGTGCTAATTTTCAGTTTTGGTCTACTATGATGAAGACATCGTTTATGTCACGTGATATATGAATCCTTTTGAATATCGCGACTTTGTTCGTTCGTATATTTTGATCTTAGTTACTTGTGTTTGATCATGCTTGTAAATCTCCACTGTGAACTTTTGAAATACGCGACCATGCTTCTCGTTGCATGTTTCAGTTTCAGCTACATTTTTAGTCTCGGGATGTGATTTGATCCTGTTTGGTTCGTATCTTGGCAAAATGATTCTCTGATTACTCATTCGATGCCTATTTTACTTCACATTGGTCCTTGTGTGGTTCCAAATCACTTGTGATGAACCCTATGTGAATTTCTTTGTGATGAACTATAAAAGATAACCATCAGAATGTGTAGTGTATCCCTCGCTTTAAGTTTGGGCTTCACTTTGACTTTATGTTTCCCATCAGTGGGTTAGGATCATCCTGTTGCAGACTTCATGATCGGTGTGTGTGTGTGTGTGTGTGAGAGAGAGAGAGAGAGAGAGAGAGAGAGAGAGAGACGAATTCATGAAAAACAAGATTGTATAGTCAATCAATCCCTTGATTTCCCCAGTGACATACTCAGACTGTATTATTATTACTCTTTTAAGAAATGCAAACATCAAGTTTGCATATTCCAATACACTATGGTAGTTAATGCATGGGATCCTTGTCGGTAGTCATCTAGTTTTTGGGCCCGAACTGTGCCTGAAGAAAATCAACTACTTTCTTGTCAAGTTGGAAGGCCTTGGCGAGAACATCATCGGAGATGGGCAGGTTTGATCCGAAGACGGCATTAGCTATGGTGATCACACCTGGGTTCTGACTTGCCAGAGCGGCAATGGCCACCGCATTGGTCTGTCCAACATTGAATTGGAAGTGAATGAGACCTATTGGAAACACAAACACATCACCCTTATTGAGGACCTTTGATATGAGCCGATTTTCGCCATTTGCAAGGTTAGAGGTGACGAAACCAACGAGGAGGGTGCCCTCTTGAACTACAATCATCTCAGTGCCCCTTGGGTGTGTGTGGGGAGGGTTTAGTCCGTAGGGTGCAAAGTCTATGCGAGCCATGGAGATGCCAAGAGTGTTGAGTCCTGGTATTTGGACCACGTTCACTGCGGTCACATTGGACCCAACTCGGTTATTTGTGTTGCGTGGCATGTCAAGCCCTGGAAAGAAGAAATCGCTTGCCTGAGCGAGCATTGGGTCCTTGCAAACCACGCCATTGACTAACACTGAGAAGGAAAAACATCAAAAAAAGATCAGCCAATAAAAAAAAACATAACCCATGCACGTAGGGCCGGTGTCCACACGCAGAGTAAATGCAATAACAATATTTCTCAAGTCATCTAGCCAAACCCCACAATACCTACCAAAAATGGAATTGGGTTTGCACAAACACGTGATTATCATGATACTAATGGAAGTTAAATTGAGAAATAAAAAAAAAGCATTTGTACCTGGAGACATATTGTCAGCAACACAAAAGTCCTGTAGAGGACTGGGATCAGCGGCAAAGGTAAGAGAAGATGCCAAGGAAAGGAGTACAAGTATAGATGAAAGTTGGAATTATCATTTCTTTATCATCTTCATTTGTTTTACTTGAATATAATCAGAGTCAAAAATTGTAAATCTGATTTCATTATAGATGAAAGTTTAAAGAAAGAAATTTTACTTGATACATGTTATAGACAGTCGGTAGTTCAAGGTTTCATCATTTTTCATGTAACCAATTGCTGGCGTTGTAACCTGTCAATATAATCAATACAAAGGATGTTTGTTTTTCTTTTCTCTCTATTGGTGCAAACTATCTTATTTCATTTGTCAATCATTTAATCTAGTTTGTTAACTTCCACTTAGGATTCTGAAAGATAGCAACCATCGCTCCCAAAAAGGACTCCCAAGCTAAACCTGCCTGGTCTAGACCTACTTCAGTGTCTAGACTTGTTCGTCACTTTGATTCTCCTGTGTCATCCGCAGTACATTTACCTCCTTCACCTGAGTCTTCCGGTTCCTTTGAAGTGAACCAAATGGCTGACTCAACTGACCTTTTGCTCAGTATGCAAGAAATGATGAAAAACCTTACTCGGGACATGGCCGGAATGAAAGAAGAAATGGCAAACATGAAGACTCAGATAAGTGATAAGACTTCCACCTCTAGACCTGTACTTCAGAATACTCGCGCTGCATCTCCGGAAGCGCGTAGGCCTGATATCTCGCCCTTTGAGGTTGACATAGATGACGCCCAATATGCTGCAGAGTATTGTGCTCCGGGGGCTGATAAAGAAAAAGAGAAATTTGAAAAATTTGAGAAAGAAATGTCAGAAAAATTTAGCAGGATGGCTCATGATATGGAGCAGATGAAGGTCCAGGGGCCTAAGAAGTTTGATGTCTCTGAACTGATACTGTCTTCGACAGTATCTCTGCCACCCAACTTCAAAGCTCCTGATTATGACAAATATGATGGAACCGGGTGTCCGCGTAACCACATGAGGTGGTTTATCATTTTGTCCCAACAGTACGGTCTGAGCCGTGAACAGATGGCGCAGTTGTTTCCGATCTCTTTAACTGGGATTGCGAAGAAATGGTTCCTAAGGCTGAAACCTGAAGAAGTGAGAACCCTAGAGGACATTTCTGAGAAATTGATAGAGCAGTTCTCGATGGAAGAAGGTATTGAGGTCACAAAGAGGGACCTAAAGCAGTTGAAGCAAGGTCCTCAAGAGACCTTTACTTTCTTTATCAGGCGTTGGAGACGCAAATCCGCTCAGCTGAGCCAGAGAATGTCTGAAACAGAACAGATAAAGCTGGTTCTGAAAAGTTTGTCTCCTCAGTACTTTCATTTTCTTGCTCCTCAGCATTATCCGAGTTTTGATCATCTGATCAAGACTGGTACTCAGACGGAAGATGCCATAGCAAAGGGTCTGAGAGCAAAAGTTTCTACAGAGATTCGAGAAGGGAAAAGACCTATGGTCCAGCCCAAGGAAGTTCATGCTGTCAGTTATACCAGGCCTGTGGCCAAGGTTGTTACAGAAGCTGCCAGAGCACCCAGGAGAGGTACATTTGACAGGAAATTTGATCCTCTTCCATATCCCATAATAATGATATTCAAGAGGCTCATGAAAGATAGAAAGATCCGGCTCCCAGATATCAAACCTCCACCCAATCCTTTGCCCGCATTCTGGAAGATGGACCAATATTGTGAATATCATAGAGGTCCAGGGCATTTGACTGAAAATTGTTTGGCCTTGAAGCATGCCATTCAAAATCTGATTGACAAAAATGAATTGGCAGTGGAGAGACCAAACGTCACTCAAAACCCACTTCCCAACCATCATGCCATGCCTCCTCCTACTATCAATGCAATTTTTGCTAGTGAGCCTCTGCTTGATCCATCAACCCTTATTTGTGCCATTACCACAGAAAAAACCTATGTCATGAAGTTTGATGATAAAGAGCTGGAAGGGGCAGAAAGGAGAGAGCGTTACGTGATTTCCTTTGATGATGACGAAGTTGCTGAGTCATCATCATCTCAGTCTTGTGTATTTCAGACTGACAATGTCAGAAATATGAGAAGAGCTCCATATGTCCTACGGGCTGAGGATTTTGAAGAAGATGAACTGTTGTTACTAGATGACTTTTGTGACGAAATGCGTCATATGACCCGAGGTGGGCGTGTATTCAAACCTCCAGAGCTGAGTGTAGAAAATCCTGCAGAGGTTGCGCGAAACGCTGAGAACCAGAGACAGAATAAGGTCAGTAAGGTTAGCGCCGATGAAGAAGAAGAGAGCTTGTTAAAGCAGTTGAAAAAGACTCAGGCTAATATCTCAGTATGGGGTTTACTCATGGCCTCGTCTAAGCACAGAAAATTAGTCCTTCAAGAGCTTAATTCAGCACAGATTTCAGTTGACACTACTCCTGATGAATTGGTGAGCTTGGTTGCCATGACAAGGGTATCTAAGACCTTGTCTTTTACTGATGATGATCTGCCTTCTGAGGGCCGAGACCACACCAAATCTTTGAAAATCACAGTAGTTTGCAACAAGAAGAGAGTACCGGAGGTGTTGGTTGACAACGGCTCTGCTTTGAATGTTTGCCCGTTGAGTACTGCAACGACTCTTGGATTTGGTCCCGCAGACTTCATCCCATCTGAACAGGGTATTCTGGCGTACGATGGTACTCGCCGAGATGTGATCGGAACCCTGGTAACAGAGATACAAATCGGAGGAGAAGACTTCGAAATAGAATTCCAGGTCTTGGACATCAAAGCCTCATTTTTGCTGTTACTTGGGCGCCCTTGGTTGCACAAGTTCGGGGTTGTTCCATCCTCTCTTCACCAAAAACTGAAATTTCTTCGTAAAAACGGAGTAGTAACAGTAAAGGGAGACCCGGACCTTGAAGTAGGGCTGATCACTCAGGACCTGTCTATGGAGAAGACTGAGGATCTTAGTTTGACTGGGTTCTCACTAGAGGTGAGTGTCATCACCTTCAAGGAAGCTATGAATGAGGAAATTTGTTTCCTAACCAGCACAAACTCGAATGTTGTTCGGATGGTTCGCCGACAGGGATACATGCCAGGTGCAGGGCTGGGTAAATACCATCAGGGTTTGACTGAGTTTCCTGAGTTCGAATCCTTCAACGGTCTATTTGGGCTAGGATACAAGCCCTCAAAGAAGGAAGTTAAAGAAATGAAGCAGTTGATGCGAAAATGGGCTGAATGTCGCCGAAGAGGGTTAGAATTACCAATGGCGCCAATTAATTTGACAATGAATGGCCGGTTTAGACAAGAAGGTGCTGATGTCCCTTTCTGTGGTTTTGCCGAAACTTGGTTGGATGAGAATTCAGGACAGAGGTTGCCAGGTTTTGAAATTTTCTTCGATTTGCAGTTAGAGGACAAGCAGATCGGTGTGCAGACAGAAGCTGAGTCAGAAGCTGATTGGGCAGAGCATATAGAGCCGAGCCTGCTGAATTCAATGTTCCTTGAAGATTCGCAGATTATTGCTGTGATTGATCAGAGGGCCGTAATTCTGAATCCTACTCACTTAATCACCCTGGCAGAGGAACCATTGACTAACTGGACCTTTCAGGTCATACCTCAGGTTACTTACCTAAACAGTCGTGTCCCTTCAAAAAAGTCTGTTGTCCGTAAGTCCATGTCAGTCTTTGAGTCTGATTCAGAGTCTGTTTATTCTAACAATTCTTTTGATGCAGGTACTATAAAGGTCGAGTCTTCCGAGGTCGATGGTGATTCCCCTTCTTCCAATGGAATTGAGTCAGATGCTGAATCAGATATTCTTTCAGTACATAGTTCAGAGTCAATTGACACAAATGTCAATCTATACGTTGAGTCTGTAAATTTGTTTCAAGAATCTATTGTAAAGCCCGATGTGGGTAATTCATCATTTGATGTACTTGATTCAACATTCAATGAAATAAAAGATTCTTCTGTGTACATTCCTGTCTCTACTTTTATTTCTAATGTTTCTGCTTCAGAATCTGATAATCTTAATAATAATAATCAAGACTCCCCCTCTGATGAGGATGCCGACGACACTCCCCCTGAAATCAAATACATGATTCAACAGGATGAGAGTCGCCGAGCAAAACCACTCGAAGAGGAAATTGAAACTGTGAATATAGGTGATGAAACCTTGATTCGGGAGATTCGAATTGGCAAAATTTTATCTCCTGAAGAACGTGAAGAATTAATCACCTTGCTCAAAGAGTTTAAGGAAGTTTTTGCTTGGTCATATGATGACATGCCAGGATTAAGTGAAGAAATTGTTCAGCATCGCTTACCCTTAATCCCTGGTATTAAGCCAAAGAAGCAAAAACTCCGAAAACTCAAAACTGAATGGGAGTTGAAGGTTTATGAAGAAGTAAAGAAACTGTTAGAAGTAAAATTCATTCAAGTGGTTGAATACCCAGAATGGCTTGCAAACATCGTACCGGTGCCCAAAAAGGACGGAAAAGTTCGAATGTGTGTCGATTTTCGAGACTTGAACAAGGCAAGTCCTAAAGATGACTTCCCTCTTCCAAACATTGATCTCCTGGTTGATAATACAGCTGGTCATGCTCTTCTATCCTTTATGGATGGATTCTCAGGCTACAATCAGATTAAGATGGCGCCCGAGGACATGATGAAGACAGCGTTCATTACTCAGTGGGGTACCTATTGCTACAGGGTGATGCCATTTGGTCTGAAAAATGCTGGTGCTACATATCAGAGGGCTGCTACAACTCTTTTACATGATATGATCCATAAAGAGGTCGAAGTATATGTCGATGACATGATTGTGAAAGGCAAGACTCGACCTGAGCACACTGTCGCCCTGAGAAAGTTCTTTGAGCGAATCAGGAAATATCAGCTTCGCCTAAATCCGAATAAGTGCGTCTTTGGTGTTACATCAGGAAAGCTCTTAGGGTTTATGGTCAGTGAAAGAGGGATCGAAGTAGACCCGCAAAAGATTAAGGCGATTCAAGAAATGCAACCGCCGAAGACAGAGAGGCAGATCCGAGGTTTCCTTGGCAAAGTTCAATATCTGAGACGGTTCATATCACATCTGACGATGACGTGTGAACCCATTTTCAAGCTTCTGAAGAAGAATTCCTCGAAGAAATGGAATGAAGAGTGTCAGGAGGCTTTTGAAAAAGTTAAGCAGTGTCTATCCTTGCCCCCTGTTCTATCACCTGTCATTCCGGGCCAGCCGTTGTTGTTGTACTTGTCTATCACAGATACAGCAATGGGTTGCATGCTTGCTCAGCAAGATTCAGAGTCTAAAAGGGAGAAGCCCATTTACTATATCAGTAAGAAGATGCTGGAGTACGAGTTAAAGTACACGGTGTTAGAAAAGACATGTCTAGCATTAGTGTGGGCTACCCAGAGGCTTAGACATTATTTGCTTTCGAGCAAGATCTTTTTGCTTTCGCGGATGGATCCGTTAAAATATTTGTTTGAAAAGCCGGCCCTTACAGGAAGAACCGCAAGATGGTTGTTGTTACTGTCTGAGTTTGACATCACCTATGTCACTCAGAAATCAATTAAAGGACGTGTCGTTGCTGAACAATTGGCCGATGCACCCGTTGAAGAGAATGCTTTTCTGAAGGCAGAATTTCCGGACGAAGAGATCATGGATACTGAAGAAGAAGCTTCGGGTACTAAATGGCTTATGTATTTTGATGGAGCTGTAAACAGTCGAGGACAAGGAGTAGGAGCTGTGCTTATATCCCCTCGAAAGGAGTATATTCCTGTTTCTATCAAGCTACAGTTTGAATGTACGAACAATATGGCCGAGTATGAAGCTTGCATCGCCGGATTAGAGGCAGCTTTAGCTTTGGAGATTCAAGATATTGATGTGTTTGGGGATTCTATCTTGATCATTTGCCAGATTAATGGGCAATGGAAAACTCGAGAAGATAAATTAATCCCTTATAACACTTATTTGGAATCTTTGGTCAGAAAATTCAAGAACATTACGTTCACTCACTTGTCAAGGACCAGAAATCATTTTGCTGATGCTTTGGCTACTTTGGCCTCGATGTTAGACATTTCTATATCAATGGAGGTTCAGCCGCTAGTTGTCAGACTTCAGTGGGCCCCTTCGCATGTGAATGCAATAGAGATTTTAGCCAGGTGTCCAGATGGGAAGCCATGGTATATAGATATCAAGAATTTTATTGCTGGTAAAGGGCATCCTCCAGAAGCTTCAAGCAAAGAGAGGAAGACTCTTCAGAAGTTGGCTGCCAACTTCGTTATTTGTGGTGAAGAGCTGTACAGAAGGTCATTTGATGGCATACAGCTTCTCTGTGTTGATGAAGACAAAGCCGCAGAGCTTATTGAGCAGACCCATGAGGGAGTTTGTGGTCCTCATATGAATGGAAAAATGTTGTCAAGAAAGATTTTGAGACTTGGATTCTATTGGCCCACAATGGAAGCAGACTGCTTCGCATTTGTGAAGAAATGCCATAAGTGTCAAGTCTATGCAAATCTTATTCATGTTCCTCCTTCGGAGTTGCACTCTATGACTTCTCCATGGCCGTTTTCAGTGTGGGGAATTGATATAATTGGAAAGGTTTATCCGAAGTCTTCGAGCGGACATGAATACATTCTGGTCGCCATTGATTATTTTACGAAATGGATTGAAGCCGCTTCGTATGCTTCCATAACGTCGAATACAGTTGCGAAGTTCATCCGTGCCAACATTATTTGCAGATATGGAGTGCCTCACGAGCTGATTTCAGATAATGGGTCACATTTCAAGAAAGAGGTGTTGCACCTGTGTGAAGAATTTAAAATAAGACATCACAAGTCATCTCCTTACAGACCTCAAACAAACGGAGCTGTAGAGGCGGCAAATAAGAATGTTAAAGTCATTATTAGCAAGATGACTGAGACTTATAAGGACTGGTCGAATAAGCTTCCATATGCCTTATGGGCTTATCGGACATCGATCAGATCTTCAACAGGTGTAACTCCATATTCTTTGGTGTACGGAATGGAAGCAGTCCTCCCCGTTGAGGTAAGGATTCCCTCTTTGAGAGTGATGATGGAAGCTGAATTACCAGAGTCTGATTGGGCTAGAGCCAGACATGATGAGCTGCATATGATAGACGAGAAGAGGTTGAGAGCTTTGTACCATATCCAGGGATATCAGAGGCGAATCGAGAGAGCTTTCAACAAGAAAGTTCGTGTTCGAGATCTGAAGCCTGGAGATCTTGTTTTAAAGTCCTACAGAGCACCGGTGTTTGACCCGAGAGGTAAGTTCAGGCCAAACTGGTCTGGTCCTTACATCGTTGATGAAGTCTTGCCTGGAAAAGCCGTAAGACTCTTCAATGAAAATGGAGAAAAATTAAATGAACCTACAAACCTGGATCAGTTAAAAAAGTATTATGCTTAAATACACCAGGAGGCCGTCTTTGATCGACCTGAGCTTTGAGTCAGCAGCCTAAATGTTTTAAACCGTTTTGCAAACCCTTTGGGCCTATAAAACAATTTGTTTCTTTGATGAACCCAAACTAGGGGCATTTTTTTTTATATATATAAAAAAAAAAAAAAAGAAAAGAAAGTAGTTTGAACTACGTTATGACCTGATCCCTTTTTAAGGGTACGTAGGTAGCCTGATTAATTCGGGTTCGGTCACTTCTTTTGCAAAGCCAAATGGGGCGAACTACGCGGATCTGATTCCCATTTCTTCAGGGATACGTAGGAAGTCTGGAGGGTCCAGATTCGGTCCAGTAACATGCAAATACATTAGGGTTTAGCCTTTTCGAACCTAAGCCTACCTGAAGGTCCTTCTGGTGTATTTAGGCCCAGGTTTGTAGAGAAATAGAAAAAGAAAAAAAAATGATGGAGTCTTAGACCCGCTAAGCTGAAAACCCGAAAGGGCAGTTTAGGCAAAAATCAGGGCATTGGGCCTGCTGGATGGAAAATCTGCAAGGGCAGACAGTCCAGGCAAAAATTAAGGCACGCGGTCCGCTAAATCGAAAACCCAAAAGGGCGATTTGGTCATGGCAAGACTTCACGAAGGATAGAGCTTTTTGGAAGCCAGTTGAGCTTCTATTTTTCTCTTTGGATCTTCTTTAATGTCTGAGTAAGTACCATCAGAGCTTCTTTTGCTACTCTTTGAGTTAGGAAATTGAAACTAAACAATCTGAAGGGATATAACCATGACGAAGATCTTGAAAAGAGGTTGAAACATCTTAAAACATGGTATTCAAAAGACTCTAATAGTGATGGACCTTTGACTCTTTTAAAAATGTTTATCAGTTTAAGAAGCAGATTCAGTCTCTTTTGGAGTCTTGTTTAAAACTCGTCAGAGTCTTTGGTCATTATCTGTCAAAGTTAGTCTGTTGTCAAGTCAAAGTCAATTTCCAGAGTCCTGTTTAGTCAGTATTCTTCCCAAAGCCGGGGTGATAAAGACTCAGAGGCTCAGAGAGGCAGAGAATTTGTGGTTCCTGTGGATAATGTAGAGTTGAGCAGTGTTCAGATGTCAACAAGCTTTCAGCTCAGTTTCGATATCAGCAGATGGCAGAGATGAGAAAATTTTGAGCGCAGCAAGTTTCTTGTACCTATGAAAAACCTTGTAAACCCAGGTGTTTATCAGAAAAATTTGTTGTAATCTCAAATTTTCAGTAATAAAAGCCTTTGGCCCATTCCCTTTTTGTTGCTCTCTAATGAATTTTGTCATGGAAGTAATCATACTAGGGGCATCTTTTATGACTTATGTCATAAAAGATATCGAGTAATCATTGATACTTGAGATAAATATCTTTATAAAATAGAGACTAGAGAAGTTCGAACACTCTTTGTATTGAGCTTTTTAGTCAAGTTATTCTCCTTTGGAGTTAAAATTCCTGGAAAAATCTTTGTCTCAGAGGAGTTTAGAATTTACTCCAGCGATTTTTAAACTTCAATAGAATGCTTTGCGTCTTTGAAAAAGGTTTGACCTTCAAAAATTGTTTCAAGTTACTTGAGTCCGGTCTTTGATAAAAATCATGCATCCTAGTTACTCTTTGCGAAGAGATGACTGGTTCATCAATGAAATCATTAAGAGTTGATCTTTTCTTTCAGTCATTGTGAGTCTCTCAACTTCCTGCTGTCTTGAAGTTTTTCTTAATAAAGATAGAAATTACCAGAATATGTGTTACACGATCTGGTCTTTTCTTCAAGTGTTTTGAAGAGTGTTTTAATAGAATAAGAAATTATCGGATTTAGTGTTGCACTATCTGATTGTTCCTTCAATCTGTTTTTGAAAAAAAAAATTTACAAAGAAAAAAAAATTATTACCGAACTTGTGTTACACGGTTTGGTCATTTTTGAGAGGTTTTAGATAAGGGAGGTTACTGAACCTGTGTTACACGGTTTGGTCTTTTTGAAAGAGATTTTTAACAGAAATGAAAATTACCGAACTTGCGTTACGCGGTTTGGTCTTTTTGAAAGATTTTAACAGAGTTTGAAATCACTGAACCTGTGTTACACGGTTTGGTCTTTTTGAAAAATTTTAATAAGGAAATATTTCCGATCCTGTGTTGCACGGATTGGTCTTTTCTTCTTTCTCCCGGGTATTTAGTACCCCGATGATTAGTATTGCAATGTCACGTAGTGACTTGCCTGATCATTGTTCCGCAATGTGCAGCTTCCTAATGTGTTAGGAGTCATGTGTATCTGCGAAGAGGTTTGTATGGGACTGTTTAGCAGGACATACGAATTTGGATTTATGTGGAACGGTTTAACAGAACCGCGTGATCCGGAGTGATTCGCTACCTTGAAAGAAAGGAGTCAGAGTTACTCGGGTAGTTAAACAGATTTATTTTCAGCAATGATCTGTATTTCTACCGCCGGGCTTGAGACTTAGTTTCGCCTCGGTATTAGATGTTTGAGTTTAGCTCAAATATTCGAATACCCTAATAATTGGTCAAGTCTTAGACTGATCCGCATAAAAAAAAAAAAAAAAAAAAAAAAAAAAACTCTTTGAGTGTTTAGTTTTGAATTTGTTTTGGACGAATTTCAATACAGTGGTCTTTAGCTTATTTTGCATGTTTCTAAAAAGGAAAAACTCTTTGAGTGTTTGGATTTATGCTTGTCTTAGACGAGTTGCATTGTGGTTTCTAAAAAAATGAAAACTCTTTGAGTGATTGAAATGATTTGTTTGTTTGTTTGGTTGGTGCTCTTTGAGCAACTGTTATGTTTACTTTGGCTTAGCCTGATAAAAAAAAAAAAGTGTTTGTGTTTTGCAATCGTTCGTTCATTTTTTTGTTAACTAGTTTAGATAGTTGAGTCATGAGTATTAGGGAGAGACTATCTCTTTGAGATGTTTTAGTTGCCGAGTTAAGAGTCGGTGAGAGGCTATCTCCCTATTGTTGGTAGAGTTTTACCCTTGTGAATATCGTTTTAAAACTGAAAACCCAAAAATTTGCTTTGCTTTCGGGTCAGTCAAAATGTGTCGTCTGTTCAGCTTTGCCATTCGCGTGTTACACACGCTCTGCCAAAGAGGGGCATCTGTAGACACCCCATTTTGACCGGACCCAAGTTTGTGTTGCTGGTGCGAAACCTCGCCAAACCAGTGAGTTAGGGCCTCAAATTGCACCCTAAGCTAGGTTAGGGTCCCCCATAGGTCCCTGTAAATTTTCGTCGAAATCCGAGTTGGTTTGCCCTGCGAGTGGACCGAGTCAGTGTCATTGTATAAATGCAGAAGGGGGGCAAATTATCCGCGCAGGGGGGTGTCTTCTTGAAAAATAGCCGAATATTGTCTTTTGGGCTAATAAGACAAAGCGGGAAGGGTACGATTATTAATTCGCGCGCCTCATCAAAAGGGGGTGCGAATATCAACACAGATATTTTAATATATATATAAAAAAAATTCAGAAACGAAGGATACTGTTCATTTTCGTGAAAATCCGAGAGAGGAGAGATTTGGGTTTTTCCCTTTCGGCCGGTTGTCTTCTCCGATCCAACTCCGGCAGTCCTCCGGCCAAGCTCCGATTTCTTCTTCTTCTTCTTCTTCTTCTTCTTTTTCTTCTTCTTCTTCTTCTTCTTCTTCCTATTTCCCTCACCTCCAAAGCTCCGATCACGCTGAGAGATCTCAGATTTGAGATCTTAGATCTGAGATCTGAGAAGGGGAGAAATTCTCGTCGAAAAACAGAAGCAGAGAGAGAGAGAGAGAGAGAGAGAGAGAGAGAGAGAGAGAGAGAGAGAGAGAGAGAGATTGCTGGTTCTCTTCTCCGATTCGTTTGACCGGAGCTCCGGCCAATTTCCGATCGGCCGTCCTTCCCCTCCGTTATTTCTCCCTTTCTAAATCTATTTCCCTCAATTTTCTTTAGAATCTAGATCAAGCCTTGCAAACACTAAAAATCCCTAAATCTCAAGCTATAACCCTTTTCTGTCGATTTTTTTTTTCTCTTCTCTGGTCATTCTTAGGTTGTATTCTGATCGTATTATGGATCTCAGATCTGAAGATTTCTCTTCTTGAAGCTCGAGAGAAAGTTGCAGGTAATTTCTAATTTTCTTCTCCGACCGAGCTCCAGTCAAGCTCTGGCCGATTAGTTGCCGCATCCAAGCTTAGATCAGATGATTTACCTCGTAGATCTGGTTTCACTTCAAGATCTGTCATCATCCATCTCACCTAACCCCTATTTTCTACCTTCGAAATTCCAGATCTGAGTGGTGAAACCCTAGATCTGACCATTGCGATCCTAAATCTGGCCTAGTTTTGTCTGTTTATCCAAAACCCTAGATCTGTTATTATCTTTCAAATAGTTCTCAGATCTGTTTGTAGCCACTAGATCATTGTTCTATAGCAAGATCGAGGATCGGATGTGTTCTTGAAATCAAAGTTAGCATCTGGATGGATCAATAAAATCAGTGAATTTCGGTAGTTCTTGAAGGAAATAGAAGAAATAGAAGTGTAAAAGAAAGGATCTCTCTCGGCTTCCTTCTAAATCTCAGATCTGAAATAGAGGAAGAAGAAGAAGATCTGATCTTATTCTCCGTCAAGGCAACCAGAGTTTTGCATTTTCATCTTCAATTAACAGGTTCTTAATCTTCTCTACTTAAGGAATGATCTGAAATTTCAAAGGCTTTCATGATGCTTATGATATTTTAATTAGTCTCTTGAGCAATCTTCTAAATTGAAATTGAATTTTCTTGTGGTTTGGAGTATTTGTTATTTCTCTTAGTTTAATCTGAATCTAAGGATATGTTATTTTATTATGTAGTGAATATATATTAAGTGATAAGTGTATCTGAGGCTCGGTTGAAATATATCCATGAAATTGGATGATCATCAGTTGTGCATCTTAATTTCCCTTTTTAACTTTAAATGGTTCATTCACAAATATGCTCAAATCTATAATAATTCCTTTAATTTTGAATGATTTAGATTACAATGCATAATGGTTGTCTCATAGGCTATGTGTTCTGTAATTGTTGCCATGGGTTGGGTCAAATAATGCATGCAATGTGTCTTTGAGGAAAGCAGCCTGTGCATCTACACTAGGCATATGATTTCATGCAGAATATTTTCTGGTTTACAGCCGAATTTAGATTGTTTCATAGCCAGGATCCAGTAGCAATTTCATATGGAAAAGCTTTTAAATCATTGTATTCTGTCATTTTATCTAAGCTTGCTGTAGAGGACAGACGTCTGTCCTACCTTAGCCCCTTGATGGTACTATTATTATTATTATTAATATTTTTTTTTTATCATGCGGATCATCTTTGTAATTCTTTATATGGCTTGAGAATGTCAATGGCTCATTGTGTGGTTTCTCATTCAGTTTTTTTCCAAAGTATAGAAAGTAGGTAAGCATATCTGAATATCCAGTTCTAATTTGGCCCTTATAAGATCCCATTGTTGATATTCACTCGTCAATACTCTCTTTGTGTTCATCTCAGCTCAATTGTCCATAACATGTCGAATATATATATGAATGTACGAGTGTCGGTGTGTGGATATATGAATGTATGTACTTGTGAGGGCACATGTATTTGTGAATATGTGTGATGGCATGCTTATTCAATTCAAGGTTAATTTCTTATAGTCAAGGTGGAAATATTGGAATGGGGCAATGACCTTGCCAGTTGAGTTAAAGTTGTTTCCTTTATTGGAATGATTGAACAGAATTTATCTTTTGAAATCTATTATACTATGGGTGGTTATATGTGATAAAAGTGAAGAAGTAAATTGATGAATCCTGGAAATATATATATATATATATAGCTGAAATTTCAATTTGGAATCTGCAGTATATGCTTGAAATTATTTCGTAGCGCATTTCATTGGTCATTTGACAGTTGGTATTAAAATGGTGATTTTATCATTATTGGAAAAAGAAAAGTTGTCATCTGCTCGTGTATTTCAAACCAATTAGATGAACAAATGAATATTGAACATATATGGCTTTTTCTTTATTTTTCTGAAATAAAAACTGCTGTGGCTCATCTATATTAGGCTAAATGGAAAACCTTGAAGCCTGTGATTGTGGATGGATTAGTTTAAAAAACTTGTTATAGTCTTCATTCAGCTTGTTTGTTAATCAGGTTGTGCTTCAGTGTGTATATTCTCACATGAATCTTCTCAATTTTGTCACAATTATAGCACAGTTTCTGCCCTATATGCTCATGCATCTTACTGTCATGATTTTTCACGATTGTAGCACAGTTCAACCTCAGTTTGGTAAACACAATTTAGCCCACCATTCACTTGTAAAATTGCAGCTGCCCATGCCGCAGATTTACATTAGTTTTGGTTCTGTCCATTTGTGTTAGGACTGCAAATACGGATTTGTGTGGAATAAATGTACTATGATCCAGATTTTCCCATTTGTTCTCTTGCATAGTTTTAAGGATTTGTAAGTCTTTTTTAAGAAAAACCATTTGCCAGCTCATTCTTTGCACAGTTTTTAGGCCACAAATCTGTCCAGTTTTTGTACAAGATCAGCTCATTCTTTGCACAGTTTTTAGGCCACAAATCTGTCCTCAAATCTGCTCAGTTCTTGTATAAATCTTGTTCATTTTCATTACATATTTGATCTTCAAAACTACCCAGTTTTAAGTACAAATGTTACTCAATTTTTTACAACAATAACTTGGTCCCTGTTTTAGGTGAAGTTTGGTCGATAATTTCAGCCCCTGTTTTGGCAGTTCTGTGATTGGTTATGCACTCCTGCTTTATGCACATGTCTGAGCACAGTTCACCCCCTGTTTTATGCACATTCCTAAACACATTTCAACACTTTCTTAGCAATGTAAGCCTTGTATGTCTACTTTTATCAGTTAGCAATGTAAGCCCCCTGTTTTGAACAATTTCAACCCGCACAACTTTGAGAGTGGCAGCCAACATACCACCCTGTTTTGGCATGGCAGCCCCACTCTGTTTTAACATGTACAGCCCCACCTTGTTTTTACACAAGTCCAGCCCCCATTCCCACCTTGTTTTTACACAAGTCCAACCCCCATTCCCACCTTATTTTTGAGAGTGGCAACCAATATAGCTCCCTGTTTTGACAATGTGAGCCCATAGATCAGTTATGTTTTGGCATAAGATCCAATCTATGATTTGAAATCTGTCATTTTGCATTTATATGTACAATTCTTTCATCACTTTGGCATTCACATCATCTTATTAGCTCATGATAGTCTTGTTGATATCAATGGCATGCTATATTGAAAATAACTTTGGATGGATTGTAAAAATTCTTTTTGGGATTAAAAGAGCTCTTGATAGCAATCCAGATTTTATTTCCTGACTCCAATGTGATGAGCGTGGGTTAGGGAAAACTGAGCTATTTTTATAGGAAATTAAAGGTTGAATGATAATGACAAGTTTTTTTTTTAAGGTTGGAAAAGGCTAGATATGAATACTTCTTCCTGTTTGGGTTATTTCTCTAAGAATTGAAATCTGAGATTGTTTAAAAAATTAGTTTCTTAAGGACATGTTTACTCAGTTTTGTACATCAATTCTTACTAGGATTTGTAGGTCAATTTCCTTATCATATATCTACTTTATATGTGATGAAAGACATGTGAAGAGTACGGATATTGTAAATTTCAGATCAATACACTTGAGACATTGAACTAGAATTTACCTTGGCATGAATGAATGGATATTTTCAAATGGGTGTTTATCAAAATGGATGGGACAGATCTTAACTGTCAGATGTATGGTGATGTCATGAAGGTTGAGACACAATTTGTTTCAAGGTGTTTACATGGTAATCTAGTTAAGGATATACAAGATTTAAGCTTAAAATGATTCATTTTCTCACTGGATTCCAATAATTAACATCAGTTTTAGAGAACATGATAAACCATGTTTGACAGACACATATACACTGTGCTGCCCCAATGTGACTATTCATTTCACAGCTATAGTATAATTGTTGTCCCATCATTTCATTACTCTACAATTGTAATTTTAGTTGAACTAAAAGCACATATCTGATACCATCAATCCATAGCTGCTGTTCTATAGTCTCTAATGCTTTATATAATTGTTATTTTAGGTGAGTTAGAAAGCATATCTCTACTGCCCAATAATGCATAGCTGCTGTCCTACAACTTTGTGTTTTATAATCGTGATTTTAGTTAAGCTAAAATGCATATCTACTATCCATCAATGCACAATTACTGTCCTGCAAGTTTATAGTCTTTGTAATTGTAATTTAGTTAAGTTTTTAGGCTACCCAGCGGCTGGTCTGGGCTAATTAATTTTATTTTAAATAAATTGTTTAATAGGAAGGAGGAAATCAGATGACTACTCTATTCGATATTATCGACATGAGTACTGTCTGATTTCAAGGCGGTTTGTAGGAATATTATATGTGTATTGAAATCAGATGATTACTTTGGCATCATCTGATTTTGCTGAGTCCCCGTATTGGGGTTTGTGGTTGGCTTTGAAGTGTTTGAGTGTTTGATATTGTTTTTACTTCATTAGGCTACATGCTATGATTGCTATTATTACAGGTTGTGTACTCTTTAGTTGTAAATCTTTCTTTGCTTAGTACTTGATTTGTTTATATAAGAATTGAATGGAAATTTGAGATTGCCTAGTAGCTCTTTTCTGCTCTCTTGGTGGACTTTCCAAGTCTTTTAGACACCTTTAGATAGATCCTTTCCTTCGTTTAGAGGACCATTGTGGTCTCATTAGTAAGGTCCTTCATAAGGAGACGCGCTTCGTCTCGTTAGGCAGCTCCCATCGAGGAGCAAGCCTCGTTGCTTAGAGCCCGCCTTTTCCCATTGGAGGCATATAATGCCTCATTTAGGGAGCATCCATGGTTTGTCTCTCTTTTGAGCTAAAAGACATGTTATGTCTTATTTGTCCCTTTTTTTAGAGTATGAGAAAGTCTCTGAATCGTTTATTTTTTTTTAGTGGCGGTATTAGAGAGTCTTTGACTCATTCTTCCTTTAAGTGTAGTATTAGAGAGCCTTTGGCTCACTCGTCCTTTAGGTAGCGCTGTTAGGGAGTCTTTGATTCATTCATCCTTTAGATGGTGTTATTAGAGTGCGCCGTTTGGTTTTGGAAGAACACCCTACTCGGCTTGGCTTCATACCCCTACCCTTATGGGTATTGGGTTGCACATTTGTTGCACCCTGAGGGCTAGGTAGCTGTCCGGCCCGGTTGGATGTTTTACCTTTGCCAAATATGCACAAGGTCTCTTATTCCTTTTGCTTGTAAGCTTCTCCTTAGTCGATAGTCCATTCGCATAGGAGTCAGCCTTTATTAGAGAGTCTTTGACTCGATTGCTTCCTTTGTGTTGTTATTAGTGGAGTCTTTGACTCGTGTTTCATTCTCTTTTAGTGAGTCGTTGACTCATTCGTCTTTGACGCTTTCATCCTTTAGTCGGTGTTTTTGGAGTCTTTTGACTCGTGTTTCTATCTCTTAGAGAGTCTTTGACTCGTATATCCTTTAGTTGTTGTCAGTGGAGTCTTTGACTCGTGTTTTCGTCTCTCTTAGAGAGTCTTTGAATTGTGTTTCCATTTCTTTTAGAGAGTCTTTGACTCTTTTATCCTCTAGTTGTTTTTATTAGAGAGTCTTTGACTCGATTGCTTCCTTTGTGTTGTTATTAGTGGAGTCTTTGACTCGTGTTTCATTCTCTTTTAGTGAGTCGTTGACTCATTCGTCTTTGACGCTTTCATCTCTTAGTTGGTGTTATTAGGGAGTCTTTAACTCGTTTGTTCTTGTTAAGGAGTCTTTGACTCATTTGTTCTTGTTAGGGAGTCTTTAACTCATTTGTCTTCTTCGGAGAGCTGTGCTCGCTTGTGATCTTAGATCATTCCTTCGCCTTTGGCGTTAGTTTACTTGGTTTAGGGGTTTCCCCTGTTAGCTCTAGGGTTTGGCCCTAGGGTTTTTCTTTGTATTTTCCCTTAGGTCTTTGACCAAAAGGGTGAAAAAACACTTTAAAACTTCAAAAGCATTGGAAAAAGTTTTAAAATCCAAAAACATTGAATATTTTAAAAATTCAAAAAACATTAGAAATTTAAAACTCAAAAATATTAGAAAATATCAAAAACATTTGAAAAACATAAAAAACCTTTAAAAATCTAAAGTGTTGAGTGTTTCTTTTAGAAGCATAGTTTGAGAGTTCGTTTCGAACTACGTTGGCTTGATCCTCTTCTACGAGGTACGTAGTGCAGCTTGGGATCTTTATCCCAAGTCCAGCCAAACTTTGTAAATAAAAAATGCTTTAACCCTTCAACTTTAAAACCTTGTTTTTAACAAAAATCTTCCTCTAGAGTTAGGAGTTTGTCCTAGATAGAGGGTTTTAGAGTTAGGAGTTCGTCTTTGATTTGTTGTGTGCTTGTTGTGTGTTTGTTTTAGAGTTAGGGGTTTGTCCTAGCTAGGAGTGCCTCTGTCCGGTTAGTTGGCGATTCACATCGCCGACTGATGACTAGGTCTTGGATACGTTAGCAGTCCTATTGTTTTCCTTAGGGCATACAGCCTAGTTACACGTAGGTCGTAGGAACCACCTGCATTAGCTTAAGGCTAACTTGCATTTAGTTAGGGCATATAGGGTGTCCTAAAATCTACAATTCACTGGAATTTAAATAATCGTACAATAAACTTTAATAATTGGTCTGGTCTTTTAGATCGAGTTTAGGATAGAGGGCTAGGTGTCTTAGGCATCATAGCTTAGAATAGGCGCGAAGAACTACGTTGCCTTGATTCTCGTGGAGGCGGGGATACGTAGGCTTCTTTGGATGAATACCAGACCATCCGAGGACTCGGGCTAATAATTTAGAGTCTTAGGATTTATTATGTTGTTATTATATGTTTTGATGTGTTTTCTTACTTTCTCGTACTGATCCTATACCTTTTGCTGTGGCTTGCATGTGTTTGCACATCAGAACTTAGACACCCTTTAGGTTTGTCACTCATAACCTAGCTGTGCTTAGGTGGCACATTTTTCATTTTATTTTATGTGTTTATTATCTTTATCCTCAGGAAATGCATGCTTAGGTAGACGATTCTTGAGGATTGTTCCCATTTCAGATGATTTTTACCCAAACTTCTTTGGAGTTAATAATAAATGGCATAAGAGACCAAGTGCTTGCACTCGGACGAATCGGGGGTGCTCTCAGACCTTCCCCATTCGTAACCAGGCACGAACCCATATATATTTCTGGTTATCCATTGCACAGAGGATTTGATTTTAGGGTTCCATGGCATATCCATGGATGGCGACTCTGAGTTTATTTCAGGTATGTCTCGGTTTCGAATCTCGGTTCCGGATCGAGACATATCTCTTTCTTTTATATCGCCACTCGTGCTATGCTATGAGGGTGGCATCCGTTTCGAGAGTTCCTTGGTAGAGCTCTCCATTCACGTGGATGATCCAGAGGATGGTGTAGGGACTAGTTTCCCTCACCTCACTACCTATCTCGGATCGGGGTCCACATATTCCAACTTAGAACTTTAAAACATAACACCAAATTTCTTTCCTCCTTTGTCATCCACATAAAGAAGAGATGAGAGCATATCAAAATATCAAGGGGTTTTGAAATATTAATACATAAGTTTTAGGTTCGCCTTAGTCAAATAGAATTTAAAACTACAACTCCCTCTTTTTTTATTTAGAAATTCAATATAAGAGGGGGTTTTCAAAAAGAAATTGCCAAGGACTCAAGAATTTTCATTTTAAGTTCAACCTTCGGCTTAACTCATCATCTCAAAATGATTTTCAACATTCATTTTCAAATTGTAAAGATTTTTCAATTTTTAGCTCCAGCCCCTAAATCTGAGTAAAAACTCAAACAATGATTCATGTTGGAGCTTTTAGAACCCAAGTTTTATTGGGTCCATTCCTTCTAACCCATTTAGAATATTGATTTCTATGATCACATTGAAATTTATAATGTCCATAAGATCCACAATAGTGACATCTTATGGATGGGTTAGCATGCCTTCTAGATGCAAAATATGTTCTATAGTAAGTTGTGCATCTAGATCTTTTAAGAATAATGTCTACAATTCTATCCCCATTAATAAACCTATTTAGACATATTCTCAACTTTTCATTTTCTCTTTTAAGATCTTGAATTTGGTTTAAAAAATCATTAATTTCTTCTTGATTTTCCCTGTTTGAGTATTTATTAATTTTCATGATCACTTTTTAATTCAACAATTTGATAAGAAAATTCAAGAATTAATCCCTCATTTTCTTCCTTGAGGGTTTCATTTTCTTTCTTCAAATATTCAAGTTCTTTACTAAAATCATTTTTGGAAGAAGGTTCAAACTTTTGATCTTCTTGAAAATATTATGATGAAGACCTTGTTTATGTCTTGTGATAAGTGAATCCTTTTGAATATCCTGACTATGTCTATTGGTATATTTTGATCTCAGTTACTTGTGTTTGATCATGCTGCTTGTAAAATCTCCACTGTGAACTTTTGAAATACGCGACCATGCTTCTTGTTGCATATTTCAGTTCCAGCTTCATTTTTAGTCTAGGTATGTGATTTGATCTTGTTTGGTTCGTATCTTGGGAAAATGATTCTCTGATTACTCATTCTATGCCTATTTTACTTCACATTGCTCCTTGCCTCCTATTTCGGCTTTTATAATTGTGGCCATGCTTCTCATTTCAGTTTCGGTTTCTACATGCAAATTTTGTATGTTCTATTTTGGCTCTTATCCATTTGTGGTAATATGAATCCCTGATTATTTACCTTGTGTTAAGCATATTTTGTGTGGCTCAAAATTACTTGTGTTGAACCATCAGAATGTGTAGTGTATCCCTCACTCTAAGTTTCGGCTTCACTTTGACTTTCTGTTGCAGCCTTCTGTTTCCCTACCATGCTAGACCCAGCTAGAGTAATGCTTGTTTACTATCTGAGCGTTAGCTCACTCGTAGTTTAAAATTTTCAGATATTGAAATTGGACTTGTGCAAAGATCTGGAGTGGGAGCGTACCCTCGTTTTATTTGGTCAAAGGACTAGTAATTTGCACTTGAGCGTGTATACATCTTTTAATAGTATTGATGGATATCGATGTTTTAGTTTTACATTGGCTTTACTACTCTGATATATGCCTGGATTTATTTCCGATATATGATTCTAATTACCTTACCAGATTGTGAGGGTCGCGTTGTAGGTATGAGGCACCGTCGTTTGCCCGGCCTGGATCTCGGATTTGGGGGTGTGTGTGTGTGTGTGTGTGAGAGAGAGAGAGAGAGAGAGAGAGAGAGAGAGAGAGAATTCATGAAAAACAAGACTGCATATTCAATCAATCGCTTGATTGTCCCATTGACATGCTCAAACTGTATTATTATTACGATTTTAAGAAATGCAAACACCAAGTTTGCTTATTCAAATACACTATTGTAGTTAATGCATGGGATCCTTGTCGGTAGTTATCTAGTTTTTGGGCCCGAACTGTGCCTGAAGAAAATCAACTACTTTCTTGTCAAGTTGGAAGGCCTTGGCGAGAACATCATCGGAGATGGGCAGGTTTGATCCGAAGACGGCATTAGCTATGGTGATCACACCTGGGTTCTGACTTGCCAGAGCGGCAATGGCCACCGCATTGGTCTGTCCAACATTGAATTGGAAGTGAATGAGACCTATTGGAAACACAAACACATCACCCTTATTGAGGACCTTTGATATGAGCCGATTTTCGCCATTTGCAAGGTTAGAGGTGACGAAACCAACGAGGAGGGTGCCCTCTTGAACTACAATCATCTCAGTGCCCCTTGGGTGTGTGTGGGGAGGGTTTAGTCCATAGGGTGCAAAGTCTATGCGAGCCATGGAGATGCCAAGAGTGTTGAGTCCTGGTATTTGGACCACGTTCACTGCGGTCACATTGGACCCAACTCGGTTATTTGTGTTGCGTGGCATGTCAAGCCCTGGGAAGAAGAAATCGCTTGCTTGAGCGAGCATTGGGTCCTTGCAAACCACGCCATTGACTAACACTGAGAAGGAAAAACATCAAAAAAAGATCAGCCAATAAAAAAAAACATAACCCATGCACGTAGGGCCGGTGTCCACACGCAGAGTAAATGCAATAACAATATTTCTCAAGTCATCTAGCCAAACCCCACAATACCTACCAAAAATGGAATTGAGTTTGCACAAACACGTGATTATCATGATACTAATGGAAGTTAAATTGAGAAATAAAAAAAAAGCATTTGTACCTGGAGACATATTGTCAGCAACACAAAAGTCCTGTAGAGGACTGGGATCAGCGGCAAAGGTAAGAGAAGATGCCAAGGAAAGGAGTACAAGTACAAGGAGGGGAGTAGCCTTCTCCATTTTATCAATCTAAAGAAGAGTATTGGGTGCAAGTGTTTTGACGGTGTGTGTCACGCCCCGAACCCAGAATTCGAGGTAAGGCGCACGTGACAGCCGCCGCACGCCCATAGGGTCACCCCCACAAGCATGCAAGGCTTCTTCACAACCAACTATTCTCAATATTTAGAGCGACTAATAAAAGCGGAAATTTTAGTCTCAATTAAAGCTCAAATGAAATACAAATATAGATTAGGTCCATAAGTCTAAATCCAAACAATTCTTATTAGACGACAATCACCTTAATAAAGTAACAAAAGTCTCTAACTCGAATAATGAAAGAAAGCAAGAAATTTCCTAAGCTCCAATCCAAGTGCCTGAACTCAGCAAGTCTACTGCCGCTCCTCGGTATCTGAAAATTGTTAAACCACATAATGAGCTAACAGCCCAGCCGGTTTTCCAAATCCAAGCCAGCTAATAGGAAAAATGAAAACATGATGGTGCGGAAAAGAAGTAACATGCCATAAAACTTTAGTCTATGCAGAAATTGATAAGAAGCGGGAAAATCATTTCTACATTAGCTACATAAGAAAAATACACGTTTTTACAAAAACGGTTCCAACCACTCGGTTACGCAGTTTTCCGCTTTAAATCAATGACAATGAATATATATTTCCAAACACTTGGTTTTGCAGTTTTTCCACTTAGAAATCAAATACTTAACAGTCTTCTCTGTGGCCAATTTCCAACCTTATTGGCAAGTAGCATACCCAAGGCGAACACTCGTTCGCAGGACTCACAGGTCCTAAAGCGCGCAATGTAATATTATCAATAGCCAGAGGACTCCCTACTGGTCGCCCGAGATCAACCTTACGGGCAGATAAAATTTGACCGGTCAACGTGATCACGTCCAGTGTACTCACCCACTGGTAGGTTGGGCACTAGATCCCCACCAAAGATCAACCTTACTGGCGGAATCCATTCCATACCAAGACTGTATACAATTATAGATAAAAGCAATTTAATGTTTGCAATACCGTGCCATAAATTTTGTAAACGCTTCAAGCCATAGGGGACTCCCCCCATTCCAATCTATGAAAACCATATCGTAAACAAAGTGCTGTTCAAATTGTTGCTTCATGAATTCTAGTTTTCAAAATCATGTTCTTCATAAAGCTTTTTATGTATAGGAATGAAAACATTTCAAGACTAAAGGATACCATGCATAATGACATTCAACTATTTAGAATGACATACTCAAAAACGGTAAGTAAGAATCTTCTCCAAAACAAGTTCCAAGTGAGAGTAGATATGCAAAAATTATAATAGACAGCTTTCAACTTAGCTAAATGTAAATATTTGATAATACACTGACATAGGGTAGGATCACCTACCTTAAGCGCTACTCCAAGAATTTCCTTTAGCGAAGTACCCAGTTTGAAACTTGCGGCTGCTAAATTAGCAGAGATTCACCAACGGATGGAGTTTATGGGCGAGATCCAATGCGATTATAAAACTAACAAGAAATGCAACTTTTATAAGTTGTTTGCAGATTTCTTGCTTTTTGATGAAACCCAACGCGGTTCGATCCAATGGAGAGAAAGAGATGAAGAAAAGATGACTAATTTCCTCAACCCCAAAAATCAATGGTTATCAACAACCCAAAAAAAAACTTCAAAAGGATGATGCAATAGCTGCTGTTAGGTAATATCAAAGAAGGAGAGAACAATCCCAACGCCAGTCAATTTTTTTGATCGAGAGCCTGAGAGTTGAGACGTGAGGGAAATCAAAACAACGTGAGATGTGGGCTGAATATCTATAGAATCACACCCAAGAAAGAGGTCTGCTAAAAACGGATGTGAGAGCAAAACTTTTCATGATGTCCTTTTTTGAACGCTTGTTTCTCCTCCACTTACCACAATAAGAATATTCTATTATGAGAAAGAGAGAGAGAGCTCCAAAAAATCTTGTGATGAAGGAAATTTGGACGTCCCTTCCTTTCCCCCTTTATTTTATTTTTTGAAATGATTGCTACCTTATTCTCTGTTAACTGAAAATCCTTAGGAGGAAACCTACCAATATTAAATCTTGAAAAGATAGAGATTCCTAAAAAAATCCTACCCACTAGTGGAAGATTCTATTCATAGCCAAATTTAACTTTAGTGAAGGTGTTATATACGGTCAACCTTAGAGTGCTTTCCAAAATGAGCAGCCTTTTAAAAGGTGTTTAAATGGACTTTACTCCATTGATGATAATAGCACCCTTTACCATTTTCAATAAAATTAATCTTAAGTTCATTTGGTATTAACACCCATTTCAAAGAAAATTTACAAGCTTCATTTTGGTAACGACACTCATTTCTAAGCAATTAATCCTGAGCTTGATTTTTGGTAATGACACCCATTTCAAGAAGTTAAAACAAGTTCAAGCATTGGGGCTGGGTGTTACATAATTACCCCCTTTAAAGAATTTCGTCCTCGAAATTCATACAAGAATAGTTTTGTTTTTTTTTTTTTTTTTCAACGATTTCCAAACTGAAACTTAACACTTGAAACAATGCACCTCCACAAACTTGATTCTTCCCTATCTACCATGCTTACTTGCTGATCAGAAGTGGGATTGACATTGGTGAAAAGAACCAACCTCACCAGGCTTCCGCTGCGCACTCTATTCAATGGAACCTTCTCTTTTATTTATTATCTATAAATAAACATGTATAAGAAAATAAGACCAACACAAACTACAATACACAGCCAAAAGGGAACCACTCTCAACTTCCAAGTCACGTCCCTGGGACAAATAAATAGCTCGAATTATCTCACACCAGCACAACTATTTCTCATGATAGACCTAGTGCCTTTTGGGAAAACGAGCTCACCATATTGTCCCATGCCAGCATGGTTAACTCACAGACCTAACCAAAGGCTCCTAGTCCACATGAACTAACTCTACTTCTCTTTTCGAGCACACTAAATCTCATATCGAAAATAAGTGATCTTGGAATGTACGAGTTCATCATCACTTTAACTGTCAATTTAAAATTTTTACATCTTCAATACCGTAAGATTTGCCGATAACTGTTTATCTTCTATTCCGGCTACTCGAGATTTTCACACAATTAATCTATCTTCAATTAATCAATAAATGTTAAATAATTCCTATGTAGATTGAAAGACTCATCTAAATATCATATTTTATTCTCTAGTTTCCCAAAATTCAACCATTCAAAGACTCGTCTCAAAATCATATTTTATTCTCTCATTTCCTAAAAGTCATCCATTGTATTTTCATAGCCTACAGGATCATAAGTCTAAGCTCCGAGAGTTCGTAAAATCATAAGTAGTACCTTAACAATTCTCAAAGTCATTATTAAGTTCTC
Organism: Tasmannia lanceolata; assembly: GCF_043159265.1. Taxonomy (NCBI): domain Eukaryota; kingdom Viridiplantae; phylum Streptophyta; class Magnoliopsida; order Canellales; family Winteraceae; genus Tasmannia; species Tasmannia lanceolata. Next base: position 239,586 of record NW_027518932.1, on the reverse strand, counting down.
CAAAAATTTCTCGAGGGTCTAAATTAGATTCCTATAGTCTACAACACAATAAATTAAGCTCTCACACCAGGCAAGTAATGGCTAACATTCCACTACTTTCTAAGTCATATTCCAAAATCCACAATATCACAAGCCGAGCTCTAAGAGACCTATGAAAAACTTGAATGGCGCTAACATCTTAATTTCAAACTTCCAAACTTCCTAAGGATCTAAAGCCTAAGCTCTGATACCACTTTTCTGTCACGCCCCGAACCCAGAATTCGAGGTAAGGCGCACGTGACAGCCGCCGCACGCCCATAGGGTCACCCCCACAAGCATGCAAGGCTTCTTCACAACCAACTATTCTCAATATTTAGAGCGACTAATAAAAGTGGAAATTTTAGTCTCAATTAAAGCTCAAATGAAATACAAATATAGATTAGGTCCATAAGTCTAAATCCAAACAATTCTTATTAGACGACAATCACCTTAATAAAGTAACAAAAGTCTCTAACTCGAATAATGAAAGAAAGCAAGAAATTTCCTAAGCTCCAATCCAAGTGCCTGAACTCAGCAAGTCTACTGCCGCTCCTCGGTATCTGAAAATTGTTAAACCACATAATGAGCTAACAGCCCAGCCGGTTTTCCAAATCCAAGCCAGCTAATAGGAAAAATGAAAACATGATGGTGCGGAAAAGAAGTAACATGCCATAAAACTTTAGTCTATGCAGAAATTGATAAGAAGCGGGAAAATCATTTCTACATTAGCTACATAAGAAAAATACACGTTTTTACAAAAACGGTTCCAACCACTCGGTTACGCAGTTTTCCGCTTTAAATCAATGACAATGAATATATATTTCCAAACACTTGGTTTTGCAGTTTTTCCACTTAGAAATCAAATACTTAACAGTCTTCTCTGTGGCCAATTTCCAACCTTATTGGCAAGTAGCATACCCAAGGCGAACACTCGTTCGCAGGACTCACAGGTCCTAAAGCGCGCAATGTAATATTATCAATAGCCAGAGGACTCCCTACTGGTCGCCCGAGATCAACCTTACGGGCAGATAAAATTTGACCGGTCAACGTGATCACGTCCAGTGTACTCACCCACTGGTAGGTTGGGCACTAGATCCCCACCAAAGATCAACCTTACTGGCGGAATCCATTCCATACCAAGACTGTATACAATTATAGATAAAAGCAATTTAATGTTTGCAATACCGTGCCATAAATTTTGTAAACGCTTCAAGCCATAGGGGACTCCCCCCATTCCAATCTATGAAAACCATATCGTAAACAAAGTGCTGTTCAAATTGTTGCTTCATGAATTCTAGTTTTCAAAATCATGTTCTTCATAAAGCTTTTTATGTATAGGAATGAAAACATTTCAAGACTAAAGGATACCATGCATAATGACATTCAACTATTTAGAATGACATACTCAAAAACGGTAAGTAAGAATCTTCTCCAAAACAAGTTCCAAGTGAGAGTAGATATGCAAAAATTATAATAGACAGCTTTCAACTTAGCTAAATGTAAATATTTGATAATACACTGACATAGGGTAGGATCACCTACCTTAAGCGCTACTCCAAGAATTTCCTTTAGCGAAGTACCCAGTTTGAAACTTGCGGCTGCTAAATTAGCAGAGATTCACCAACGGATGGAGTTTATGGGCGAGATCCAATGCGATTATAAAACTAACAAGAAATGCAACTTTTATAAGTTGTTTGCAGATTTCTTGCTTTTTGATGAAACCCAACGCGGTTCGATCCAATGGAGAGAAAGAGATGAAGAAAAGATGACTAATTTCCTCAACCCCAAAAATCAATGGTTATCAACAACCCAAAAAAAAACTTCAAAAGGATGATGCAATAGCTGCTGTTAGGTAATATCAAAGAAGGAGAGAACAATCCCAACGCCAGTCAATTTTTTTGATCGAGAGCCTGAGAGTTGAGACGTGAGGGAAATCAAAACAACGTGAGATGTGGGCTGAATATCTATAGAATCACACCCAAGAAAGAGGTCTGCTAAAAACGGATGTGAGAGCAAAACTTTTCATGATGTCCTTTTTTGAACGCTTGTTTCTCCTCCACTTACCACAATAAGAATATTCTATTATGAGAAAGAGAGAGAGAGCTCCAAAAAATCTTGTGATGAAGGAAATTTGGACGTCCCTTCCTTTCCCCCTTTATTTTATTTTTTGAAATGATTGCTACCTTATTCTCTGTTAACTGAAAATCCTTAGGAGGAAACCTACCAATATTAAATCTTGAAAAGATAGAGATTCCTAAAAAAATCCTACCCACTAGTGGAAGATTCTATTCATAGCCAAATTTAACTTTAGTGAAGGTGTTATATACGGTCAACCTTAGAGTGCTTTCCAAAATGAGCAGCCTTTTAAAAGGTGTTTAAATGGACTTTACTCCATTGATGATAATAGCACCCTTTACCATTTTCAATAAAATTAATCTTAAGTTCATTTGGTATTAACACCCATTTCAAAGAAAATTTACAAGCTTCATTTTGGTAACGACACTCATTTCTAAGCAATTAATCCTGAGCTTGATTTTTGGTAATGACACCCATTTCAAGAAGTTAAAACAAGTTCAAGCATTGGGGCTGGGTGTTACAGTGTGGAAGAAACTTAGAAAGGGTGCATATTTATAGCAGAGAGAGAGAGAGAGATAGATAGAGAGATGCATGGCTTAGGGGTCATGTGATTTCATGGAAATGGTCTTGTTACCACCAAATCAATACACGGTTTAACAACTACGCTATCTAATCTAATTTTTTATCCAAGTAGATCTTTTCCAGCAAAGAATAGAAGCAGTCGTCGGACTTGTTTTTGTGTGTAAATTTTGTTTTTAATATTTTGAAATGGTAAGATCTAAATTAATAAGTGGAGCGAGCCCCACGACCGAGCTGGTCGTAAGTATACAAAGAAAAATAAAAAACGACATATTATGCAGGAAGAAAACCAAAGATCCAATTCACTCCATCTCTCGCAAAACCGTCCGCTACACTATTAGCCGAGGGATGGACATGCTGAAATCAAACTGGGTGATCTCCCACACGGCCTCAAACAATGCCTACCCTATTTATACCATGTATATATTCCCAAAATACTTACCCATTTCATTGCTAATCTGCAGACCTTTTTTTAAGGTTGGCCAATACCACTCTAATTAGGAAATTGATTTTTCCCGACCCCTCTTCAGCATTTCCTTCTCCTTTTGTTAATCTTTTCTTAAGAATGGCTACATTTCCACCTTTTGTTTGCCTTTCTCTGAAAATAGTCATTTCCAAGAAAGCACAAACAAAAGGATGGATATGCTGAGGAATGAGGTAGAAATTAAAATTTCACTTGTAATTGTTAAAAAAAACTTATGGCATCTCTAAAAAATTTTATTTTAGTTACTTCGTTATTAAAGATTCTTTGCGAAATCTTAGTTAGATTGTAAATAAAATAATAAACATATTTTAAACTCCTTTTACCATTTGGTTGTTTTTCAAATATGCAATTTGAGAAAAAAAAATGGCGTCGATTTTCTATCGTTGAAGCTGTTGAACTGGTGGACCCCCACTCACACCGAAAGGCCATCCATCATCTACGCTAAAACTATGGTAGGATGATCCTAACCCACTGATGGCAAATTTTTCAAAAAACGTCTTAAAGAATTTAAAAACGATTTTTTCAATAACTTAATATCATAAATTTTGGGGGCAACTAAGACGCCCTTATCTATATATTTGTACCAATATGGCTCCAATAGTATATCTACTACTACCTAATACATCTTTTTTCCCAACTGGACTTTCATTAGGTTGGATAATTTAATTAAGGGAAAATTACAGATACACCCCCTCAAATATGGTAAAATTCCACTTCTAACCCCGTGGTATCAAAGGTACCAAAGACACCCCCTTAGTTTTCAATAATGCTTGTTATATGACGGGGTGTACAGGAACGAATAAATTGTTAGGGGGTGTCTTTGATGGATTTTGAACTATAGGGTGAAAAGTAGGGGATCTACTTAAAAATGTCAGAAAGTTGAGGGGTTGCCTTTGGTACCTTCGATACCACGGGGTTAGAAGTGGAATTTCGCCCTAGTTGAGGGGATGTATCCTGTATTTTTCCCTTTAATTAATGCCCTATTTATCTTGAAAAGGGCACCACTTATTGAGCGGGAAAGGGATACTCTATATGTAGCTAATCCAAGGGGTTTATTCCATATATAAATTAGAGAAATGATAATGGGAATGGCTGCCTTGCAAAAACCAGCTAAAGGTCGCTCCACATTGGTCCATCCCAACAAAAATCATTTGAAAGAGCACAGAAAAATATGAAAATGGCACGGACAGATATTAAATTAATGGAAAAAGAAATCCACCTTGATCAGAAGTCCCAATAGGAGCGCCCATGCAGATGGTTTTTTGCAAGGGCACCATTCATTTTAGCATTTTCGTCTTGAAATTATATATGAAAGGAGGCCAATCCAAAGAATTGCTTATCCAAGGATGTGTATCCTCCAACGACAGAGAACAATGCAGTTCCATGCCACGTCCAGTTTTATACATTTTCAAAGTTTCTGTTCCCACTAATTATTGATTTGTTGAGCTGAGTATACGTCATTTCACTAAACTAGGTGACGAGGTAGTTGTGAACTTGTGATGTGGAAAACCCCCTTGCGAGATTGTTAGATGAAGTAATTAAAAACTTGTGGGGCCCACCTAATTCAAGTCCATCGTATAGTCATCTAGAAAGCATACAAAACTCCTTTTGCATGTTAATTTATTTTTAGGGCGCTGATATTTTCGCCCTTGACGGCCCCCTTAGAGGCTAGTTTCCCTCTTGACAGCCCACTAACTATAAAGTACGATTCCCATCTACTTTTTACCGACGAAGCAGTCATTTCCTTTTTCTCTCCCCTTCCAGGATAAAATCACCCCACTCTACTCTACATCTGTACAACACTACATCAAGCAAGGTAGGCCCCACCATAGGATGATCCAAACCATCCATTTGATGGCCCACAACATAAATAGGTTGCACCCCAAAATATTATAGATCGGAGGTTTGAGATCATCCCGTGGAAATGATTTTGGGGGAACAACCTATTTACGTTGCGGCCCATCAAATGAACGGCTTGGATCCTCCTATTGTGTGGACCGTACAGTTCATTTTGAAAAATATAAGTGGGGCCTACAGTTAGGGGTGAGCATTATTCGGTTAAAACCGAATACCCGAACCGAATTGGTCGGTTCGGTTCGGTTTTGGTTTTTTTTGATTGATCGTCCATTAAAACCGTCCATTTGATTGATCCCAACTTAATTAGGTTGTGCTCAAAAAATCATTCTGATCGGATGATCCTAGCCCTCCGATCCAAACCGAGATTTTAATTTTTCCCCTCTATTTCTCCTACAATTCGGTTATTCGGTTATAACTGAATAACCGAATTTTTATTCGGTTCGGTTTCGGTTACCGAAATTTGGTAACTGAAATTATTTCGGTTACCAAATTTCGGTCTATTCGGTTCGGTTAAAACCGAATAACCACCCCTACCTACAATTGGGCCTTAATGTTACTGTAAGACCTGAACCATAGGATGATCCAAACCATCTATTCGATGGCCCACAACTTAAATAGGTTTCACTCCAGAATATCATTTTCAAAATATCATTTTCAAAGGATGATCGCAACCCTCAAATCTATAGAGGTTTCTCTTTAGATCAGAGCTTTGGAAATAATATTTCGCGGTGCAACCTATTTACGTTGTGGGCCATCGAATGGATGGTTTGGGTCATCCTATGGTGGGACCTACCTTCCTCACAAATTAAAACAAATTAATTATTGGGCCCACCAACAGTTCATGCACGTTGGAGAGAGAGAGAGACACCGGATTGGAGTAGTGTTGTATCGGTTAAAAGTAGATAGGAAACATGCTTTATGGATTGGCCGCGAGATACAAAGTCAAAGTCTTATTGAAAGGCTATTTCGTGTGTGTTAAATACATTCAGCAATATAATAAAGTTCTTTTGTGTTCTGTTCTCTTCTGTGTTTCTGTATTACTTGTTCTTTAAATTCTACATAGTGGTATCAGAGCAGAAAGGCTGGGGACAATTTCGAAAGAAGACCGGCACGGGTTCGGTAAGTTGGCAATATGGCAGGCAATACCAATTCTTCAAGTTTTCAGCAAAACGTTCGTTTGTTTAAAGGTGCTAATTTTCAGTTTTGGTCTACTATGATGAAGACATCGTTTATGTCACGTGATATATGAATCCTTTTGAATATCGCGACTTTGTTCATTCGTATATTTTGATCTTAGTTACTTGTGTTTGATCATGCTTGTAAATCTCCACTGTGAACTTTTGAAATACGCGACCATGCTTCTCGTTGCATGTTTCAGTTTCAGCTACATTTTTAGTCTCGGGATGTGATTTGATCCTGTTTGGTTCGTATCTTGGCAAAATGATTCTCTGATTACTCATTCGATGCCTATTTTACTTCACATTGGTCCTTGTGTGGTTCCAAATCACTTGTGATGAACCCTATGTGAATTTCTTTGTGATGAACTATAAAAGATAACCATCAGAATGTGTAGTGTATCCCTCGCTTTAAGTTTGGGCTTCACTTTGACTTTATGTTTCCCATCAGTGGGTTAGGATCATCCTGTTGCAGACTTCATGATCGGTGTGTGTGTGTGTGTGTGAGAGAGAGAGAGAGAGAGAGAGAGAGAGAGAGACGAATTCATGAAAAACAAGATTGTATAGTCAATCAATCCCTTGATTTCCCCAGTGACATACTCAGACTGTATTATTATTACTCTTTTAAGAAATGCAAACATCAAGTTTGCATATTCCAATACACTATGGTAGTTAATGCATGGGATCCTTGTCGGTAGTCATCTAGTTTTTGGGCCCGAACTGTGCCTGAAGAAAATCAACTACTTTCTTGTCAAGTTGGAAGGCCTTGGCGAGAACATCATCGGAGATGGGCAGGTTTGATCCGAAGACGGCATTAGCTATGGTGATCACACCTGGGTTCTGACTTGCCAGAGCGGCAATGGCCACCGCATTGGTCTGTCCAACATTGAATTGGAAGTGAATGAGACCTATTGGAAACACAAACACATCACCCTTATTGAGGACCTTTGATATGAGCCGATTTTCGCCATTTGCAAGGTTAGAGGTGACGAAACCAACGAGGAGGGTGCCCTCTTGAACTACAATCATCTCAGTGCCCCTTGGGTGTGTGTGGGGAGGGTTTAGTCCGTAGGGTGCAAAGTCTATGCGAGCCATGGAGATGCCAAGAGTGTTGAGTCCTGGTATTTGGACCACGTTCACTGCGGTCACATTGGACCCAACTCGGTTATTTGTGTTGCGTGGCATGTCAAGCCCTGGAAAGAAGAAATCGCTTGCCTGAGCGAGCATTGGGTCCTTGCAAACCACGCCATTGACTAACACTGAGAAGGAAAAACATCAAAAAAAGATCAGCCAATAAAAAAAAACATAACCCATGCACGTAGGGCCGGTGTCCACACGCAGAGTAAATGCAATAACAATATTTCTCAAGTCATCTAGCCAAACCCCACAATACCTACCAAAAATGGAATTGGGTTTGCACAAACACGTGATTATCATGATACTAATGGAAGTTAAATTGAGAAATAAAAAAAAAGCATTTGTACCTGGAGACATATTGTCAGCAACACAAAAGTCCTGTAGAGGACTGGGATCAGCGGCAAAGGTAAGAGAAGATGCCAAGGAAAGGAGTACAAGTACAAGGAGGGGAGTAGCCTTCTCCATTTTATCAATCTAAAGAGGAGTATTGGGTGCGAGTGTTTTGATGGTGTGGAAGAAGCTTAGAATGGGTGCATATTTATAGGCAGAGAGAGAGAGAGAGAGAAACAGATGCATGGCTTAAGTGTCATGTGATTTCATGGAAATGGTCTTGTTACAACTTAATCAATATATGGTTTAACAACTACGCTATCTAATCTATTTTTTTCATCCAAGTAGATCTTTCCCCGCAAAGAATAGAAGCAGTCGTCAGACTCTTTTTTCTGTGAAAGTTGAAACAATCTTTTCGTACCTAAATTATAATGTAACTTATCTGAGTTGAAAAATGCCTGCCCTTTTTTTAAATGCTTAGATCTAAATTAATAAGTGGGGCTTGCCCCACCACCCAACTGGTCATGAGTACAGACAAAGAAAATAAGAAACAACATATTATGGAGGAAGAAAATCAAAGATCCAATTTACTCCATCTCTCGCGAAACGGTCCGCTACCCTATTAGCCGAGCGAAGGACATGCTGAAATCAAACTGGGTGATCTCCCACATGGTCTCGAACAATGCCTACCCTATTTATACCTACCCATTTGATTGCTAATTTGCAGACCTTTTTTTAAGGTTGGCCAATACCACTCTAATTAGGAAATTGATTTTTCCCGACCCCTTTTCAGCATTACCACCTCCTCTTGTTTATCTTTTCTTAAGAATGGCTATATTTCCACCTTTTGTTTGCCTTTCCCTGAAAATAGTCATTTCCAAGAAAGCACAAACAAAAGGATGGATATGCGGAGGAATGGGGTAGAAAATAAAATTTCACTTGTAATTATAAAAAAACTTACAGCATCTATAAAAAATTTTATTTTCGTTACTTCGCTATTAAAGATTAGTTGCCAAAACTTGGTTAAATGGTAAATAAATATATTTTAAACTCCTTTGACCATTTGGATGTTTTTCAAATATGCGATTTGAGAAATAATTGGTGTCGATTTTCTGTCGTTCAAGCTGTTGATATGGTGGACCCCCACTCACATAAAAAATCCATCCATCATCTACGTTAAAACTATGATAGGATGATCCTGATCCACTGATGGCAAATTTATCAAAAAACGTCTTAATATATCATTTCCTTCGGGAAATCGTTTTGACAATTTCATGTTTTCGGATAATATTGTGATGGAATTACCATACCAATCTAATTGTTAATAGGGAAAAGTGTTTCTACACGGCCGAGTAGATACGTTATCTACTCCGTCGGCCAAAGTTACAGTGGGGCCCACATTGTTTGGGTCCTGATCGCAATAGTTAGGGTGTGCCAAAATAAAATAAAATAAAATAAAAACCATAAGATCATCCCAACCCTTCTATTTGTGGAGGTTAAATATGGAGGGCTATGAACCTCCCATTTTTAACCTCCACAAATTGAAGGGTTAGGATGATCGTTTGAAGTTGATTTTTAGGGCACACCCTATCTATCTCAGGGCCTAACAAATGAATGCTCTGGATTATCCAAGCAATGTGGGCCCACTTTGTTTCATGCGACGTAGTAGACGACGTTATCTACTTTTGACCGAGTAGAAACACTTTTCCCTTGTTAATATCTTTTACATTATAAACTATAATTCAGAAAATATATTGTCAAATTAAGAGTTCTTCTAGCAAACCGTTACTACTTTACAATATTATAAAACAAGAGTTTTAATACGGTGCCCGACGGTCAAGTCCCATGTGGGCGGTACCCCCTTGATATTTGATCCAACAGCAGCCCAGTTTTTAAGAGGAGCAAAAGAAATAAATCACAAGCAATCACAAGAAGAAAACAATATATGCAGTTCACCATAATGGGCTACATCCAACGACAAGGTAACACAGGTCCATTATTTCAAACCAAATAGCACAACGTTACCTCCACACTTGTAAAAACCACCGAAAAACCCTTCTCTCCAACCTTCTATACAATCACAAAAAACCCCCAAATCTATACACTAAGTATGAGGAGAAATCCCCTTAAAAAAACCTCCAACATTATGCTAGGGTTGCAAGGAAAAACTAATGGAAATGAAGAATGAAAGAAGAGGAACACACCCTAAGTAACCAGGAAGAAGAAACATGTTTTCGCCTCACCAGAGAAGCCCTCCTAGAGCCCAAAGAGAAAACCCCTCATTTCTTGTAGTAACCTTTTCTCCTCTCAAACCTCTCACTCTTCTCCTCCTTTTTAAAAACCTTTTTATCTCTTGCCTTTACAAAACCATATGAGAGAGGCATGGAAAACATCCCACTTAAAAGACCAAGTGAGACCCGCTCCAAAAAAACAAAAAATGAAAAAACTGGTGCTCATGCGTCACCATTTTAACAATCTCCACATTGATGCATAATCATCGGCATACCAAGTCTTCCTTCTTGAGACCGAGAGAAGATAAACTTCGATCTAACTTTTCTCCTTGAACCATCGTTACGATCATATCCACTACATTCTCCTTGGTTCACACTTTCAACAAATAGATCCTTCCATCAGACTTCCTGAATGTAGTGATATTGTACCGATATATGTTTGGTCCTTTTGTGATTAACCGAATTCATGGCCAAACAAATGATGCACATGTTATCACAAAAAAATAATCCATGGGTTTTGACTCGATGCCAATCTCACCCATCAAACCTTGAAGCCAAACTACTTTCTAGCAAGCTTCCGCTGTCTCCATGTACTCGGCCTCGATAGTGGATAAGGCAACCGTTGGTTGCAACTTTGCCATCCAACTAATAGGACCATTCCCATTAGCATAACCCATAATAGATCTTCCTTTGTCCATAAATTATTAAAAGTTAAAAAATCAAACAACTACACAAAATTTCTTTTAATTTAAAAAATCATTCGCATTTAAGATAAAGCTCATGGTACAAATAAAAATGATGAGAATTTCACATTCTGCCCTAAATTTTCTTTTGCATATGACGAAGATAATTATACAATCTGAACAGATAAGTGTAAATGCCAAGAGTAAATCTCTTATATCTTATGTGTTTATAAAAAAACTAATAAAATTTCGTAATATAAGCTATTATATCTCTCATGTCTTATGTATCTACATATGGTCTTATATATCTTATAATTAGGATTTGTAAATGGTCCAATTTTTTTAAGAAAACTCCCCAAATTTTGAAGAGATTATCATTCTGATGAATTCGCTAAGGGTGCGACTTATTCTTGTTTTTAAATAATAATCCCTACCATTCTTGATCTTTTAAAACATTCCTAAAATAGATAAGTTAATGCCGCTAATCTTTTTTTTTTTTTAAACTTACAATAATTCATTTTCATCCATTTATATGCCATAAATTTAGATTCTAAGATTGTCTCACAATGGAGATTTTTGAAACAATGGTCCATCCGCAATCGGGCCAAATATATGAACGCCTTAAACAATCAAATACGAAGGGGCATAATGTGTAAATAGGTTAATTTTAAATTAATCGTATCTACAAATAGAATATTAAGGAATTGCCTCTTTAAAAGTTAAGTAACTATATCGTGTGTGAGTGTACGTAGGGATTTGCTAGCATCCATCAACAGACCATCCGCGATGTGAGAGTTTGTCTTCATTCACGAGGTGGCTGCCCTCACATACAACAGCGCAGCCGTAAAATGGCTTCTGCGATGAATGCTAGCAAATCCCTATGTGCGTGTGCGCCAGTGTGCTAGTGCGTGCGTGCGTGTGCGTGTGTGTGCGTGTGAAGAATTAGAACCTTGTAGTCACGGCCCTTATAATTAATATTTTCCATGGCTTATTTTTATATAAACTATTAGAACCTATAAAGTATTAAAAAAAAATTCTATCACCCGAATTTCTCAAAGTTTCACCGCCCTTTATCATTACACTTTACATTTATTTCGTTTTTAACATTTAATGATTTTAATGCTGATAGAGAGAGAGAGAGAGAGAGAGAGAGAGAGAGAGAGAGAGAGAGAGAGACGGCCCTTACACTTGTCATTTCAAAGAGAAGGAGATGGGGCTAATGGTTGTCAATTCTATATATGATACGTTTACATAGTGGACTGCTACACATATGTCATATTTGGTTTAAACAGCGGACTACTACACATATGTCATATTCAGCAGACATTGAATTGGGGATTATAGGTATTCTACTAGCCCACGCACATCACATGGTAAGATACAACTCAATAAGAGAATTAAGGTGGGAGGTTATATTCCTTGGGACGAGGGTGTGTATATCTTCATCTTTGATCCAGGTGGACTAATTCCCGGGTGGAATTTATGTGAACTCAGGGCCGAGTTCTTTCTAAGAAGGCAAGTGTGATGCACTACATCCTTTGGTGCATCTGCTTCACCATTACTTGCAATAGTAATGTTATTATACTATTGTCCTTCCATATTTTGTTATATTTAGTAGTCATCATTATTAATCATTTGATTATTATACATGTCCTTTTTTAGTCTCTTTACCATTGGGGGTTATGTTGGTTGATGTTAGTTGTAAGGGCTGTCTATATGAAGCCAATCTCATTTCATTTCTGAGAATGACATTGATTTGAGAGAGAGAGAGAGAGAGAGAGAGAGAGAGAGAGAGAGAGAGAGGCTCTTCTCCTTTATTCTTTCTTTCCTTGTTAATGAATTGGAATTGTAGACTAGTGTTATAGTCCTTTTTCTCTTCATTCCATTATTTTCTTGTTGAATGCATGAAGAAGAACTGATCAAGATCAGTTTGTTATCACTGACAGATTTAAACACACTAGCATCTTCTTCCTTGAGAGATCTTTCTTAAGGCTGGCAACGGGGCGGGTCGGGGCCGGATGTTGGGGTCCCCTACCCCTTGCCCTATGCGGGGAATTTTCCCCCTCCCCTTCCCCTCCCCACTGCTGGGATCATGGGGAATCCCCCTCCCCTCCCCATGGGGAATATCTAATCCCCATCCCCGCCCCACATCCTTTGGCGACAATCACTTTACTTTGTTAAATTTTAGGTTTAAAACTAAAGATTTACTAGGGACAATCACTTCAGGCATGTTGCTGCTTGGCTATTGCATGTGAGAGTAGCCACACAACCCACACAGGCTAAGATTTTGTCTTATTCATTTTATTAACCTGAGGACAAAGGTGGTTGCTCTCAGATTCATTTAATTGATCGATAGTCCCTAGCAGATCCCTAATTTCCAATCCCACTTGCCAAAAAGTACTGTACGTGCCACACCATAGGAAGATCCAAACCATCCATTTGATGGGCACACCATAAGAAGAGGAACACACCTTGGAAAACCAAGAAGAAGAAACTTGTTTTCGCTTTACCACAAAGCCCTCCTAAAGCCCCAAGAGGAAACCCCTCTTTTCTTGTCTAAACCTTTTCTCCTCTCAAATCTCTCACTCTTCTCCTTTTTTAAACCCTATTTATCTTTTGTCTTTAAAAAACCATATGAGAGAGGCAAGGAAAACATCCCATTTAAAAGACCAAGAGATACCGACTTCGAAAAAAGAAATAAAAAAATGGTGCTCATGCGTCACCATTTTAACAATCTCCACCTTGATGCACAATCACCAGCGTGCCAACCCTTCCTTCTTGAGACTGGGGGAAGATAAACTTCAATATAACTTCTCTCCTTGAACCATCTTTATGAGCATATCCACCACATTCTCTTTGGTTCACACCTTCAACAAATAGATCCTTCCATCTTTAATGACTTCCTAAATGTAGTGATATTGAACCGATATATATGTGGTCCTTTGTGAAAAATTGAATTCTTGGCCAAATAAATGATACTCATGTTATCACAAAATAAATCCATAGGTTTTAACTTAATGCCTCGATAGTGGATAATGCAACCGTTGGTTGCAGCTTTGACATCTAATTAATAGGACCATTCCCAAACCTAAATATATAACCCGTAGTAGATCTTTCTTTGTCCATATCATTAGCATAACTTGTATCAACAAAATCATGCAACGGATTCGAATCCTTTCCATATATCATAACATAATCAGTAGTACTTCTTAGGTAGCGAAGCACCAATTTGGCGGCCTCCGAATGTGCTTTACCTGGATTCGCCATAAACCGGATTAAAACTCCAACCGCATAAGCAATGTTCGGCCTAGTTCATATCACGATAAACATCAAGCTCCCAACAATGCTAGCATATGGGACTCGATCCATTTTCTTCATCTCCTCTTCCGATTTTGGGAATTGATCGGAACATATCTTAAAGTGAGCCGCTGATGATGGCTTTATCGGCTTAGATTTGCTTATCCCAAACCTTTCAAGCCCCTTTTTTACAAACATATTTTGTGAAAGCAACAAAGTTCCATTCTTTTTATCCTTGGAACTTTGTTGCTTTCACAAAAGATGTTTATAAAAAAGGTGCTTGAATGGTTTGGGATGAGCAAGTCTAAGCCGATAAAGACACATTAGCAGCTTACTTTAAGTTATGTTCCAATCAGTGCCCAAAATCGGAAGAGGATGTGAAGAAAATGGATCGAATCCCATATGCTACCCTTGTCGGGAGCTTGATGTTTTCCATGGTATATACTAGGCCAAAAATTACTTACGCGGTTGGAGTTTTAAGCCGGTTTATGGGGAATCTGGGTAAAGCGCATTCAGAAGCCGTCATTGTTAGGGTGTGTGCCCTAATCAAAATCCAGTTGTTGTAATGTTGCAACTATTATTTATTGTTACATGACATCTATTGGGTATTTGTTGGAGTGAATCGTGAGAATATGCCTGGCAACAATATATTATTAACTTATATGCCCAATTGTTTAAGGGTGGAGACACAATTCTCTTCCATGAATGCAACCCAAGCATGAGACTGGTCAACCCATGGAGCCTTAGGTTTTAGATGTTAGAAACCCTTAAAAGATAGATAAACCATTAACCTAATGTGCTTCTAGGCACACCTTTATCCTTAGGTAGCATCGTAGGATAGGTCATGCACATTGAGATTATGTGGTGGGGAGATATGATCTTCAGGTTCTTTGCAGACCTAGAATGTTCTTGGTTGGGGTTGAGATTGGACATCTCGTACCTGTACACAACTAGAATCGAACCTGCCTCCATATACGCATTGGGGTGGCCTATCTAGGTCACTGAGGTAGTTGATTCTAAGTAGGTGGAATGGGCGAAATGATTGGATCACACACTGAACGGATGGCTTCGTAGAATAACCTGTGGACAAGGAATTGGATAAGGTTATTCTGTCAGACAGGACCCTTGGATATGTCCTTAGACCTGAGGGATATTTTTAGTCTGTGGGCGCACCTTATGGCTTTGGTCTATCTAACAGTAGTCCCCGGTCCGGGGTTACCAGCGGGTAGTGCTGGGTCATGGGGTAAACCCGTGGGGTCAATAGTGATGCCCATCATTGAATCCTCCACCCCTCCCATAGAGGAAAATCATTTGCAATTTCGATCTCAGCTAGGCCATTAAATAATGACTGGCCAATCCGTTTGATAAATTGTTTATCAAAGTTTTTCAAAAACATTGATTGTTTCAAAAGGGAGCTGCAAATGCATTTGCGGGCCCAAGCTTGATAGATAGAAAGGTATACCATTGAGTGAGCCCATGGGGTAATTGATGTCCACCCTCCACAAGACCCAACTCGGTAAATGAAGGATTGGAGGAAGGACTACACATTGGATGTGATTTGGGTAATTTGATCTAATGGTCTTCTTCAGGGTAACGTCATGTTGGGGGTCACTTGCCTAATGCTATCGTAGTTGGACTACATTGCGTGAGATCACAGTAGGGCCCATTGTGGACCCTGTGAGAATGATCATTGGATCCCTGGGCCGATCACACTCACAACTCGCTAGACCCTTATGGATTGTTGGACAATATGGGTTTCAGATTTGATCGTATGTGTGATATGGATTGGATCCACTATATGTGATACAGGGAGGAAGAGCACCATACATAGGGTGCACACACATGTATTAAAGATGAGATACACCATATTATGGTGTGTACATGTCTTAATTAACATGTGCTTATTAAATGCTCAAATCCTATTGGATAACAGTTATGAGAGATCCCATTGGTTGATTTATTCTAATTTCCTATTGGTGGAAATTTAAAAAGGAAAAGAGAGAATTTGAGTTGGAGAAGGTTTCCTATTTCTAAAAGTCCCATTGGTTATTGGTAACATTCAATAAGAAAAAATCATTTTGAGTATCCATGTGTTTTACATGTTTAAGAAACAGAGAGTTTTAATTGAATTTAGTTTCCAAAATCAAGGGGACACATACAAGGGAACGAATTGCTAGAGGGAACTCTATAAACGGAGGGGATGGGTGGACAATTTGGATTACTTGCACAATTTGGAAACCCATATGCAAAATTCGTCCAGCCCATCTCCCCTCCCAATTTCATTTTTCTCCTTTCTTTTTCCCGCTTCTAGTTTTGTTTCTAGTTCTTTAGAAGAACTTGAAAGCCTTATTGGTTTTAGTTTGGGAGAGGATTCCAAGTTCTCTCCTATTTCTCCTTCAACCGCACGGTTTGAGAAGCCACTACTTCGACTTCCGGACCAGCTTGGGTTTCAGAAACGTCGGGTGCCTAATGGGGAGTAGATCAAGCAGAGATTGGCAGTATCGGTCAACCAATTGGTAAATGTCCTTAACCATCCGAATTTCAATTCATAAACATTGATTAATCTAGCAACTAAGATCTTGGTTCAGTTGGTGGATCGAAAAGTTTTTGTTTTTAGCTCAATCTTGTTTCTGCCGTGCATATTGATTCCACTGCCGAGTTTCAGTCAAATGAGCGCTTTTCTATGTAAGAGGTACTAGTGATTATGCTATCACATATGAGAAGGATTCGAAGTCGCTGCATGGTTTTTTTTATGCAAGTTATGCTAATGTTATGGACAAAGGAAGATCTATTATGGGTAATGTATTCGAGTTTAGGAATGGTCTTATTAGTTTGATGTCAAACTTGCTACCAACGGTTGCATTATCCTGTACCGAGCCCGAATACATGGCGGCAATGGAATCTTGCAAGGAATCTGAAAATAAATATGTGTAGGCCTAGGTGATTGCAACCCATAGGGGAAGCGAATTAGATTTATAAAATTGTGCCCTTTTAAAGGATTGATTAAGAAATTAAATCAAAGAAAATTTTAACAATAAACACAAAGAACTTAAAATCAATGCACAAGTAAAGTAAAGGAGATAAGGGAAAGAGTACAATGAGATTTAATAGGGGTTCGGTTTAAAACCCCAGACCTACATCTCCACCACAACTGTTGATGGTCACTAAAATCTGTTCTTAACGGTGAAGATCAAACCAATACAACGAGGTTGCTCTGCGCCTCAACACTTGTCGACGGAGACGGATCTATGTCTCCCAACACTCACCTTCGGAGAAGGCTCTGCATCTCTGATTACTTGCCAAATATAAGATTAAAAGAATGAAGGAATGCATTGTTCAAAGGCAATTACACAAGATGCTCTCATAAAGATATACAATTTTAAGCCTTGAATCCAATCCCTCATAAGATTTCTCGAAGAGAGGCACAAGGAGTGACTTTTCACTCAAGAGATGCTTTAAGTGTATATTAGAGCTTGTTGATTTTGTCTAAGTGGTTTGAGAACCCTTTTATAGCCAAAAACCCAAAAACTAGCCATTTGGGACACCCCCAACGGCTCTGTAATGGATAGTTTAAACTAGCCGTTAGGCTATTTAAAATACTTGCGAAGTCACTCACGGTGGACCGCCAGAGGCTCTCTCATGTTTTTTAAGGGAAAAATACAGACACACCCCCTTTAGTTTCTAACACATTCAATTCTAACCCTGACTTTCAAAACGTGACAAGTACACCCCCTGAAGTTGTTTTAACGTGACGGAGTAGATGGCGAGGTAGAAATGACCAAAATGCCCTCGTCTTCCCCAACTGAAAATTAAGGTTTTCAGACTTAAAAACTGAAATTAGGGTTACTTAAAAACTGAAATTAGGGTTTGATTCAAACCCTTGTTTATTTATCAACATAAACCCTTGATTTAGGAGTTTTATTTATCTTCATTCGCACCATTATCATGAATTGCACATAAACCCTAATATTTTAGGGCTTTTTTTGTTTTATTTTTTTTCTTGAAATGTGGCTTTGATGTAGCCATGGGTGGGGTTTCATTGTTTGTGGTGGAGGTGACGGCGGTGGCCGGAGGTGTCGGCGGTGGCCGAAGGTGGCGACGGCAGCAGTGGAAAATGGCGTAACCCTAATCCCTCTGCAAATGAGGGTGTTTCTGGCGTCAAAATATTAACCATGGTTAGTTTTAGTCTTTCTATCAGGTTAAACTGACGGACAGTTGAAGGAGGGGGTGTACTTGTCACAAATTGAAACCTCAGGGGGTGTACTTGTCACGTTTTGAAAGTCAGGGTTAGAGTTGTCAGAAACAAGAGGGGGTGTAAATGTATTTTTTTCCTTTTTTTTATATCAGAATGGCACCGGTCGACCGACCATGTCTCGATCGACCGTCCCCCCCCCTGAATTTTGGCCATTTCATATTTTCCTATTGTTTTGCCTTGGGAACTTGGTCCGCTTGATTTTCTTCATTCCATTAGCTTACTTGGGGTATTTTAACCCTCTTTTGATGCCTTGTTTGGATCCTAAGTGTGGGATTGGATTTTACATTCTATTTGACACAAGACTTGACTTTTGATCTTCTTCAAATTGTGTCTTCTAGTCCCTTTCAACTTCATGGATCTCCTCTTGCTTTGACTTTGAACCTTGACGAACCTTCAACTTAAATAACAAACACAATTAGTACATATAATCATTTGTGTTTTGAATCATCATAAAATAGAAGATAGCCAAGGGTTGAACAATTAGGCTTACATCTCCCCCCTTTTTTGATGACATCATACAAGGGATTTTCCAATAAAATATGTTTTGAAGTAAATGATATTCCAACTTAGAACTTTAAAACATAACACCAAATTTCTTTCCTCCTTTGTCATCCACATAAAGAAGAGATGAGAGCATATCAAAATATCAAGGGGTTTTGAAATATTAATACATAAGTTTTAGGTTCGCCTTAGTCAAATAGAATTTAAAACTACAACTCCCTCTTTTTTTATTTAGAAATTCAATATAAGAGGGGGTTTTCAAAAAGAAATTGCCAAGGACTCTAGAATTTTCATTTTAAGTTCAACCTTCGGCTTAACTCATCATCTCAAAATGATTTTCAACATTCATTTTCAAATTGTAAAGATTTTTCAATTTTTAGCTCCAGCCCCTAAATCTGAGTAAAAACTCAAACAATGATTCATGTTGGAGCTTTTAGAACCCAAGTTTTATTGGGTCCATTCCTTCTAACCCATTTAGAATATTGATTTCTATGCTCACATTGAAATTTATAATGTCCATAAGATCCACAATAGTGACATCTTATGGATGGGTTAGCATGCCTTCTAGATGCAAAATATGTTCTATAGTAAGTTGTGCATCTAGATCTTTAAGAATAATGTCTACAATTCTATCCCCATTAATAAACCTATTTAGACATATTCTCAACTTTTCATTTTCTCTTTTAAGATCTTGAATTTGGTTTAAAAATCATTAATTTCTTCTTGATTTTCCCTGTTTGAGTATTTATTAATTTTCATGATCACTTTTTAATTCAACAATTTGATAAGAAAATTCAAGAATTAATCCCTCATTTTCTTCCTTGAGGGTTTCATTTTCTTTCTTCAAATATTCAAGTTCTTTACTAAAATCATTTTTGGAAGAAGGTTCAAACTTTTGATCTTCTTCAAAATATTATGATGAAGACCTTGTTTATGTCTTGTGATAAGTGAATCCTTTTGAATATCCTGACTATGTCTATTGGTATATTTTGATCTCAGTTACTTGTGTTTGATCATGCTGCTTGTAAAATCTCCACTGTGAACTTTTGAAATACGCGACCATGCTTCTTGTTGCATATTTCAGTTCCAGCTTCATTTTTAGTCTAGGTATGTGATTTGATCTTGTTTGGTTCGTATCTTGGGAAAATGATTCTCTGATTACTCATTCTATGCCTATTTTACTTCACATTGCTCCTTGCCTCCTATTTCGGCTTTTATAATTGTGGCCATGCTTCTCATTTCAGTTTCGGTTTCTACATGCAAATTTTGTATGTTCTATTTTGGCTCTTATCCATTTGTGGTAATATGAATCCCTGATTATTTACCTTGTGTTAAGCATATTTTGTGTGGCTCAAAATTACTTGTGTTGAACCATCAGAATGTGTAGTGTATCCCTCACTCTAAGTTTCGGCTTCACTTTGACTTTCTGTTGCAGCCTTCTGTTTCCCTACCATGCTAGACCCAGCTAGAGTAATGCTTGTTTACTATCTGAGCGTTAGCTCACTCGTAGTTTAAAATTTTCAGATATTGAAATTGGACTTGTGCAAAGATCTGGAGTGGGAGCGTACCCTCGTTTTATTTGGTCAAAGGACTAGTAATTTGCACTTGAGCGTGTATACATCTTTTAATAGTATTGATGGATATCGATGTTTTAGTTTTACATTGGCTTTACTACTCTGATATATGCCTGGATTTATTTCCGATATATGATTCTAATTACCTTACCAGATTGTGAGGGTCGCGTTGTAGGTATGAGGCACCGTCGTTTGCCCCCTGGATCTCGGATTTGGGTGTGTGTGTGTGTGTGTGTGTGTGAGAGAGAGAGAGAGAGAGAGAGAGAGAGAGAGAGAGAATTCATGAAAAACAAGACTGTATATTCAATCAATCGCTTGATTGTCCCATTGACATGCTCAAACTGTATTATTATTACGATTTTAAGAAATGCAAACACCAAGTTTGCTTATTCAAATACACTATTGTAGTTAATGCATGGGATCCTTGTCGGTAGTTATCTAGTTTTTGGGCCCGAACTGTGCCTGAAGAAAATCAACTACTTTCTTGTCAAGTTGGAAGGCCTTGGCGAGAACATCATCGGAGATGGGCAGGTTTGATCCGAAGACGGCATTAGCTATGGTGATCACACCTGGGTTCTGACTTGCCAGAGCGGCAATGGCCACCGCATTGGTCTGTCCAACATTGAATTGGAAGTGAATGAGACCTATTGGAAACACAAACACATCACCCTTATTGAGGACCTTTGATATGAGCCGATTTTCGCCATTTGCAAGGTTAGAGGTGACGAAACCAACGAGGAGGGTGCCCTCTTGAACTACAATCATCTCAGTGCCCCTTGGGTGTGAGTGGGGAGGGTTTAGTCCATAGGGTGCAAAGTCTATGCGAGCCATGGAGATGCCAAGAGTGTTGAGTCCTGGTATTTGGACCACGTTCACTGCGGTCACATTGGACCCAACTCGGTTATTTGTGTTGCGTGGCATGTCAAGCCCTGGGAAGAAGAAATCGCTTGCTTGAGCGAGCATTGGGTCCTTGCAAACCACGCCATTGACTAACACTGAGAAGGAAAAACATCAAAAAAAGATCAGCCAATAAAAAAAAACATAACCCATGCACGTAGGGCCGGTGTCCACACGCAGAGTAAATGCAATAACAATATTTCTCAAGTCATCTAGCCAAACCCCACAATACCTACCAAAAATGGAATTGAGTTTGCACAAACACGTGATTATCATGATACTAATGGAAGTTAAATTGAGAAATAAAAAAAAAGCATTTGTACCTGGAGACATATTGTCAGCAACACAAAAGTCCTGTAGAGGACTGGGATCAGCGGCAAAGGTAAGAGAAGATGCCAAGGAAAGGAGTACAAGTACAAGGAGGGGAGTAGCCTTCTCCATTTTATCAATCTAAAGAAGAGTATTGGGTGCAAGTGTTTTGACGGTGTGGAAGAAACTTAGAAAGGGTGCATATTTATAGCAGAGAGAGAGAGAGAGATAGATAGAGAGATGCATGGCTTAGGGGTCATGTGATTTCATGGAAATGGTCTTGTTACTACCAAATCAATACACGGTTTAACAACTACGCTATCTAATCTAATTTTTTATCCAAGTAGATCTTTTCCAGCAAAGAATAGAAGCAGTCGTCGGACTTGTTTTTGTGTGTAAATTTTGTTTTTAATATTTTGAAATGGTAAGATCTAAATTAATAAGTGGAGCGAGCCCCACGACCGAGCTGGTCGTAAGTATACAAAGAAAAATAAAAAACGACATATTATGCAGGAAGAAAACCAAAGATCCAATTCACTCCATCTCTCGCAAAACCGTCCGCTACACTATTAGCCGAGGGATGGACATGCTGAAATCAAACTGGGTGATCTCCCACACGGCCTCAAACAATGCCTACCCTATTTATACCATGTATATATTCCCAAAATACTTACCCATTTCATTGCTAATCTGCAGACCTTTTTTTAAGGTTGGCCAATACCACTCTAATTAGGAAATTGATTTTTCCCGACCCCTCTTCAGCATTTCCTTCTCCTTTTGTTAATCTTTTCTTAAGAATGGCTACATTTCCACCTTTTGTTTGCCTTTCTCTGAAAATAGTCATTTCCAAGAAAGCACAAACAAAAGGATGGATATGCTGAGGAATGAGGTAGAAATTAAAATTTCACTTGTAATTGTTAAAAAAAACTTATGGCATCTCTAAAATTTTTTATTTTAGTTACTTCGTTATTAAAGATTCTTTGCGAAATCTTAGTTAGATTGTAAATAAAATAATAAACATATTTTAAACTCCTTTTACCATTTGGTTGTTTTTCAAATATGCAATTTGAGAAAAAAAAATGGCGTCGATTTTCTATCGTTGAAGCTGTTGATCTGGTGGACCCCCACTCACACCGAAAGGCCATCCATCATCTACGCTAAAACTATGGTAGGATGATCCTAACCCACTGATGGCAAATTTTTCAAAAAACGTCTTAAAGAATTTAAAAACGATTTTTTCAATAACTTAATATCATAAATTTTGGGGGCAACTAAGACGCCCTTATCTATATATTTGTACCAATATGGCTCCAATAGTATATCTACTACTACCTAATACATCTTTTTTCCCAACTGGACTTTCATTAGGTTGGATAATTTAATTAAGGGAAAATTACAGATACACCCCCTCAAATATGGTAAAATTCCACTTCTAACCCCGTGGTATCAAAGGTACCAAAGACACCCCCTTAGTTTTCAATAATGCTTGTTATATGACGGGGTGTACAGGAACGAATAAATTGTTAGGGGGTGTCTTTGATGGATTTTGAACTATAGGGTGAAAAGTAGGGGATCTACTTAAAAATGTCAGAAAGTTGAGGGGTTGCCTTTGGTACCTTCGATACCACGGGGTTAGAAGTGGAATTTCGCCCTAGTTGAGGGGATGTATCCTGTATTTTTCCCTTTAATTAATGCCCTATTTATCTTGAAAAGGGCACCACTTATTGAGCGGGAAAGGCATACTCTATATGTAGCTAATCCAAGGGGTTTATTCCATATATAAATTAGAGAAATGATAATGGGAATGGCTGCCTTGCAAAAACCAGCTAAAGGTCGCTCCACATTGGTCCATCCCAACAAAAATCATTTGAAAGAGCACAGAAAAATATGAAAATGGCACGGACAGATATTAAATTAATGGAAAAAGAAATCCACCTTGATCAGAAGTCCCAATAGGAGCGCCCATGCAGATGGTTTTTTGCAAGGGCACCATTCATTTTAGCATTTTCGTCTTGAAATTATATATGAAAGGAGGCCAATCCAAAGAATTGCTTATCCAAGGATGTGTATCCTCCAACGACAGAGAACAATGCAGTTCCATGCCACGTCCAGTTTTATACATTTTCAAAGTTTCTGTTCCCACTAATTATTGATTTGTTGAGCTGAGTATACGTCATTTCACTAAACTAGGTGACGAGGTAGTTGTGAACTTGTGATGTGGAAAACCCCCTTGCGAGATTGTTAGATGAAGTAATTAAAAACTTGTGGGGCCCACCTAATTCAAGTCCATCGTATAGTCATCTAGAAAGCATACAAAACTCCTTTTGCATGTTAATTTATTTTTAGGGCGCTGATATTTTCGCCCTTGACGGCCCCCTTGGAGGCTAGTTTCCCTCTTGACAGCCCACTAACTATAAAGTACGATTCCCATCTACTTTTTACCGACGAAGCAGTCATTTCCTTTTTCTCTCCCCTTCCAGGATAAAATCACCCCACTCTACTCTACAGCTGTACAACACTACATCAAGCAAGGTGTAAGCCCAATGGTTTTTACCTTGGCATTCCCATCTTGTTTTGATGATTCCAACACACAAGTGATCATTTATCACTAATGTGTTTGTTTATCTAAGTTGTAGATCATGAAAAATTAAGATCAAGGATGCTTGGATTAAAGGCCAAGAAGCCCACATTGGACCACTAATTGGAAGGCCAAAGTCATCAAGCAAGAAGTCATGAAGACTTGAAGACATGAAGAAATTCATATTGAAGACCATTTTTTGTCTTTTAGAATGTAATTGATCCAAACCTAGATTAAGGTTTTTAGAGGCATAATTAAGTTAATCTCACACACCCTAAATAAACAAGTGATTGTATTTGTGTGTTCCAACACCTTGGAACCCTCATAGCAATCCCATCTTGGTTGAGAATTGGAAGCCCAAACAGAATTGAAAATCTGCTCTGCATAGGCTTCTCGGAACTCCGAGAATTATTCTCGGAACTCCGAGAAATGGTTCAGTAGACTATTTTCCAACTTCTGTGTGTATTCTCGGAACTCCGAGATTTTTTCTCGGAACTCCGAGAATTTGCTCGGAACTCCGAGAAATATTCTCGGAACTCCGAGAACACTACAACGGTCGGATTTTGAGCCGTTGGGAATTTTCCAGAAATTACCGTAATGCCACTGAACGGTCATATTTTGTTTTTCCTATAAATATGGGTGTTCTAAACATTCAATATATGAAATCCTAACACTCTAAAACTTCATTTGAATATCCAAGAGTGAATCAACTTCAATTGTGCCTCTCATCACCATCTTTAGGATTTGGATCATAGGCTCAAATTTGTACATCCATTTTGTAACCCTTGTGAGGGATTTTTCATTTCTTTCTTTCAAACCTTCGAGTGTTGTATTCGGGCGAGTATTCGGAGAAGCGAAGCCCATTCTCCGTGGTGAGGATAGCCACCTAGGTTAAAGCTATTGGGGTGAGGATAGCCACCAAAGTTAAAGCTATTGTAATTGGCATTCGATCTTCGCCAAGGTTAAGAAGATCAAATAGTGAAGCCATCAACGGGTTTGGTTGGTGGAGTGGAGTAGGCCTCGGATTTGAGGACCGAACCACTTTAAATCTCGGGTGCACTCTTTCTATCTCTTTGCTCTTTTATTTGCATTGCACCATTAGATTTAACTTGAATATTGATTCTTGATCTCTTAATCTTAAAATCGGTTTAAAGGTTTTAAATTGGTAGATTCTATTTCTTAAACAACCATATTCTCCCTCCTCATTGTGTTGCCAATCCAGTATAACTTGGGACCCCCCTACATCCCCCCTACATCGGATTTTCACAAGGTAGGCCCCACCATAGGATGATCCAAACCATCCATTTGATGGCCCACAACATAAATAGGTTGCACCCCAAAATATTATAGATCGGAGGTTTGAGATCATCCCGTGGAAATGATTTTGGGGGAACAACCTATTTACGTTGCGGTCCATCAAATGAACGGCTTGGATCCTCCTATTGTGTGGACCGTACAGTTCATTTTGAAAAATATAAGTGGGGCCTACAATTAGGGGTGAGCATTATTCGGTTAAAACAGAATACCCGTCGGTTCGGTTCGGTTTTGGTTTTTTTTTTTTGGAAATTCGGTTTCGGTTTTCTAAAAAAAAAAATCGGTTAACCGAATAACCAAAATTATGGATGAAAACCATTTTTTTTCCAAAAAAAAGTGCTATATGTGCACTCCGTAGGATGATTAAAACCGTCCATTTGATTGATCCCAACTTAATTAGGTTGTGCTCAAAAAATCATTCTGATCGGATGATCCTAGCCCTCCGATCCAAACCGAGATTTTAATTTTTCCCCTCTATTTCTCCTACAATTCGGTTATTCGGTTATAACTGAATAACCGAATTTTTATTCGGTTCGGTTTCGGTTACCGAAATTTGGTAACTGAAATTATTTCGGTTACCAAATTTCGGTCTATTCGGTTCGGTTAAAACCGAATAACCACCCCTACCTACAATTGGGCCTTAATGTTACTGTAAGACCTGAACCATAGGATGATCCAAACCATCTATTCGATGGCCCACAACTTAAATAGGTTTCACTCCAGAATATCATTTTCAAAATATCATTTTCAAAGGATGATCGCAACCCTCAAATCTATAGAGGTTTCTCTTTAGATCAGAGCTTTGGAAATAATATTTCGCGGTGCAACCTATTTACGTTGTGGGCCATCGAATGGATGGTTTGGATCATCCTATGGTGGGACCTACCTTCCTCACAAATTAAAACAAATTAATTATTGGGCCCACCAACAGTTCATGCACGTTGGAGACAGAGAGAGACACCGGATTGGAGTAGTGTTGTATCGGTTAAAAGTAGATAGGAAACATGCTTTATGGATTGGCCGCAAGATACAAAGTCAAAGTCTTATTGAAAGGCTATTTCGTGTGTGTTAAATACATTCAGCAATATAATAAGGTTCTTTTGTGTTCTGTTCTCTTCTGTGTTTCTGTATTACTTGTTCTTTAAATTCTACATAGTGGTATCAGAGCAGAAAGGCTGGGGACAATTTCGAAAGAAGACCAGCACGGGTTCGGTAAGTTGGCAATATGGCAGGCAATACCAATTCTTCAAGTTTTCAGCAAAACGTTCGTTTGTTTAAAGGTGCTAATTTTCAGTTTTGGTCTACTATGATGAAGACATCGTTTATGTCACGTGATATATGAATCCTTTTGAATATCGCGACTTTGTTCATTCGTATATTTTGATCTTAGTTACTTGTGTTTGATCATGCTTGTAAATCTCCACTGTGAACTTTTGAAATACGCAACCATGCTTCTCGTTGCATGTTTCAGTTTCAGCTACATTTTTAGTCTCGGGATGTGATTTGATCCTGTTTGGTTCGTATCTTGGCAAAATGATTCTCTGATTACTCATTCTATGCCCATTTTACTTCACATTGGTCCTTGCCTCCTATTTCGGTTCTTATTATTGTGGCCATGCTTCACATTTCAGTTTCGGTTTCTACATGTAAATTTTGTATGTTCTATTTTGGCTCTTATCGATTTGTGGTAATATGAATCCTTGATTATTTACCTTGTCTTAAGTATACTTTGTGTGGTTCCAAATCACTTGTGATGAACCCTATGTGAATTTCTTTGTGATGAACTATAAAAGATAACCATCAGAATGTGTAGTGTATCCCTCGCTTTAAGTTTGGGCTTCACTTTGACTTTCTGTTTCCCATCAGTGGGTTAGGATCATCCTGTTGCAGACTTCATGATCGGTGTGTGTGTGTGAGAGAGAGAGAGAGAGAGAGACGAATTCATGAAAAACAAGATTGTATAGTCAATCAATCCCTTGATTTCCCCAGTGACATACTCAGACTGTATTATTATTACTATTTTAAGAAATGCAAACATCAAGTTTGCATATTCCAATACACTATGGTAGTTAATGCATGGGATCCTTGTCGGTAGTCATCTAGTTTTTGGGCCCGAACTGTGCCTGAAGAAAATCAACTACTTTCTTGTCAAGTTGGAAGGCCTTGGCGAGAACATCATCGGAGATGGGCAGGTTTGATCCGAAGACGGCATTAGCTATGGTGATCACACCTGGGTTCTGACTTGCCAGAGCGGCAATGGCCACCGCATTGGTCTGTCCAACATTGAATTGGAAGTGAATGAGACCTATTGGAAACACAAACACATCACCCTTATTGAGGACCTTTGATATGAGCCGATTTTCGCCATTTTCAAGGTTAGAGGTGACGAAACCAACGAGGAGGGTGCCCTCTTGAACTACAATCATCTCAGTGCCCCTTGGGTGTGTGTGGGGAGGGTTTAGTCCGTAGGGTGCAAAGTCTATGCGAGCCATGGAGATGCCAAGAGTGTTGAGTCCTGGTATTTGGACCACGTTCACTGCGGTCACATTGGACCCAACTCGGTTATTTGTGTTGCGTGGCATGTCAAGCCCTGGAAAGAAGAAATCGCTTGCCTGAGCGAGCATTGGGTCCTTGCAAACCACGCCATTGACTAACACTGAGAAGGAAAAACATCAAAAAAAGATCAGCCAATAAAAAAAAATATAACCCATGCACGTAGGGCCGGTGTCCACACGCAGAGTAAATGCAATAACAATATTTCTCAAGTCATCTAGCCAAACCCCACAATACCTGCCAAAAATGGAATTGAGTTTGCACAAACACGTGATTATCATGATACTAATGGAAGTTAAATTGAGAAATAAAAAAAAAGCATTTGTACCTGGAGACATATTGTCAGCAACACAAAAGTCCTGTAGAGGACTGGGATCAGCGGCAAAGGTAAGAGAAGACGCCAAGGAAAGGAGTACAAGTACAAGGAGGGGAGTAGCCTTCTCCATTTTATCAATCTAAAGAGGAGTATTGGGTACGAGTGTTTTGATGGTGTGGAAGAAGCTTAGAATGCGTGCATATTTATAGGCAGAGAGAGAGAGAGAGAGAAATAGATGCATGGCTTAAGTGTCATGTGATTTCATGGAAATGGTCTTGTTACAACTTAATCAATATATGGTTTAACAACTACGCTATCTAATCTATTTTTTTCATCCAAGTAGATCTTTCCCCGCAAAGAATAGAAGCAGTCGTCAGACTCTTTTTTCTGTGAAAGTTGAAACAATCTTTTCGTACCTAAATTATAATGTAACTTATCTGAGTTGAAAAATGCCTGCCCTTTTTTTAAATGCTTAGATCTAAATTAATAAGTGGGGCTTGCCCCACCACCCAACTGGTCATGAGTACAGACAAAGAAAAATAAGAAACAACATATTATGGAGGAAGAAAATCAAAGATCCAATTTACTCCATCTCTCGCGAAACGGTCCGCTACCCTATTAGCCGAGCGAAGGACATGCTGAAATCAAACTGGGTGATCTCCCACATGGTCTCGAACAATGCCTACCCTATTTATACCTACCCATTTGATTGCTAATTTGCAGACCTTTTTTAAGGTTGGCCAATACCACTCTAATTAGGAAATTGATTTTTCCCGACCCCTTTTCAGCATTACCACCTCCTCTTGTTTATCTTTTCTTAAGAATGGCTATATTTCCACCTTTTGTTTGCCTTTCCCTGAAAATAGTCATTTCCAAGAAAGCACAAACAAAAGGATGGAAATGCGGAGGAATTGGGTAGAAAATAAAATTTCACTTGTAATTATAAAAAAACTTACAGCATCTATAAAAAAAATTATTTTCGTTACTTCACTATTAAAGATTAGTTGCCAAAACTTGGTTAAATGGTAAATAAATATATTTTAAACTCCTTTGACCATTTGGATGTTTTTCAAATATGCGATTTGAGAAATAATTGGTGTCGATTTTCTGTCGTTCAAGCTGTTGATATGGTGGACCCCCACTCACATAAAAAATCCATCCATCATCTACATTAAAACTATGATAGGATGATCCTGATCCACTGATGGCAAATTTATCAAAAAACGTCTTAATATATCATTTCCTTCGGGAAATCGTTTTGACTATTTCATGTTTTCGGATAATATTGTGATGGAATTACCATACCAATCTAATTGTTAATAGGGAAAAGTGTTTCTACACGGCCGAGTAGATACGTTATCTACTCCGTCGGCCAAAATTACAGTGGGGCCCACATTGTTTGGGTCCTGATCGCAATAGTTAGGGTGTGCCAAAAAAAAAAAAAAAACCATAAGATCATCCCAACCCTTCTATTTGTGGAGGTTAAATATGGAGGGCTATGAACCTCCCATTTTTAACCTCCACAAATTGAAGGGTTAGGATGATCGTTTGAAGTTGAGTTTTAGGGCACACCCTATCTATCTCAGGGCCTAACAAATGAATGCTCTGGATTATCCAAGCAATGTGGGCCCACTTTGTTTCATGCGACGTAGTAGACGACGTTATCTACTTTTGACCGAGTAGAAACACTTTTCCCTTGTTAATATCTTTTACATTATAAACTATAATTCAGAAAATATATTGTCAAATTAAGAGTTCTTCTAGCAAACCGTTACTACTTTACAATATTATAAAACAAGAGTTTTAATACAGTGCCCGACGGTCAAGTCCCATGTGGGCGGTACCCCCTTGATATTTGATCCAACAGCAGCCCAGTTTTTAAGAGGAGCAAAAGAAATAAATCACAAGCAATCACAAGAAGAAAACAATATATGCAGTTCACCATAATGGGCTACATCCAACGACAAGGTAACACAGGTCCATTATTTCAAACCAAATAGCACAACGTTACCTCCACACTTGTAAAAACCACCGAAAAACCCTTCTCTCCAACCTTCTATACAATCTCAAAAAACCCCCAAATCTATACACTAAGTATGAGGAGAAATCCCCTTAAAAAAACCTCCAACATTATGCTAGGGTTGCAAGGAAAAACTAATGGAAATGAAGAATGAAAGAAGAGGAACACACCCTAAGTAACCAGGAAGAAGAAACATGTTTTCGCCTCACCAGAGAAGCCCTCCTAGAGCCCAAAGAGAAAACCCCTCATTTCTTGTAGTAACCTTTTCTCCTCTCAAACCTCTCACTCTTCTCCTCCTTTTTAAAAACCTTTTTCTCTCTTGCCTTTACAAAACCATATGAGAGAGGCATGGAAAACATCCCACTTAAAAGACCAAGTGAGACCCGCTCCAAAAAAACAAAAAATGAAAAAACTGGTGCTCATGCGTCACCATTTTAACAATCTCCACATTGATGCATAATCATCGGCATACCAAGTCTTCCTTCTTGAGACCGAGAGAAGATAAACTTCGATCTAACTTTTCTCCTTGAACCATCGTTACGATCATATCCACTACATTCTCCTTGGTTCACACTTTCAACAAATAGATCCTTCCATCAGACTTCCTGAATGTAGTGATATTGTACCGATATATGTTTGGTCCTTTTGTGATTAACCGAATTCATGGCCAAACAAATGATGCACATGTTATCACAAAAAAATAATCCATGGGTTTTGACTCGATGCCAATCTCACCCATCAAACTTGAAGCCAAACTACTTTCTAGCAAGCTTCCGCTGTCTCCATGTACTCGGCCTCGATAGTGGATAAGGCAACCGTTGGTTGCAACTTTGCCATCCAACTAATAGGACCATTCCCATTAGCATAACCCATAATAGATCTTCCTTTGTCCATAAATTATTAAAAGTTAAAAAATCAAACAACTACACAAAATTTCTTTTAATTTAAAAAATCATTCGCATTTAAGATAAAGCTCATGGTACAAAAAAAAATGATGAGAATTTCACATTCTGCCCTAAATTTTCTTTTGCATATGACGAAGATAATTATACAATCTGAACAGATAAGTGTAAATGCCAAGAGTAAATCTCTTATATCTTATGTGTTTATAAAAAAACTAATAAAATTTCGTAATATAAGCTATTATATCTCTCATGTCTTATGTATTTACATATGGTCTTATATATCTTATAATTAGGATTTGTAAATGGTCCAATTTTTTTAAGAAAACTCCCCAAATTTTGAAGAGGAATCCATATCATTCTGATGAATTCGCTAAGGGTGCGACTTATTCTTGTTTTTAAATAATAATCCCTACCATTCTTGATCTTTTAAAACATTCCTAAAATAGATAAGTTAATGCCGCTAATCTTTTTTTTTTTTTTAAATTACAATCATTCATTTTCATCCATTTATATGCCATAAATTTAGATTATAAGATTGTCTCACAATGGAGATTTTTGAAACAATGGTCCATCCGCAATCGGGCCAAATATATGAACGCCTTAAACAATCAAATACGAAGGGGCATAATGTGTAAATAGGTTAATTTTAAATTAATCGTATCTACAAATAGAATATTAAGGAATTGCCTCTTTAAAAGTTAAGTAACTATATCGTGTGTGAGTGTACGTAGGGATTTGCTAGCATCCATCAACAGACCATCCGCGATGTGAGAGTTTGTCTTCATTCACGAGGTGGCTGCCCTCACATACAACAGCGCAGCCGTAAAATGGCTTCTGCGATGAATGCTAGCAAATCCCTATGTGCGTGTGCGCCAGTGTGCTAGTGCGTGCGTGCGTGTGCGTGTGCGTGTGTGTGCGTGTGAAGCATTAGAACCTTGTAGTCACGGCCCTTATAATTAATATTTTCCATGGCTTATTTTTATTTAAACTATTAGAACCTATAAAGTATTAAAAAAAAAAATTCTATCACCCGAATTTCTCAAAGTTTCACCGCCCTTTATCATTACACTTTACATTTATTTCGTTTTTAACATTTAATGATTTTAATGCTGATAGAGAGAGAGAGAGAGAGAGAGAGAGAGAGAGAGAGAGAGAGAGAGAGACGGCCCTTACACTTGTCATTTCAAAGAGAAGGAGATGGGGCTAATGGTTGTCAATTCTATATATGATACGTTTACATAGTGGACTGCTACACATATGTCATATTTGGTTTAAACAGCGGACTACTACACATATGTCATATTCAGCAGACATTGAATTGGGGATTATAGGTATTCTACTAGCCCACGCACATCACATGGTAAGATACAACTCAATAAGAGAATTAAGGTGGGAGGTTATATTCCTTGGGACGAGAGTGTGTATATCTTCATCTTTGATCCAGGTGGACTAATTCCCGGGTGGAATTTATGTGAACTCAGGGCCGAGTTCTTTCTAAGAAGGCAAGTGTGATGCACTACATCCTTTGGTGCATCTGCTTCACCATTACTTGCAATAGTAATGTTATTATACTATTGTCCTTCCATATTTTGTTATATTTAGTAGTCATCATTATTAATCATTTGATTATTATACATGTCCTTTTTTAGTCTCTTTACCATTGGGGGTTATGTTGGTTGATGTTAGTTGTAAGGGCTGTCTATATGAAGCCAATCTCATTTCATTTCTGAGAATGACATTGATTTGAGAGAGAGAGAGAGGCTCTTCTCCTTTATTCTTTCTTTCCTTGTTAATGAATTGGAATTGTAGACTAGTGTTATAGTCCTTTTTCTCTTCATTCCATTATTTTCTTGTTGAATGCATGAAGAAGAACTGATCAAGATCAGTTTGTTATCACTGACAGATTTAAACACACTAGCATCTTCTTCCTTGAGAGATCTTTCTTAAGGCTGGCAACGGGGCGGGTCGGGGCCGGATGTTGGGGTCCCCTACCCCTTGCCCTATGCGGGGAATTTTCCCCCTCCCCTTCCCCTCCCCACTGCGGGGATCATGGGGAATCCCCCTCCCCTCCCCATGGGGAATATCTAATCCCCATCCCCGCCCCACATCCTTTGGGGACAATCACTTTACTTTGTTAAATGTTAGGTTTAAAACTAAAGATTTACTAGGGACAATCACTTCAGGCATGTTGCGGCTTGGCTGTTGCATGTGAGAGTAGCCACACAACCCACACAGGCTAAGATTTTGTCTTATTCATTTTATTAACCTGGGGACAACGATGGTTGCTCTCAGATTCATTTAATTGATCGATAGTCCCTAGCAGATCCCTAATTTCCAATCCCACTTGCCAAAAAGTACTGTACGTGCCACACCATAGGAAGATCCAAACCATCCATTTGATGGGCACACCATAAGAAGAGGAACACACCTTGGAAAACCAAGAAGAAGAAACTTGTTTTCGCTTTACCACAAAGCCCTCCTAAAGCCCCAAGAGGAAACCCCTCTTTTCTTGTCTAAACCTTTTCTCCTCTCAAATCTCTCACTCTTCTCCTTTTTTAAACCCTATTTATCTTTTGTCTTTAAAAAACCATATGAGAGAGGCAAGGAAAACATCCCATTTAAAAGACCAAGAGATACCGACTTCGAAAAAAGAAATAAAAAAATGGTGCTCATGCGTCACGATTTTAACAATCTCCACCTTGATGCACAATCACCAGCGTGCCAACCCTTCCTTCTTGAGACTGGGAGAAGATAAACTTCAATATAACTTCTCTCCTTGAACCATCTTTATGAGCATATCCACCACATTCTCTTTGGTTCACACCTTCAACAAATAGATCCTTCCATCTTTAATGACTTCCTAAATGTAGTGATATTGAACCGATATATATGTGGTCCTTTGTGAAAAATTGAATTCTTGGCCAAATAAATGATACTCATGTTATCACAAAATAAATCCATAGGTTTTAACTTAATGCCTCGATAGTGGATAATGCAACCGTTGGTTGCAGCTTTGACATCTAATTAATAGGACCATTCCCAAACCTAAATATATAACCCGTAGTAGATCTTTCTTTGTCCATATCATTAGCATAACTTGTATCAACAAAATCATGCAACGGATTCGAATCCTTTCCATATATCATAACATAATCAGTAGTACTTCTTAGGTAGCGAAGCACCAATTTGGCGGCCTCCGAATGTGCTTTACCTGGATTCGCCATAAACCGGATTAAAACTCCAACCGCATAAGCAATGTTCGGCCTAGTTCATATCACGATAAACATCAAGCTCCCAACAATGATAGCATATGGGACTCGATCCATTTTCTTCATCTCCTCTTCCGATTTTGGGAATTGATCGGAACATATCTTAAAGTGAGCCGCTGATGATGGCTTTATCGGCTTAGATTTGCTTATCCCAAACCTTTCAAGCCCCTTTTTTACAAACATATTTTGTGAAAGCAACAAAGTTCCATTCTTTTTATCCTTGGAACTTTGTTGCTTTCACAAAAGATGTTTATAAAAAAGGTGCTTGAATGGTTTGGGATGAGCAAGTCTAAGCCGATAAAGACACATTAGCAGCTTACTTTAAGTTATGTTCCAATCAGTGCCCAAAATTGGAAGAGGATGTGCAGAAAATGGATCGAATCCCATATGCTACCCTTGTCGGGAGCTTGATGTTTTCCATGGTATATACTAGGCCAAAAATTACTTACGCGGTTGGAGTTTTAAGCCGGTTTATGGGGAATCTGGGTAAAGCGCATTCAGAAGCCGTCATTGTTAGGGTGTGTGCCCTAATCAAAATCCAGTTGTTGTAATGTTGCAACTATTATTTATTGTTACATGACATCTATTGGGTATTTGTTGGAGTGAATCGTGAGAATATGCCTGGCAACAATATA
Source organism: Tasmannia lanceolata (assembly GCF_043159265.1). Taxonomy (NCBI): domain Eukaryota; kingdom Viridiplantae; phylum Streptophyta; class Magnoliopsida; order Canellales; family Winteraceae; genus Tasmannia; species Tasmannia lanceolata. The sequence continues at coordinate 204,593 of NW_027518932.1, read as the reverse complement.
TTATTAACTTATATGCCCAATTGTTTAAGGGTGGAGACACAATTCTCTTCCATGAATGCAACCCAAGCATGAGACTGGTCAACCCATGGAGCCTTAGGTTTTAGATGTTAGAAACCCTTAAAAGATAGATAAATCATTAACCTAATGTGCTTCTAGGCACACCTTTATCCTTAGGTAGCATCGTAGGATAGGTCATGCACATTGAGATTATGTGGTGGGGAGATATGATCTTCAGGTTCTTTGCAGACCTAGAATGTTCTTGGTTGGGGTTGAGATTGGACATCTCGTACCTGTACACAACTAGAATCGAACCTGCCTCCATATACGCATTGGGGTGGCCTATCTAGGTCACTGGGGTAGTTGATTCTAAGTAGGTGGAATGGGCGAAATGATTGGATCACACACTGAACGGATGGCTTCGTAGAATAACCTGTGGACAAGGAATTGGATAAGGTTATTCTGTCAGACAGGACCCTTGGATATGTCCTTAGACCTGAGGGATAATTTTAGTCTGTGGGCGCACCTTATGGCTTTGGTCTATCTAACAATAGTCCCCGGTCCGGGGTTACCAGTTGGTAGTGCTGGGTCATGGGGTAAACCCGTGGGATCAATAGTGATACCCATCATGGAATCCTCCACCCCTCCTATAGAGGAAAATCATATTCAATTTCGATCTCAGCTAGGCCATTAAATAATGACTGGCCAATCCGTTTGATAAATTGTTTATCAAAGTTTTTCAAAAACATTGATTGTTTCAAAAGGGAGCTGCAAATGCATTTGCGGGCCCAAGCTTGATAGATAGAAAGGTATACCATTGAGTGAGCCCATGGGGTAATTGATGTCCACCCTCCACAAGACCCAACTCGGTAAATGAAGGATTGGAGGAAGGACTACACATTGGATGTGATTTGGGTAATTTGATCTAATGGTCTTCTTCTGGGTAACGTCATGGTGGGGGTCACTTGCCTAATGCTATCGTAGTTGGACTACATTGCGTGAGATCACAGTAGGGCCCATTGTGGACCCTGTAAGAATGATCATTGGATCCCTGGGCCGATCACACTCACAACTCGCTAGACCCTTATGGATTGTTGGACAATATGGGTTTCAGATTTGATCGTATGTGTGATATGGATTGGATCCACTATATGTGATACAGGGAGGAAGAGCACCATACATAGGGTGCACACACATGTATTAAAGATGAGATACACCATATTATGGTGTGTACATGTCTTAATTAACATGTGCTTATTAAATGCTCAAATCCTATTGGATAAGAGTTATGAGAGATCCCATTGGTTGATTTATTCTAATTTCCTATTGGTGGAAATTTAAAAAGGAAAAGAGAGAATTTGAGTTGGAGAAGGTTTCCTATTTCTAAAAGTCCCATTGGTTATTGGTAACATTCAATAAGAAAAAATCATTTTGAGTATCCATGTGTTTTACATGTTTAAGAAACAGAGAGTTTTAATTGAATTTAGTTTCCAAAATCAAGGGGACACATACAAGGGAATGAATTGCTAGAGGGAACTCTATAAACGGAGGGGATGGGTGGACAATTTGGATTACTTGCACAATTTGGAAACCCATATGCAAAATTCGTCCAGCCCATCTCCCCTCCCAATTTCATTTTTCTCCTTTCTTTTTCCCGCTTCTAGTTTTATTTCTAGTTCTTTAGAAGAACTTGAAAGCCTTATTGGTTTTAGTTTGGGAGAGGATTCCAAGTTCTCTCCTATATCTCCTTCAACCGCACGGTTTGAGAAGCCACTACTTCGACTTCCGGACCAGCTTGGGTTTCAGAAACGTCGGGTCCTAATGGGGAGTAGATCAAGCAGAGATTGGCAGTATCGGTCAACCAATTGGTAAATGTCCTTAACCATCCGAATTTCAATTCATAAACATTGATTAATCTAGCAACTAAGATCTTGGTTCAGTTGGTGGATCGAAAAGTTTTTGTCTTTAGCTCAATCTTGTTTCTGCCGTGCATATTGATTCCACTGCCGAGTTTCAGTCAAATGAGCGCTTTTCTATGTAAGAGGTACTAGTGATTATGCTATCACATATGAGAAGGATTCGAAGTCGCTGCATGGTTTTTTTTATGCAAGTTATGCTAATGTTATGAACAAAGGAAGATCTATTATGGGTAATGTATTCGAGTTTAGGAATGGTCTTATTAGTTTGATGTCAAACTTGCTACCAACGGTTGCATTATCCTGTACCGAGCCCGAATACATGGCGGCAATGGAATCTTGCAAGGAATCTGAAAATAAATATGTGTAGGCCTAGGTGATTGCAACCCAAAGGGGAAGCGAATTAGATTTATAAAATTGTGCCCTTTTAAAGGATTGATTAAGAAATTAAATCAAAGAAAATTTTAACAATAAACACAAAGAACTTAAAATCAATGCACAAGTAAAGTAAAGGAGATAAGGGAAGGAGTACAATGAGATTTAATAGGGGTTCGGTTTAAAACCCCAGACCTACATCTCCACCACAACTGTTGATGGTCACTAAAATCTGTTCTTAACGGTGAAGATCAAACCAATACAACGAGGTTGCTCTGCGCCTCAACACTTGTCGACGGAGACGGATCTATGTCTCCCAACACTCACCTTCGGAGAAGGCTCTGCATCTCTGATTACTTGCCAAATATAAGATTAAAAGAATGAAGGAATGCATTGTTCAAAGGCAATTACACAAGATGCTCTCATAAAGATATACAATTTTAAGCCTTGAATCCAATCCCTCATAAGATTTCTCGAAGAGAGGCACAAGGAGTGACTTTTCACTCAAGAGATGCTTTAAGTGTATATTAGAGCTTGTTGATTTTGTCTAAGTGGTTTGAGAACCCTTTTATAGCCAAAAACCCAAAAACTAGCCATTTGGGACACCCCCAACGGCTCTGTAATGGATAGTTTAAACTAGCCGTTAGGCTATTTAAAATACTTGCGAAGTCACTCACGGTGGACCGCCAGAGGCTCTCTCATGTTTTTTAAGGGAGAAATACAGACACACCCCCTTTAGTTTCTAACACATTCAATTCTAACCCTGACTTTCAAACGTGACAAGTACACCCCCTGAAGTTGTTTTAACGTGACGGAGTAGATGGCGAGGTAGAAATGACCAAAATGCCCTCATCTTCCCCAACTGAAAATTAAGGTTTTCAGACTTAAAAACTGAAATTAGGGTTACTTAAAAACTGAAATTAGGGTTTGATTCAAACCCTTGTTTATTTATCAACATAAACCCTTGATTTAGGAGTTTTATTTATCTTCATTCGCACCATTATCATGAATTGCACATAAACCCTAATATTTTAGGGCTTTTTTTGTTTTATTTTTTTTCTTGAAATGTGGCTTTGATGTAGCCATGGGTGGGGTTTCATTGTTTGTGGTGGAGGTGACGGCGGTGGCCGGAGGTGTCGGCGGTGGCCGAAGGTGGCGACGGCAGCAGTGGAAAATGGCGTAACCCTAATCCCTCTGCAAATGAGGGTGTTTCTGGCGTCAAAATATTAACCATGGTTAGTTTTAGTCTTTCTATCAGGTTAAACCGACGGACAGTTGAAGGAGGGGGTGTACTTGTCACAAATTGAAACCTCAGGGGGTGTACTTGTCACGTTTTGAAAGTCACTGTTAGAGTTGTCAGAAACAAGAGGGGGTGTAAATGTATTTTTTTCCTTTTTTTTATATCAGAATGGCACCGGTCGACCGACCATGTCTCGATCGACCGTCCCCCCCCTGAATTTTGGCCATTTCATATTTTCCTATTGTTTTGCCTTGGGAACTTGGTCCGCTTGATTTTCTTCATTCCATTAGCTTACTTGGGGTATTTTAACCCTCTTTTGATGCCTTGTTTGGATCCTAAGTGTGGGATTGGATTTTACATTCTATTTGACACAAGACTTGACTTTTGATCTTCTTCAAATTGTGTCTTCTAGTCCCTTTCAACTTCATGGATCTCCTCTTGCTTTGACTTTGAACCTTGACGAACCTTCAACTTAAATAACAAACACAATTAGTACATATAATCATTTGTGTTTTGAATCATCATAAAATAGAAGATAGCCAAGGGTTGAACAATTAGGCTTACATCTCCCCCCTTTTTTGATGACATCATACAAGGGATTTTCCAATAAAATATGTTTTGAAGTAAATGATATTCCAACTTAGAACTTTAAAACATAACACCAAATTTCTTTCCTCCTTTGTCATCCACATAAAGAAGAGATGAGAGCATATCAAAATATCAAGGGGTTTTGAAATATTAATACATAAGTTTTAGGTTCGCCTTAGTCAAATAGAATTTAAAACTACAACTCCCTCTTTTTTTATTTAGAAATTCAATATAAGAGGGGGTTTTCAAAAAGAAATTGCCAAGGACTCTAGAATTTTCATTTTAAGTTCAACCTTCGGCTTAACTCATCATCTCAAAATGATTTTCAACATTCATTTTCAAATTGTAAAGATTTTTCAATTTTTAGCTCCAGCCCCTAAATCTGAGTAAAAACTCAAACAATGATTCATGTTGGAGCTTTTAGAACCCAAGTTTTATTGGGTCCATTCCTTCTAACCCATTTAGAATATTGATTTCTATGCTCACATTGAAATTTATAATGTCCATAAGATCCACAATAGTGACATCTTATGGATGGGTTAGCATGCCTTCTAGATGCAAAATATGTTCTATAGTAAGTTGTGCATCTAGAACTTTTAAGAATAATGTCTACAATTCTATCCCCATTAATAAACCTATTTAGACATATTCTCAACTTTTCATTTTCTCTTTTAAGATCTTGAATTTGGTTTAAAAAATCATTAATTTCTTCTTGATTTTCCCTGTTTGAGTATTTATTAATTTTCATGATCACTTTTTAATTCAACAATTTGATAAGAAAATTCAAGAATTAATCCCTCATTTTCTTCCTTGAGGGTTTCATTTTCTTTCTTCAAATATTCAAGTTCTTTACTAAAATCATTTTTGGAAGAAGGTTCAAACTTTTGATCTTCTTCAAAATATTATGATGAAGACCTTGTTTATGTCTTGTGATAAGTGAATCCTTTTGAATATCCTGACTATGTCTATTGGTATATTTTGATCTCAGTTACTTGTGTTTGATCATGCTGCTTGTAAAATCTCCACTGTGAACTTTTGAAATACGCGACCATGCTTCTTGTTGCATATTTCAGTTCCAGCTTCATTTTTAGTCTAGGTATGTGATTTGATCTTGTTTGGTTCGTATCTTGGGAAAATGATTCTCTGATTACTCATTCTATGCCTATTTTACTTCACATTGCTCCTTGCCTCCTATTTCGGCTTTTATAATTGTGGCCATGCTTCTCATTTCAGTTTCGGTTTCTCCATGCAAATTTTGTATGTTCTATTTTGGCTCTTATCCATTTGTGGTAATATGAATCCCTGATTATTTACCTTGTGTTAAGCATATTTTGTGTGGCTCAAAATTACTTGTGTTGAACCATCAGAATGTGTAGTGTATCCCTCACTCTAAGTTTCGGCTTCACTTTGACTTTCTGTTGCAGCCTTCTGTTTCCCTACCATGCTAGACCCAGCTAGAGTAATGCTTGTTTACTATCTGAGCGTTAGCTCACTCGTAGTTTAAAATTTTCAGATATTGAAATTGGACTTGTGCAAAGATCTGGAGTGGGAGCGTACCCTCGTTTTATTTGGTCAAAGGACTAGTAATTTGCACTTGAGCGTGTATACATCTTTTAATAGTATTGATGGATATCGATGTTTTAGTTTTACATTGGCTTTACTACTCTGATATATGCCTGGATTTATTTCCGATATATGATTCTAATTACCTTACCAGATTGTGAGGGTCGCGTTGTAGGTATGAGGCACCGTCGTTTGCCCGGCCTGGATCTCGGATTTGGGTGTGTGTGTGTGTGTGTGTGTGTGAGAGAGAGAGAGAGAGAGAGAGAGAGAGAGAGAGAGAGAGAGAGAATTCATGAAAAACAAGACTGTATATTCAATCAATCGCTTGATTGTCCCATTGACATGCTCAAACTGTATTATTATTACGATTTTAAGAAATGCAAACACCAAGTTTGCTTATTCAAATACACTATTGTAGTTAATGCATGGGATCCTTGTCGGTAGTTATCTAGTTTTTGGGCCCGAACTGTGCCTGAAGAAAATCAACTACTTTCTTGTCAAGTTGGAAGGCCTTGGCGAGAACATCATCGGAGATGGGCAGGTTTGATCCGAAGACGGCATTAGCTATGGTGATCACACCTGGGTTCTGACTTGCCAGAGCGGCAATGGCCACCGCATTGGTCTGTCCAACATTGAATTGGAAGTGAATGAGACCTATTGGAAACACAAACACATCACCCTTATTGAGGACCTTTGATATGAGCCGATTTTCGCCATTTGCAAGGTTAGAGGTGACGAAACCAACGAGGAGGGTGCCCTCTTGAACTACAATCATCTCAGTGCCCCTTGGGTGTGTGTGTTGAGTCCTGGTATTTGGACCACGTTCACTGCGGTCACATTGGACCCAACTCGGTTATTTGTGTTGCGTGGCATGTCAAGCCCTGGGAAGAAGAAATCGCTTGCTTGAGCGAGCATTGGGTCCTTGCAAACCACGCCATTGACTAACACTGAGAAGGAAAAACATCAAAAAAAGATCAGCCAATAAAAAAAAACATAACCCATGCACGTAGGGCCGGTGTCCACACGCAGAGTAAATGCAATAACAATATTTCTTAAGTCATCTAGCCAAACCCCACAATACCTACCAAAAATGGAATTGAGTTTGCACAAACACGTGATTATCATGATACTAATGGAAGTTAAATTGAGAAATAAAAAAAAAGCATTTGTACCTGGAGACATATTGTCAGCAACACAAAAGTCCTGTAGAGGACTGGGATCAGCGGCAAAGGTAAGAGAAGATGCCAAGGAAAGGAGTACAAGTACAAGGAGGGGAGTAGCCTTCTCCATTTTATCAATCTAAAGAAGAGTATTGGGTGCAAGTGTTTTGACGGTGTGGAAGAAGCTTAGAAAGGGTGCATATTTATAGCAGAGAGAGAGAGAGAGATAGATAGAGAGATGCATGGCTTAGGGGTCATGTGATTTCATGGAAATGGTCTTGTTACTACCAAATCAATACACGGTTTAACAACTACGCTATCTAATCTAATTTTTTATCCAAGTAGATCTTTTCCAGCAAAGAATAGAAGCAGTCGTCGGACTTGTTTTTCTGTGTAAATTTTGTTTTTAATATTTTGAAATGGTAAGATCTAAATTAATAAGTGGAGCGAGCCCCACGACCGAGCTGGTCGTAAGTATACAAAGAAAAATAAAAAACGACATATTATGCAGGAAGAAAACCAAAGATCCAATTCACTCCATCTCTCGCAAAACTGTCCGCTACACTATTAGCCGAGGGATGGACATGCTGAAATCAAACTGGGTGATCTCCCACACGGCCTCAAACAATGCCTACCCTATTTATACCATGTATATATTCCCAAAATACTTACCCATTTCATTGCTAATTTGCAGACCTTTTTTTAAGGTTGGCCAATACCACTCTAATTAGGAAATTGATTTTTCCCGACCCCTCTTCAGCATTTCCTTCTCCTTTTGTTAATCTTTTCTTAAGAATGGCTACATTTCCACCTTTTGTTTGCCTTTCTCTGAAAATAGTCATTTCCAAGAAAGCACAAACAAAAGGATGGATATGCTGAGGAATGAGGTAGAAATTAAAATTTCACTTGTAATTATTAAAAAAAACTTATGGCATCTCTAAAAAATTTTATTTTAGTTACTTCGTTATTAAAGATTCTTTGCGAAATCTTAGTTAGATTGTAAATAAAATAATAAATATATTTTAAACTCCTTTTACCATTTGGTTGTTTTTCAAATATGCAATTTGAGAAAAAAAAATGGCGTCGATTTTCTATCGTTGAAGCTGTTGATCTGGTGGACCCCCACTCACACCGAAAGGCCATCCATCATCTACGCTAAAACTATGGTAGGATGATCCTAACCCACTGATGGCAAATTTTTCAAAAAACGTCTTAAAGAATTTAAAAACGATTTTTTCAATAACTTAATATCATAAATTTTGGGGGCAACTAAGACGCCCTTATCTATATATTTGTACCAATATGGCTCCAATAGTATATCTACTACTACCTAATACATCTTTTTTCCCAACTTGACTTTCATTAGGTTGGATAATTTAATTAAGGGAAAATTACAGACACACCCCCTCAAATATGGTAAAATTCCACTTCTAACCCCGTGGTATCAAAGGTACCAAAGACACCCCCTTAGTTTTCAATAATGCTTGTTATATGACGGGGTGTACAGGAACGAATAAATTGTTAGGGGGTGTCTTTGATGGATTTTGAACTATAGGGTGAAAAGTAGGGGATCTACTTAAAAATGTCAGAAAGTTGAGGGGTTGCCTTTGGTACCTTCGATACCACGGGGTTAGAAGTGGAATTTCGCCCTAGTTGAGGGGGTGTATCCTGTATTTTTCCCTTTAATTAATGCCCTATTTATCTGAAAAAGGGCACCACTTATTGAGCGGGAAAGGCATACTCTATATGTAGCTAATCCAAGGGGTTTATTCCATATATAAATTAGAGAAATGATAATGGGAATGGCTGCCTTGCAAAAACCAGCTAAAGGTCGCTCCACATTGGTCCATCCCAACAAAAATCATTTGAAAGAGCACAGAAAAATATGAAAATGGCACGGACAGATATTAAATTAATGGAAAAAGAAATCCACCTTGATCAGAAGTCCCAATAGGAGCGCCCATGCAGATGGTTTTTTGCAAGGGCACCATTCATTTTAGCATTTTCGTCTTGAAATTATATATGAAAGGAGGCCAATCCAAAGAATTGCTTATCCAAGGATGTGTATCCTCCAACGACAGAGAACAATGCAATTCCATGCCACGTCCAGTTTTATACATTTTCAAAGTTTCTGTTCCCACTAATTATTGATTTGTTGAGCTGAGTATACGTCATTTCACTAAACTAGGTGACGAGGTAGTTGTGAACTTGTGATGTGGAAAACCCCCTTGCGAGATTGTTAGATGAAGTAATTAAAAACTTGTGGGGCCCACCTAATTCAAGTCCATCGTATAGTCATCTAGAAAGCATACAAAACTCCTATTGCATGTTAATTTATTTTTAGGGCGCTGATATTTTCGCCCTTGACGGCCCCCTTGGAGGCTAGTTTCCCTCTCGACAGCCCACTAACTATAAAGTACGATTCCCATCTACTTTTTACCGACGAAGCAGTCATTTCCTTTTTCTCTCCCCTTCCAGGATAAAATCACCCCACTCTACTCTACAGCTGTACAACACTACATCAAGCAAGGTAGGCCCCACCATAGGATGCTCCAAACCATCCATTTGATGGCCCACAACATAAATAGGTTGCACCCCAAAATATTATAGATCGGAGGTTTGAGATCATCCCGTGGAAATGATTTTGGGGGAACAACCTATTTACGTTGCGGCCCATCAAATGAACGGCTTGGATCCTCCTATTGTGTGGACCGTACAGTTCATTTTGAAAAATATAAGTGGGGCCTACAATTAGGGGTGAGCATTATTCGGTTAAAACCGAATACCCGAACCGAATTGGTCGGTTCGGTTCGGTTTTGGTTTTTTTTTTTTGGAAATTCGGTTTCGGTTTTCTAAAAAAAAAATCGGTTAACCGAATAACCAAAATTATGGATGAAAACCATTTTTTTTCCCAAAAAAAGTGCTATATGTGCACTCCGTAGGATGATTAAAACCGTCCATTTGATTGATCCCAACTTAATTAGGTTGTGCTCAAAAAATCATTCTGATCGGATGATCCTAGCCCTCCGATCCAAACCGAGATTTTAATTTTTCCCCTCTATTTCTCCTACAATTCGGTTATTCGGTTATAACTGAATAACCGAATTTTTATTCGGTTCGGTTTCGGTTACCGAAATTTGGTAACTGAAATTATTTCGGTTACTAAATTTCGGTCTATTCGGTTCGGTTAAAACCGAATAACCACCCCTACCTACAATTGGGCCTTAATGTTACTGTAAGACCTGAACCATAGGATGATCCAAACCATCTATTCGATGGCCCACAACTTAAATAGGTTTCACTCCAGAATATCATTTTCAAAATATCATTTTCAAGGGATGATCGCAACCCTCAAATCTATAGAGGTTTCTCTTTAGATCAGAGCTTTGGAAATAATATTTCGCGGTGCAACCTATTTACGTTGTGGGCCATCGAATGGATGGTTTGGATCATCCTATGGTGGGACCTACCTTCCTCACAAATTAAAACAAATTAATTATTGGGCCCACCAACAGTTCATGCACGTTGGAGAGAGAGAGAGAGACACCGGATTGGAGTAGTGTTGTATCGGTTAAAAGTAGATAGGAAACATGCTTTATGGATTGGCCGCGAGATACAAAGTCAAAGTCTTATTGAAAGGCTATTTCGTGTGTGTTAAATACATTCAGCAATATAATAAAGTTCTTTTGTGTTCTGTTCTCTTCTGTGTTTCTGTATTACTTGTTCTTTAAATTCTACATAGTGGTATCAGAGCAGAAAGGCTGAGGACAATTTCGAAAGAAGACCGGCACGGGTTCGGTAAGTTGGCAATATGGCAGGCAATACCAATTCTTCAAGTTTTCAGCAAAACGTTCCTTTGTTTAAAGGTGCTAATTTTCAGTTTTGGTCTACTATGATGAAGACATCGTTTATGTCACGTGATATATGAATCCTTTTGAATATCGCGACTTTGTTCATTCGTATATTTTGATCTTAGTTACTTGTGTTTGATCATGCTTGTAAATCTCCACTGTGAACTTTTGAAATACGCGACCATGCTTCTCGTTGCATGTTTCAGTTTCAGCTACATTTTTAGTCTCGGGATGTGATTTGATCCTGTTTGGTTCGTATCTTGGCAAAATGATTCTCTGATTACTCATTCTATGCCTATTTTACTTCACATTGGTCCTTGCCTCCTATTTCGGTTCTTATTATTGTGGCCATGCTTCACATTTCAGTTTCGGTTTCTACATGTAAATTTTGTATGTTCTATTTTGGCTCTTATCGATTTGTGGTAATATGAATCCTTGATTATTTACCTTGTCTTAAGTATACTTTGTGTGGTTCCAAATCACTTGTGATGAACCCTATGTGAATTTCTTTGTGATGAACTATAAAAGATAACCATCAGAATGTGTAGTGTATCCCTCGCTTTAAGTTTGGGCTTCACTTTGACTTTCTGTTTCCCATCAGTGGGTTAGGATCATCCTGTTGCAGACTTCATGATCGGTGTGTGTGTGTGTGAGAGAGAGAGAGAGAGAAAGAGAGAGAGAGAGAGAGACGAATTCATGAAAAACAAGATTGTATAGTCAATCAATCCCTTGATTTCCCCAGTGACATACTCAGACTGTATTATTATTACTATTTTAAGAAATGCAAACATCAAGTTTGCATATTCCAATACACTATGGTAGTTAATGCATGGGATCCTTGTCGGTAGTCATCTAGTTTTTGGGCCCGAACTGTGCCTGAAGAAAATCAACTACTTTCTTGTCAAGTTGGAAGGCCTTGGCGAGAACATCATCGGAGATGGGCAGGTTTGATCCGAAGACGGCATTAGCTATGGTGATCACACCTGGGTTCTGACTTGCCAGAGCGGCAATGGCCACCGCATTGGTCTGTCCAACATTGAATTGGAAGTGAATGAGACCTATTGGAAACACAAACACATCACCCTTATTGAGGACCTTTGATATGAGCCGATTTTCGCCATTTGCAAGGTTAGAGGTGACGAAACCAACGAGGAGGGTGCCCTCTTGAAGTAGAAGGTATGACATTGTATAGGCCATTGTTAATTTTTGTTATGTATAGCATCACAGAGTTGAAAGTATCTTTCTCAAGCACCTTAACCAACGTTTGGAAGATATCGTCGCTATCAACGTCGATTAGAGTGCTTATATATGGATCAACAACATATCGACATTTGATGGATAGTGACACCCGTCCTGCAATACTCCCAATTCGACTGTGGATTAGAGCCTCCAATTCTTTAAGATTCATTCGGGGACTTACCAATAAGAATTTCTTACTCCCACCAACATATTCACAATTAACTTCATCCTTCAGTATGCCATCATAGTGTAACAGTACAGAAACCATTGTGCGTGCCACTTTACGAAGACCTGCAAAGGGCCAACAAGATATCATAAGAACCACTACGTAAAGGGGGCTTCTTAAGGCGAATAAGTAGAGGCCGGCTTAACCAAAACATTGGGAGGCACACGTTGAGGAGGTGAACCAGACAACTCTGGTCTTGAAAGAACAAAATATGAGCTTCCTGATTGAGAACTTGTCTGCAAAAGGAGTATATGATATGGTTAAGACTTAAACATGACAAGAAGATGATAACATTTTTATTTAGAGTACATTTAATACCAGACTAAAGCATGCAAATAATTGCACTTAAGTGAACATTGCATTTCAAGTATACAGGTCACAATACCAAATCTAGTTTAAAGACGAAATGTACCAGAAATTAGTTTCACATGTTAGATCTGGCAAGGATATAATATTTTCTTAAATAAATCACACCAGAAGGGATTATGGGCCCTCAAATGGGGTAGAAGAAGTACCCTTGGAGGGTCCATCAAATCCAGAAGATGTTCCTCAAGTTCAAAGTCATGGGTTTTCAGCTCCAAAAATGGGGTTACTAGTACCTAAGGGGGGGCTTCTCAAGGGCAGTAGAGGGGAGCTGCGCATGGTATTACAGAAGGGATTATTGGCCCTCAGATGGGGTAGAAGAAGTACCCTTAGAGGGCCCATCAAATCCAGAAGATGTACCTTAAGTTCAAAGTCATGGGTTTTCAGCTCCAAAAATGGGGTTACTAGTACCTAAGGGGGGCTTCTCAAGGGCAGCAGAGGGGAGCTGCGCATGGTATTACAGAAGGGATTATGAGCTCTCAAATGGGGTAGAAGAAGTACCCTTGGAGGGTCCATCAAATCCAGAAGATGGTCCTCAAGTTCAAAGTGATGGGTTTTCAGCTACAAAAAGGGGTTACTAGTACCTAAGGGGGGCTTCTCAAGGGCAGTAGAGGGTTGCTGCGCATGGTATTACAGAAGGGATTATGGGCCCTCAAATGGGGTAGAAGGAGTACCCTTGGAGGGTCCATCAAATCCAGAAGATGTTCCTCAAGTTCAAAGTCATGGGTTTTCAGCTACAAAAATGGGGTTACTAGTACCTAAGGGGGGCTTCTCAAGGGCAATAAGAGGGGAGCTGCGCATGGTATTATAGAAGGGATTATGAGCCCTCAAATGGGGTAGAAGAAGTACCCTTGGAGGGCCCATCAAATCCAGAAGATGTTCCTCAAGTTCAAAGTCATGTGTTTTCAGCTACAAAAATAGGGTTACTAGTACCTAAGGGGGGCTTCTCAAGGGCAGTAGAGGGGAGCTGCGCATGGTATTACAGAAGGGATTATGGGCCATCAAATGGGGTAGAAGAAGTACCCTTGGAGGGTCCATCAAAACCAGAAGATGTTCCTCAAGTTCAAAGTCATGGGTTTTCAGCTACAAAAATGGGGTTACTAGTACCTAAGGGGGGCTTCTCAAGGGCAGTAGAGGGGAGCTGCGCATGGTATTACAGAAGGGATTATGGGCCCTCAAATGGGGTAGAAGAAGTACCCTTGGAGCACCCATCAAATCCAGAAGATGTTCCTCAAGTTCAAAGTCATGGGTTTTCAGCTATAAAAATGGGGTTACTAGTACCTAAGGGGGGCTTCTCAAGGGCAGTAGAGGGGAGCTGCGCATGGTATTACAAAAGAGATTATGGGCCCTCAAATGGGGTAGAAGAAGTACCCTTGGAGGGCCCATCAAATCCAGAAGATGTTCCTCAAGTTCAAAGTGATGGGTTTTCAGCTACAAAAATGGGGTTACTAGTACCTAAGGGGGGCTTCTCAAGGGCAGTAGAGGGGAGCTGCGCATGGTATTACAGAAGGGATTATGGGCCCTCAAATGGGGTAGAAGAAGTACCCTTGGAGGGTCCATCAAATCCAGAAGATGTTCCTCAAGTTCAAAGTCATGGGTTTTCAGCTACAAAAATGGGGTTACTAGTACCTAAGGGGGGCTTCTCAAGGGCAATAGAGGGGAGCTGCGCATGGTATTACAGAAGGGATTATGGCCCCTCAAATGGGGTAGAAGAAGTACCCTTGGAGGGCCCATCAAATCCAGAAGATGTTCCTCAAGTTCAAAGTGATGGGTTTTCAGCTACAAAAAGGGTTACTAGTACCTAAGGGGGGCTTCTCAAGGGCAGTAGAGGGGAGCTGCTCATGGTATTACATAAGGGATTATGGGCCCTCAAATGGGGTAGAAGAAGTACCCTTGGAGGGCCCATCAAATCCAGAAGATGTTCCTCAAGTTCAAAGTCATGGCTTTTCAGCTACAAAAATGGGGTTACTAGTACCTAAAGGGGGGCTTCTCAAGGGCAGTAGAGGGGAGCTGCGCATGGTATTACAAAAGATTATGGGCCCTCAAATGGGGTAGAAGAAGTACCCTTGGAGGGTCCATCAAATCCAGAAGATGGTCCTCAAGTTCAAAGTGATGGGTTTTCAGCTACAAAAAGGAGTTACTAGTACCTAAGGGGGGCTTCTCAAGGGCAGTAGAGGGGAGCTGCGCATGGTATTACAGAAGGGATTATGGGCCCTCAAATGGGGTAGAAGAAGTACCCTTGGAGGGCCCATCAAATCCAGAAGATGTTCCTCAAGTTCAAAGTGATGGGTTTTCAGCTACAAAAATGGGGTTACTAGTACCTAAGGGGGGCTTCTCAAGGGCAGTAGAGGGGAGCTGCGCATGGTATTACAGAAGGGATTATGGCCTCTCAAATGGGGTAGAAGAAGTACCCTTGGAGGGCCCATCAAATCCAGAAGATGTTCATCAAGTTCAAAGTCATGGCTTTTCAGCTACAAAAATGGGGTTCCTAGTACCTGAGGGGGGGCTTCTCAAGGGCAATAGAGGGGAGCTGAACATGGTACTACAGAAGGGATTATGGGCCCTCAAATGGGGTTGAATAAGTCACCATGGAGGGCCCATCAAACTCAAGGGTTTTCAACTACATAAATGGGAATCCTAGATCGGAACTTGTGCAAAACAGGAGCTGATTCATGGGTTTATCTTGTGCATAAACAGAGGTAGGCTGATCACTCCTATTTTCCTATTTGCTTTTTCTTGCCTGGTTTAAGCTCGGAGAAAATGGTGGGAATGATGGCTGTAAATCTGTTCCGTTTTTTTTTCTCTAAAATCTGCAAATGCAGCTCCTTCATCATCCTCTAACAAGTTCTAAAAATAGGCAATGTTTAACGAACAGAGAGAGAGAGTGGGGTTTTAAAGTTTGATGAAATTGGAGATAAATAAGACCTGATCATTGTTAGAGGGCTAAAAGGTTTGTATCAAAGCCAATAGAGGTGATAATTGTAGTATAATGAAAGCCTGATATTGAATGAGAAAGATCTCGAATTGCTCTAGGGAATAGAATTGCAGGTGCAACTGATGATAGAGTGCAGAAATAAAAGGGGCTGAAATTGGAGTTCTAAAAAATTAAGCTCTCAACAATAAATTATTCATCCAATTGGAGCATTGCCACGACCCACCTGGATATTTTCTTTGCCTATTTTGATAGAAGCGAACCATAGACTTGGCTTTCTCAATCTCAAATGACTTGAATTACCGTCATACTTCAAATCGTGATGTTTCTCCTACACATTGAATCTGCTCTTTTCCTCTTTTCAAATCGCCACATGAGACTTCTAATATGAGTTGCAAGATGAAATCATTGCCATTTGTTTTACCCAATGCTCAATAGAGAGGATATTAAAAATTAAATACAAACAGGGACCGAATCTCTTATGTCACTAACAAATCACAACATGAAAAATTCAACCCCTACACTCATCAAACTCATGTCTGTCTTGTTTTCGCAGGCAGTTTCACATTTAACACCAAAGCTAAATGGGATAGCATGAGTTTTGAATTACTAATAACAGCAATATCTTATGGACCACAACCACCCTTTGCGCATTATCATATCACACTGCCAGAATTGCCTTAAATAAGATCTTTAGAAATTATTTCTTTCAGATAGTAAAGAAAATAATATGAAAGATAACAAGGGGGTGAAGGCAACGGACAAAGATATGTGATTGTATAAGAATGCCATCTGGAAACATGTACCCCAACTGTAAGAACGGTGTGTTTGCCACAAATGGTATTTTTTTTTTCTAAATATACACTCATCCCCTATTGTTAAAGCATCAATTTCCTTAACATTAATCTTTATTTGTTAGTTTGAAGAATTTGATGCTCAAGATAAATGGATCTTAAGAAAGCTTTTATTCATGGAAAGTTCAAAAGCATAAATGCAACTAATTAGAGATTGATGTCATTCGGACGATGTTTGCACTTGAGATGAAGAATTAGAAGACATATGAACCTGTTTTGATACCTTTTTTCTTCAATGGTTGTTTTCTGTTGATACCTAATGTGCCCAAAGAGTGGTTGCCCTTGTAGCATAGTTGAATGTTCCCCTTTTACACCTTCTTTTTTAATGCTTGTTTTCTTTTCATACCTAATGTGGCCTAAAGAATGGTTTCCCTCATAGTATAGTTGAATGTTCCCCTGTTACAGAATGTTTCGAAAGTAAGATTTATGTTTAGTGATAACAATTACTTTCTAAGGTAAAATTAATAGCTCTTGGACAAAATTCTGTTCACACCGAAGACAAATCATGAGAAGGAACAAGAAGGAAACTTGGTGACATGTTTTATTGTCTAAATTTTGTGGAAGATAAGATATTGCTAAGTCACAACTTTCATCAAACACTAAACAAGCACAACTGTTGGAAACTTTAGTCATTTCAATTGATTCAATCCGACACTCATCACACTTCAAAAATCCTATATTTCAACCATTGAAATCCTATCACAAATCCAAGCACAAATTAGCAGAAAAATGGTTACAAATCAAAGATTACCCATCAAAAAAAGTTCATGGTTACATAGGTGAAGAAAAAAAATAAAAAAAAATATGGCATGGCAGTTAGGAGAGGGAGAGAGACGAAATAACTCACATTTTTTGAACCGCAACCGTTCATACGTGCTTCACCTTCGTCGAGATCGCCGTCGAGATCGCCGGAGAGATTGCCGTAGAGATCGCCGGAGGAGAGGACGAAAAAAAAAAAAAAACAAAGACGAGAGGAGAGAAGAGGGAAAACTTAAATGTTTTTTTTATTTTTCTAAGTCAAATCACTCTGTTTCTGCAGAGGGGCATTCTAGTCATTCGAATTTTTGTTAACAGGGTTTTGACCCCCTTTTGTGATTTTCACCAAATACTTGACCCCTGTGATATTATGTCATTTATTTGTCCCCCCTGTGTCAAATTTCCTAAACTTTAATTCATAAAATATAAAGTCAAATTAAGAGATCTTCTAGCAAACCCTTTCTACTTCAATATTATAAAACAAAAACCCATCTCTCTCTCTCTCTCTCTCTCTCTCTCTCTCTCTCTCTCTCTCTCTCTCTCTCTCTCTCTCTCTCTCTCTCTCTCTCTCTCTCTCTCAATTAGTCACAAGCACATGTCTGCAAGCATCAGGCCTCCGCACGTAAGGGTGCAACTTGGGTCGGGTTCAACCCAATTTTGGCTCAAGTTGGGTTTGCATTTCCTCACGTTGGGTTGGGTTAGGGTTGGGAAAAGCCACCTTGATTTAATTTCGGGTTGGGTTAGGGTTGAGGCCTTGGAAATCTTACCTGACCCGAACCATACCTTCGTCCTCTGATTTTACCTTGATTTTCTTTAGGTTATTGTATTTTTCTGTTTGGCCCAAGGTGAACCCGAACCAACCCAACCCGATTTCGAGTTAGATGGATTGGGTTAGGGTTGAGAGATTTAGAGGCTTGTTGGGTTAGGGTTGACCATCCTCAACCTGAGGCTCGGGTTGGGTTGGCTTAGGGTTGAGGGAATGCTATCTCGGGTTGGGTTAGGTTTGGACTCGACCCGATCCAACCCGACCCAAGTTGCACCGCTATCCGCACGTCTTGAGTGCCTCTTGTTTTGTGTATTTTATGTTTAGAAAATGTCTAATGTGTATCCCTAGGATGCCGTGCGAAATTTCCTACACTCTCCCTAATGGGTTACATCAATTGAACGTATACTTCAAAGGAGTGGATAGTCATGTCAATATAGATCTTAGCTAATTTTCACACCATTATTTCCTTTGGATATGCTGACAAATTGAGGACTAGTTCAAGAATTGATTCGTATAAAATCATTTGGGAAAAGGAAGTGACGCATTCGCCTTTTTTTTTACTTGGGAGAGCCCCCTCTACTGTATTTATGACTACTCTTTTACACTAGACGAGGCTGTCCCAAGTGAAAAAGGGGCACATATATCATTTCCTTTGGGAAATCTTTTTGATAATTTCAAGTTTTCGGATAATATTGTGATGGAATTTTCTTACCAATCTAATTGTTAAAAGGGAAAAGTGTTTCTACATGGCGGAGTAGATTTGTTATCTACTCCGTTGGCCAAAATTACAATGGGGCCCACACTGTTTGGGTCCTGATCGCAATAGATAGGGTGTGCCAAATAAATAAATAAATAACAACTCCATAGGATCATCCCAACCCTTCTATTTGTGGAGGTTAAAAATGGACGGCTATAAACCTCCACAAATCTGTCCATTTTTAACCTATCCACAAATCGAAGGGTTAGGATGATCCTATTAAGCCAATTTTTTAGGCACACCCTATCTATCGCAGGGCCTAACAAATGAATGCTCTGGATTATCCAAACAATATGGGTCCACTGTGTTTCATGCGACGGAGTAGATAACGTTATCTACTCGACCGAGTAGAAACACTTTTCCCTTGTTAATATCTTTTAAATAATAAATATAATTCAGAAAACATATTGTCAAATTAAGAGTTCTTCTAGCAAACCGTTACTACTTGACAATATTATAAAACAAGATTTTTAATACGGTGCCCAACAGTCAAGTCTCGTGTGGGCGATACTGCCCTTGATATTTGATCCAACAGCAACCCAGCTTTTTAAGGTGAGCAAAAGAAATAAATCACAAGCTATCACAGGAAGACAATAATATATACAGTTCACCAGAATGGGCTATATCCACGGACAAAGTAATACAGATCCATTATTTCAAGCCAATGTTGAATTGAATGATGAAATATGGTATTTAGATAGTGGTTGTAGTAACCATATGACCGGGAACAAGGATTATTTTCTTGAAATAGACAAAACTGTCAAACCACGAGTAAGAATAGGTGATAAAAATCATGTTAATGCCCATGGAATTGGTCCCATCGTGGTTTCTACAATGGTCGGCAAGAAACAAATTCATGATGTTATGTATGTTCCTGGGTTGGCTCAAAATTTGTTAAATTTGGGACAATTGATAAAAAGGGGTACCGTGCTATCTTTGATGAAGGAGAATGTAAACTCTATGAGAAGAAAAGTATAAAATTAGTATTTTCTATTAAGAAGACAGAAAATAAGATGTTTTCACTAGTGTTGTCAAAACTAGTATTAAATGCTTTTAGTGCATCTGATGATGACTCTATGTTATGGCATAGGAGATATGGACATTTGAATTTTGGTGGATTGTCTTTATTGCAAAAGTTGAATATGATTGTTGGTTTTCCTTCTTTGAAATCTGGTGGAAAAGTGTGTGAAGCTTGCGTTTTGGGAAAACACCACCGTGAGCAATTTCCAAGTGGTAAGTCTTGGAGGGCATATAAGCCTTTGATGCTTATACATGCCGATATTTGTGGCCCTATGCAAACCTTATCCTTGAGCAGAAATAGATATTTTATTCTATTTGTTGATGATTACACAAGGATGACACAGGTTTATTTTCGGGAACGAAAATATGAGGCTTTCTCTATCTTCAAACAGTTCAAGGCCCTTGTTGAAAACCAAAGTGGTCATTCTATTATTACTCTTCGTACTGACCGTGGTGGTGAATTTATTTTCAAGGAATTTCAGAATTTCTACAAAGAAAGTGGAATCAAAGGACAGTTGACAGTAAGCTATACCCCACAATATAATGGAGTCGCAGAGCGGAAAAATAGAACATTAGTTGAGGCGGCAAGAAGCATGCTTAAAGACAAGGGGTTGCCTAATGATTATTGGGCTGAAGGTGTAGCCACAATAGTATACATATGCAATCGCCGTCCTACAAAAGCAGTTCAAAGAAAAACTCCATATGAGGCTTGGAGTGGAAGAAAACCCAATGTGAGTCATTTTAAAGTTTTCGGTTCAATAGCCTATGCTTTTGTTCTATCTGAAGAAAGATAAAAGTTAGATGATAAAAGTAAAATGTGTATTTCTATTGGCTATAGTGTGGAGACAAAAGGGTACCGGCTTTATGATCCTATTTCTAAAAAATTGATTATAAGTCGTGATGTTATTTTTAATGAAAAAAATGCTTGGAATTGGAAAAATGGTGTAGAAGCCCCCATATGTGTTCTAAATGAAAACACATCATGTGAGGCACCTTCCCTTGAGATTTGTTTACAGTATCCTGATGAGTGATTTAACTCCCATAAGAATGAGAAGTCTTGCTGATATATATATGATTGATGTGAGTTTGCCTGTTTTGCAATGGAGCCTTCTAGTTTTAGATGCAGTAAAAAAGAAATGTTGGGGTTCCACGCAAAAGCAATAGTCCCACATCAGACATGTGAGATGGATGTGGATGGGTTATAAGGGAATCAGCACCCTCCCTCTAACAGCTAGCTTTTAGGGGTGAGTTCTACTCTGTAAATTCCCTACAAGTGGTATCAGAGCTAGGGCGTGGTAACCCGGGAAGATCTCGGTAACCCCAGTGTGCCTCCGAGGACGGTGGAATTCCCTCGGAGAAGATCTCGTAGTTCCCACGTTGCCGCCGCGTGGAGGGGCGAGATTGTCCACGTTACTTCTGCGTGGAGGGAGATATTGTTAGGGTTCCACGCAAAAGCAATAGTCCCACATCAAACATGTGAGATGGATGTGGATGGGTTATGAGGGAATGAGCACCCTCCCTCTAACAGCTAGCTTTTAGGGTTGAGTTCTACTCGGTAAATTCCCTACAAGAAATAATGGTGTGAAGCAATGAAGGAATTGATGCAATTACTAAAAACAACACTTGGACATTGGTGGATTTGCCTCCAAATAAAAAAGCAATTGGACTTAAGTGGATCTACAAGTCCAAGTTCAATGCCGATGGTTCTCTCCAAAGGCATAAAGCTTGGTTAGTTGCAAAGGGTTATGCCCAAAAGCCATGTATTAATTTCTTTGAAACATTTGCACTTGTGGCTAGAATGGATACTATTAGAACAATTTTGGCTTTAACTGCTCAAAAGAATTGGCAAGTTTTTCAGCTTGATGTGTAATCAGCTTTTCTAAATGGAGAACTTGAGGAATAAGTGTATGTGGATCAACCTCAAGGCTTTGAAATCAAAGGCATGGAGCATAAACTGTACAAATTGAAGAAGACACTCTATGGGCTCAAACAAGCACTAAGAGCATGGTATAGTAAAATTGACAGGTATTTTCTTAAAAGCTCATTTCAAAAGAGTGCTAGTGAACGAACTCTTTATGTTAAAATTCATGGTGATGATATCATATTTGTTTGTTTATATGTCGATGACATGGTAGATACTGGGAGTTCTCTTGATATGGTTAAGGAATTTAAAGAGAGCACGTTGAAAATTTTTGAAATGTTAGATTTGAGTCTATTGCATTATTTTCTTGGAATTGAAGTTATTCAAGGACCTAATCGAATTTTCAAATTTCATAAAAAGTATGTTTGGATTTGTTGTAAAATTTTGGTATGACAAATTGTACGCCTACAAAAACACCTATGAATACTAATGAGAAACTTACTTTACAAGATGGGGTTGAAAAAGCAGACGAGAAGAATTTTAGAAGCATAGTTGGTGGTTTGATTTATCTAACACATACAAGGCCAGATATTATGTTTGCAATTAGCATTATTTCCAGATTTATGCACAGTCCAAGCAAGCATCATTTTGGGACAGCAAAGAGAATTATAAGATACATCCAAGGCACAATCGATTTTGGTATTGTGTACTCAAAAGCCACTAACTACAAATTGATTTAGTTTTCTCATAGAGATTTGGCAGGTTTCATAGAATATCGGAAAAGCACAACGGGCTATTGTTTTAGCCTTGGATCAGGTGTCATAGCTTGGGCATCTAAGAAGCAATTCCCTACGACGCTCTCAAGCACGGAAGCCGAGTATATCGCTGCCACAACTACAGCTTTTCAAGCAATTTGACTACGAAGGATTTAGCGTGATTTGAAAGACGAAGAAAGCTGGCCTGCGTGGATGTTTTGTGACAACAAATCCACAATTGCCTTGACAAGGAATCTATTTCTTCAAGGGAGGACGAAGCACATTGAAATTCGTCACCATTTCATTAGAGAAGTCACACCCAAAGAAGAACTAGAACTAAAACATTGCAACACTAAAGATCAAGTGGAGGATATTTTCACCAAAGCTTTGCCAGAAAAAAAGTTCAAGAAATTTCGTCAGATGATGGGAGTACAGTCATTCACCTAGTTTGAATTAGGGGGCGTGTTGGAAAGTAATTTTAAACAGTGAATTACTGTGTGGGGCCCACCCAAGTCCACCCAAGTCTAGTTTAACTTTATCTTATAGAGCTTGAGTCGGTCATGAGTTCCTAGTGTGAAGTAGTATTTGTTTATTCTTATCCTTTAAAGAGTCATGGTGTTAGGAGGAGTTCTACTACAACCATGAAAGTCAAGAAACGTATGGTCATATGGCTATTCACCGTACAAAGAAGCAGCTCTATGTTCTACTTATTTTATTAATAATTGGGATAGAGTTATGAAGCAGTAGTTCTGATCAGAAAAAAATTTCACCATAATTTAGTGTTCTTATTTTCTCCTTCAATAAAAGTTCTTTTATTGTTTTCTTGTGTTAAGTATTTGGTTCTCAAATTCAACAACAAGATTGTAAGGTTCGCGTTGTAGGTATGCGGCACCGTCGCTTGCCCGGCCTGGATCTCGGATCGGGGTGTGTGTGTGTGTGTGAGAGAGAGAGAGAGACGAATTCATGAAAAACAAGATTGTATAGTGAATCAATCCCTTGATTTCCCCAGTGACATACTCAAACTGTATTATTATTTTCTTTTGTGATCACCATAGCTAATTTTTTTATTGTTTTCTTTTGTTAAGTATTTGGTTCTTTTATTGTTTTCTTTTGTTAAGTATTTGGTTCTTAAATTCAACAACAAGAATGTGAGGTTCCCGTTGCAGGTATGCGGCACCATCGCTAGCCCGGCCTGGATCTCAGATCGGGGTGTGTGTGTGTGTGTTTGTGAGAGAGAGAGAGAGGGAGAGAGAGAGAGATAGGGAGAGGAATTCATGAAAAACAATATTGTATAGTGAATCAATCCCTTGATTTCCCCAGTGACATACTCAAACTGTATTATTATTACTACTTTAAGAAATGCAAACATCAAGTTTGCTTATTCAAATACACTATGGTAGTTAATGCATGGGATCCCTGTCGGTAGTTATCTAGTTTTTGGGCCCGAACTGTGCCTGAAGAAAATCAACTACTTTCTTGTCAAGTTGGAAGGCCTTGGCGAGAACATCGTCCGAGATGGGCAGGTTTGATCCGAAGACGGCATTAGCTATGGTGATCACACCTGGGTTCTGACTTGCCAGAGCGGCAATGGCCACCGCATTGGTCTGTCCAACATTGAATTGGAAGTGAATGAGACCTATTGGAAACACAAACACATCACCCTTATTGAGGACCTTTGATATGAGCCGATTTTCGCCATTTGCAAGGTTGGAGGTGACGAAACCAACGAGGAGGGTGCCCTCTTGAACTACAATCATCTCAGTGCCCCTTGGGTGTGTGTGGGGAGGGTTTAGTCCATAGGGTGCAAAGTCTATGCGAGCCATGGAGATGCCAAGAGTGTTGAGTCCTGGTATTTGGACCACGTTCACTGCGGTCACATTGGACCCAACTCGGTTATTTGTGTCGCGTGGCATGTCAAGCCCTGGGAAGAAGAAATCGCTTGCTTGAGCGAGCATTGGGTCCTTGCAAACCACGCCATTGACTAACACTGAGAAGGAAAAACATCATAAAAAGATCAGCCAATAGAAAAAAAACATAACCCATGCGAGTAGGGCCGGTCTCCACACACAAAGTAAATGCAAAAATAATATTTCTTAAGTCATCTAGCCAAACCCCACATTACCTACAAAAAAATGGAATTTATTTTGCACAAACACGTGATTATCATGATACTAATGGAAGTTAAATTGAGAAATAAAATAAAAAAGCATTTGTACCTGGAGACATATTGTCAGCAACACAAAAGTCCTGTAGAGGACTGGGATCATCGGCAAAGGTAAGAGAAGATGCCAAGGAAAGGAGTACAAGTACAAGGAGGGGAGTAGCCATCTCCATTTTATCAACCTAAAGAAGAATATTGGGTGCAAATGTTTTGATGGTGTGAAAGAAGCGTAGAAAGGGTGCATATTTATAGGGAGAAGGAGAGAGAGATGCATGGCTTAAGGCCGGGTCATGTGATTTCATGGAAATGGTCTTGTTACTACCAAATCAATATATGTTTTAACAACTACGCTATCTAATCTAATTTTTTATCCTAATAGAAGCAGTCGTCGGACTCGTTTTTCTGTGTGAATGTCATTTTAGTTGAAAGTTGAAACAATCCTTTTCTTACCTAAATTAAAAATGCAACTTATCTGAGTTGAAACAATGCCTTCCCAATTTTATGTTTTGAAATGGTAAGATCTGAATTAGTAAATGGGGCAAGCCCCACGACGGAGCTGGTCATGAATAAAAATAGGAAATGGCATATTATGGAGGAAAAAAAATCGAAAATCCAATTCACTCCATCCCATCCGCCACACTATTAGCCGAGCGATGGACATGCTGAAATCAAACTGGGTGATCTCCTAAATGGTATATTTTCTTAAGAATGGCTACATTTCCACCTTTTGTTTGTGTTTTTTCTTTTTTTCTCACTTGTAATTGTAAAAAAAAACTTACACCATCTATACAACCGAATACCTTCAAAAAACCCCAAATCCAGCCCCATATTCATCACCCTCAAGAAAATCCAATCAAATCCCACTATTTGGTGTAAACATCATTGCATTGTGCTCTGATTTCCTAAGGGACTACATGTACTCTTGGCTGAAGTGGGATCTCAGAATTTTTTTTTTTAAGTTTTCACCCCCATTCACACCAAAAGGCCATCTCTCTCTCTCTCTCTCTCTCTCTCTCTCTCTCTCTTATCGTTCCATTGCTTGCATCCATATAAAACGAAGCAAATAATTTTTTTAAGAGCTTGAAGATGTAATTTTATTTTGTTGACGTGGTGGTTGTGATGTGGAAAACCACCTTGCGAAATTTCTAGGTCAGTAACTGATTATTAAAGTGTTACATCAATTGAACTGATTATTAATGTGTTACTTCAGTTGCTAATTTTCACACCATGTATTACTTTGGATGGTGACATATTCACCTTTTTTTACTTGGGACGGCCCCCTCTAGTGTATTTTTTTATTTTTTTGGATGGGACAGCCCCCTCTAGTGTATATGGGACAGCCCCCTCTAATGTATCCCTAGGATGCCATTCGTATGAAATGACCAGGTCTACTATTCTTTTGATAAGAAAGGATGAACTACTCACTTATCTGTATGAGTGACTAAGTGATATCAAATATTAATGGCGTGTACTCTAACTCCCTAAGATAAATGTAGAGAACATTTAAAAGTGATATCACATTGAACTTATTTGACAAAGCCCTGTTGCCTAGTCCTCAGTCTAATACAAAAGATGATGGCCCACTCAAAATAGCCACAATACTCGTTGTATATGTACAGTGTTATCTCCACCTTGATAAAAGCCACTAAAAAACCTTTCTCTCTAACCTTCTATACAACAACAAAATAACCCCAAATCTCTACATTGAGTATGAGGAAAACCGTCTTTAAAATACCATCCAAAGCTATGCTTCAAGGAAAAACTAATGGAGCTGAAGAATGGAAGAAAAGGAACACACCTTGGAAAACCAAGAAGAAGAAACTTGTTTTCGCTTTACCACAAAGCCCTCCTAAAGCCCCAAGAGGAAACCCTTCTTTTTTAATCTTAACCTTTTCTCCTCTCAAACCTCTCACTCTTCTCCTTTTTTAAACCCTATTTATCTCTTGCCTTTAAAAAACCATATGAGAGAGGCAAGGAAAACATCCCATTTAAAAGACCAAGTGATACCGACTTCCAAAAAACAAATAAAAAAATGGTGCTCATGCGTCACCATTTTAACAATCTCCACCTTGATGCATAATCACCAGCTTTTCAACCCTTCCTTCTTGAGGCTGGGAGAAGATAAACTTCAATATAACTTCTCTCCTTGAACCATCTTTATGAGCATATCCACCACATTCTCTTTGGTTCACACTTTCAACAAATAGATCCTTCCATCTTTAATGACTTCCTATATATATATATATCGGTGTGTGTGTGTGTGTGTGTGTGTGTGAGGGGTGGAACTGAACTCTTGGCCAAATAAATGATACTCATGTTAATTAATGCCTCGATAGTGGATAATGCAACCGTTGGTTGCAACTTTGACATCCAATTAATAGGACCATTCTCAAACCGAAATATATAACCCGTAGTAGATCTTTCTTTGTCCATATCATTAGCGTAAGTTGTATCAACAAAATCATGCAATGGATTCGAATCCTCTCCATATCTGATAACATAATCTGTAGTACTTCTTAGGTAGCGAAGCACCAATTTGGCGACCTCCGAATGTGCTTTACCTGGATTCGCCATAAACCGGATTAAAACTCCAACCGCTTAAGTAATGTTCGGCCTAGTTCATATCACGAAAAACATCAAGCTCCCAACAATGTTAGCATATGGGACTCAATCCATTTTCTTCATCTCCTCTTCCGATTTCGGGAATTGATCGAAACATATCTTAAAGTGAGCCGCTAATGATGTCTTTATCGGTTTAGACTTGCTCATCCCAGACTTTTCAAGCACCTTTTTTACAAACATATTTTGTGAAAGCAACAAAGTTCCATTCTTTTTATCCTTGGAACTTTGTTGCTTTCACAAAAGATGTTTATAAAAAAGGTGCTTGAATGGTTTGGGATGAGCAAGTCTAAGCCGATAAAGACACATTAGCAGCTTACTTTAAGTTATGTTCCAATCAGTGCCAAAAATCGGAAGAGGATGTGAAGAAAATGGATCGAATCCCATATGCTACCCTTGTTGGGAGCTTGATGTTGGCATGGTATATACTAGGCCGGAAATTACTTACGCGGTTGGAGTTTTAAGCCGGTTTAAGGGGAATCTGGGTAAAACGCATTCAGAAGCCGTCATTGTTAGGGTGTGTGCCCTAATTAAAAGCTAGTTGTTGTAATGTTGCAACTATTATTTATTGTTACATGACATCTATTGGGTACTTGTTGGGGTGTGTAATGTGCTTCTAGACACACCTTTATCCTTAGGTGGCATCGTAGGATAGGTCATGCACATTGAGATTATGTGGTGGGGAGATATGATCTTCAGGTTCTTTGCAGGGCTAGAATGTTCTTGGTTGGGGTTGAGATTGGACATCTCGAACCTGTACACTACTAGAATCGAACCGGCCTCCATATACACATTGGGGTGGCCTATCTAGGTCACTGGGGTAGTTGATTCTAAGTAGGTGGAATGGGCGAAATGATTGGACCACACACTGAACGGATGGCTTTGTAAAATAACCTGTGGACAAGGATTTGGATAAGGATATTATGTCAGACAGGACCGTTGGATATGTCCTTAGACCTGAGGGATAGTTTTAGTCTATGGGCGGACCTTATGGCTTTGGTCTATCTAACAGTAGTCCCCGGTCCAGGATTACCAGCGAGTAGTGCCGGGTCATGGGGTAAACCCATGTGATCAATAGTGATGCCTAACATGGAATCCTCCACCCCTCCCATAGAGGAAAATCATTTACAATTTCGATCTGAGCTAGGCCATTAAATAATGACTGGCCTATTCGTTTGATAAATTGTTTATCAAAGTTTTTCAAAAACATTGATTGTTTCAGAAGGGATTTGCAAATCCATTTGCGGGCCCAAGCTTGATAGATAGAAAAGTATACCATTGAGTGAGCCCATGGCGTAATTGATGTCCACCCTCCACAAGACCCAACTCGGTAAATGTAGGATCGGATGAAGGACAACACATTGGATGTGATTTGGGTAATTTGATCTAATGGTTTTCATCAGGGTAACGTCATGGTGGGGGTCACTTGCCTAATGCTATCGTAGTTGGACTACATTGCATGAGATCACAGTAGAGCCCATTGTGGACCCTGCAAAAGTGATCATTGGATCCCTAGGACGATCGCACTCACAACTTGCTAGACCCTTACGGATTGTTGGACAATATGGGTTTCAGATTTGATCATATGTGTGATATGGATTGGATCCACTATATGTGATGCAGGGAGGAAGCGCACCATACATAGGGTGCATACACATGTATTAAAGATGAGATGCACCATATTATGGTGTGTACATGTCTTAATTAACATGTGCTTATTAAATGCTCAAATCCTATTGGATAAGAGTTATGAGACATCGTATTGGTTGATTTATTCTAATTTCCTATTGGTGGAAATTTAAAAAGGAAAAGAGAGAATTTGGGTTGGAGAAGGTTTCCTATTTCTAAAAGTCCCATTGGTTATTCGTAACATTCAATAAGAAAAAATAGTTTTGAGTATCCATGTGTTTTACATGTTTAAGAAACAAAGAGTTTTAATTGAATTTAGTTTCCAAAATCAAGGGGACACATACAAGGGAACGAATTGCTTGAGGGAACTCTATAAACGGAGGGGATGGGTGGACGGTTTGGATTACTTGCACAATTTTGAAACCCATATGCAAAATTCGTCTAGCCCATCTCCCCTCCCAATTTCGTTTTTCTCCTTTCTTCTTCTCTCTCCTAGTTTTGTTTCTAGTTCTTTAGAAGAACTTGAAAGCCTTATTGGTTTCAATTTGGGATTGGATTCCAAGTTTTCTCCTATTTCTCCTTCAACCGCATGGTGTGAGAAGCCACTACTTCGACTTCCGGAGCAGCTTTGGTTTGAGAAACGTCAGGTACCTAATGGGGAGTAGATCAAGCAGAGATTGGCAGTATCGGTCAACCAATTGGTACGTGCTCTTAACCATCTGAATTTCAATTCATCACCATTGATTAATCTAGTAACTAAGATCTTGGTTCGGTTGGTGGATCGAAAAAGTTTTTGTTTTTAGCTCAATCTTGTTTTCGCTGTGCGTATTGATTCCACTGCCAACTTTCAGTCAAATGAGTGCTTTTCTATGTAAGAGGTACTAGTGATTATGCTATCACATATGAGAAAGATTTGAAGCCGTTGCATGGTTTTTTTTATGCAAGTTATGCTAATGTTATGGACAAAGGAAGATCTATTATGGGTAATGTATTCGAGTTTAGGAATGGTCTTATTAGTTTGACGTCAAACTTGCTCCCAACGGTTGCATTATCCAGTACCAAGGCCGAATACATGGCGGTAATGGAATCTTGCAAGGAATCTGAAAATAAATATGTGTAGGCCTAGGTGATTGCAACCCAAAGGGGAGGCGAATTAGATTTATAAAATTGTGCCCTTTTAAAGGATAGATTAAGAAATTAAATCAAAGAAAAATTTAACAATAAACACAAAGAACTTAAAATCAATGCACAAGTAAAGGAGATAAGGGAAGGAGTGCAGTGGTTCGGTTTAAAACGCCAGACCTATATCCACTCCACCACAACTGTTGATGGCTTCAGTAAAACCCGTTCTTCTTAACGGTGAAGATCAAACCAATACAACGAGGTGGCTCTGCGCCTCAACACTTGTCGACAGAGATGGATCTCTGTCCCCCAACACTCGCCTTCGGAGAAGGCTCTGCGTCTCTGAGTACTTGTCAAATATAAGATTAAAAGAATGAAAGAATGCCTTGTTCAAGGGCAATTACACGAGATGCTCTCATAAAGATATACAATTTTAAGCCTCGAATCCAATCCATCATAAAATTTCTCGAAGAGAGGCACAAGGAGTGATTTTTCACTCAAGAGATGCTCTCAGTATATATTAGAGCTTGTTGATTTTGTCTAAGTGGTTTGAGAACCCTTTTATAGGCAAAAACCCAAAAACTAGCCGTTGGGAACACCCCCAACGGCTCTGTAATGGATAGTTTAAACTAGCCGTTAGGCTATTTAAAACATTTGCAAAGTCACTCACGGTCGACAGCCAAAGGCTCTCTTAATTTGACCCAGTGGTTGAAGAGTTATGGCTATTTTGGTAGACTGTGTTTGTTAGCTTTGACTAGTTAATGTGTTTAGAGTTCCTAAGCTATTAATGATGTATGAGAGTCCCTAAACTAGTTAGTGGACTAGTTTGAACAAATTTTCTCATGTATTTCTCTATTTGAAGAGTATCAAACATATGTAATGGAGTTTTAGTGAATATTGAATGAAAATTTTGCATTGTGCATTTTTCCTTGAACCTTGAAGAGTTCAACCTTGAAACCTAGAAGAGTTTCACTCCTTCCTTGAAGAGTAGGATTTTTCCTCTATTGTTTGCATCCTTGAAGAGTTGCAAACCATCAATCTTGAAGAATTGATGTTATCCACCTTCCTTGGCAACCTAGAAGAGTAGCCATTGAAGTTGTTATCTTTACACTGATTTCAGTCTTTGCTGGACCACCCCCACTTCCATCTTGTTTTCGACTGCCTTACAGTATTTTTCAGAGAAAACTTTCTTCATCAAAGTTCTAGATCATTGAGTCCTTGAAATTTTGGTTTTGGAATCAGGTCATTCTGGCCTATATTTAAGGAGATACGCCCATTTTACCGAACTCGCATGAATCTGTTTTCTTGTATCCAAGTCATTGTGCAATTGAGTGTCTTTCTTTATCACTCTCTCGATCCTTGGTCCAAGAAGCCTAGGAGAGGCTTGCATAGCAAAATGAACATGGCTGGCTGCAATTGATTTGGTACAGTTGATGAAGTTACTAAAGCCGATGCCTAATTGGAAGTCCCTCTACCGATTCCCTCGCCGTCTAAAGCGGAAGACAACCATTTTTTTTTTCGTGGAACAACCTCGAAATTACTGGTTCTTAGGTAGCAGAAAGGCTACTGATGGTTGCTTAAGCTAGAAGACTCAGAAAGCCTGCTCTCTATAAGCCACCTCTGTTCAGGGGATACTTAATTGAGCTGTAGACTAGAAAACCTCTCTTCTTCTGTTACAAGGAACTCGCTGCTGCTATATGTAATCTGCAGCTTCTCAAAGGATTTCCGAGTCTTGCTGCACTTTGCAAATGAAATTCTGTATAGGTGTTGAAGGATTTGTCGAAGCTCAAATTTCAATGGGCAATAATTACTCCCAGCTCAAGAAGATCCTTCAGCTGAATGTTCAGTCCAGAAACTAAAGAAAAAATATGGACCTTGATTGGATCAGGTATAACTAAACCAAGCATTCATATTCCAAGAAATAATATTGAACCTTCTCAGTTCTTCTGAGTTCCAAGAAATAATATTCATGTTCCACCGTAGTAGCTCACGATGCAGCTGAAGCCTCAGAAAATTCTGAACTTGGTTGAAGTAATAATAGGATCACTGAAACAGATCCATGCTCTGAAATTTTGAAGCTTGATCCGTCGTTCTGCTTAAAGGTGATTTATAGTTAATCTTTGGTCCCACACACTCAACTAGCTTGATCCCAACAGAGACACTTACGTAGTTTGCAATAGGGAAAGGTACTTGCAAACACTTCAAGCTAGCTAGAGCTGAATCTAGCTCTGAATCTCCAGAATCTTCAACGGATGATAATGAATTTGCTCTGGAAGGAAGGACTATGGCAAACTGATTCAAGATGACAAAAGGAAAAAAAACCCAATCTAGTACATGCCCATGTAGAACTGATGCCTTCTTCCAACATGTAAATTGTGATGGAGACAATTCAAAATTCTCTGGTACCACAGAATCACTTCCTGTTGATGTTCGGTTGAGGAAAATTTGCTCTCAAAATATAAAGTTCTGTTGCAAGATCAAGAGAGAAATAACATTGCGTGTGGTTCGTGCTTCAGATACTTCAGAGAATTGACAACAGCAAGCAGTGCTTGCCACTTGTCTTGGAAGGTGAGAAGACTTGTAAGAACAATGGGACTGAGAATGACACTTTAGTTCAATATTTGCCAAGCTGATAAGATGAATAGCTGATTGGAATACTCCTTCCAACTAAAGAAGTGTAACTAGGCGGTCTTGAGCATCCATGTAATAAGGAATGTAGACCTTGCTATTATCTTAGCTGAAAATATCACTGTTGAGGTGGTAACTTTGGGTTTTATAATGAAACCTGGCAACCTAATTTCTAGTTCTCAACAGGCACATTTAATCAAACACAAGGCATGCATAAAAGCTCCAAGAATGGATAACCATCAATACTAAGTTTGAGTTGAAAGAAGACACTAGGAAGAAGCTTCAGGTTGCTTTTCACACAAATACGAACATACTCCGAGCATACAATTAACACCCAACAACTTTGAGATCCAAGCGAGTTTAGAACCTAAATTTGTAGGTGCTTACACATGCGCAGAGACAAGATCAAATTCCTTAAAGAAACTTCACCAAGACCGTCAATGGCGTAGAATTCGGCTCAAGAGACAGTCGTGTGCTTTCCGAGTGGAATTTGTGGTTCAGAATTGCTGCTGGAATGCTTCTAAATTCGTGAGTTAGTGAACAATTTCTCCTCCCGTTGCTATTTTTGTAGGTGGAATTTTGTTCGTATAGCCTCTGTCTTAAAATTTGAGATCTAAATTAGATCTGTAATTGATGACGAGAGTGATATTCCTCAAATTGTAAGGGAAATTTTCAAACAAAATTGAGAGGAACCAGTCTATGGATCAAACAACCAGAAAACACGGAATTTTCTCAATAACAGAGTGCCATCTGGTGCTCTGTTTCTGTGTTCTTGCAGAATATAAGAAATAGAAGTTGAATCCTTCAAAGATCACGTGGGTCTGACCTATTTAAGCACGGCTGAGCTTAGATCTCGAACAGATCATAATAGATCCATCTCACTAGGGTTTTCAGGATTTGCAAGAAGACAAAACTCTTGCAAAATCCAGCTTTGGTACCAATTTTGATGTGGATCCGAAGCGTGGCACAACAGAAGAAGACATTCCGGAAAAATTACAAGACTAAAGCAATTGCTTTCATGGAGATAGCGAGGGAAAAACGAGCAAAAGTCAAGAAATTTGATAGAAATCAGAGATGTATTTAACAAAGAAAAACAATATGGAACAAGATAGAAAGAGAAGGATGATGAATCGACTAGGAATTCATAGTAGAAAGGGTGAGAAGGAAAGTAGATCTCTTACATGACCGAGAGCTTCCCCTACTCTCCACCACATCTTCCCCTCCAAAATGCCATCAACTCCCTAATGGGGCTGGAAAATCTCCCCTCAGCCTTGGGCGAAACACAATCTCAAAATCTCACGCCAAAAAACCCCCTCCTATGAAGGCCATGCATCATTATTTATAGGAAGCATGGATGAATGAGGGCTGCCACTTGTCCTCCACTTGAGGTGGTCCCAAATACACTTGTCATCCTCTCAAGTGGGTAGCTATTGTACCCCTTATTACATGTCTACCCCTACACTTGTCTACCACGTTACCCTTAGTAATAAAGGCCCTCAAATCCGTTCCAAACTACCACATACCCCTACTACAATGTACGAATACTACTAGTAGACTACAGGCACTCTACTAACATAAACCCTTAGACTTTGACCGGGGACCAGTCCACATCAATCCTCCCCAACGCAGGTACTGTCACCTTCTCCGGCTTCCCATCCTTTCTCTTCAACGCCTTAGCCAAGCCCTGTTGAACTAGGATGTCCTTCACCCTCATTTGCCATAGGCTGAAACTACCCTTTCCGTCATATCTGTCGATGTTGAATTAAGTAGAACTTGATTTTACCGCCATCTTAGATTACTCAGCACTTCACGGTGTAGCGCTCCACCTCGAATGAGAATCTTTCTTAGACAATCTTTCTGCTCCCAAAAATCGCTCTAGCCGCGATCCAACCACAACACCCACGATCACTCCACCCGGCCTTGACGATCGCTCCACCTGAGCTCTGATACCACTTTCCGTCGGGCAAAACAATCCAATCGTGCACAAATTAAACGGAAAAGATAAAAGTAAACAAACAAGCAAGCCACAAGATGAACAACAAGATTTTACGTGGTTCGGCCAAGCCTACTCCACGGGCGAGAAACACGATCTTCCACTATGAGAAAACAATATACAAGGATTACAATGGATTAATCTCAAACCCGCAACCCTTTCCTTGCTTCTCAAACCCAAGACCGTACAAGAGTAACCCGAGAAAAACCCACAAGAGAAAAGCCTAAGAAGGAACCCCAACAAGAATCCCACATCCTCTTTCTTCTTCTCTCTCCTTTTCTCTATTTTCTTCTCTTTCTCTTCTCTCTTCCCCAAGAGGCAGCCGACACACCCCTTCACTCTTGGAATAGAGTAATGAAACAGTAGTTTTGATCAGAAAAAAATTCCACCAAAATTTAGTGTTCTTATTTTCTCCTTCAATAAAAGTTCTTTTATTGTTTTCTTTTGTTAAGTATTTGGTTCTTAAATTCAACAACAAGATTGTGAGGTTCGCGTTGTAGGTATGTGGCACCGTCGCTAGCCCGGCCTGGATCTCGGATCGGGGTGTGTGTGTGTGTTTGTGAGAGAGAGAGAGAGAGAGGAATTCATGAAAAACAATATTGTATAGTGAATCAATCCCTTGATTTCCCCAGTGACATACTAAAACTGTATTATTATTTTCTTTTGTGATCACCATAGCTAATTTTTTTATTGTTTTCTTTTGTTAACCATTTGGTTCTTTTATTGTTTTCTTTTGTTAACCATTTGGTTCTTTTATTGTTTTCTTTTGTTAAGTATTTGGTTCTTAAATTCAACAACAAGATTGTGAGGTTCCCGTTGCAGGTATGCGGCACCATCGCTAGCCCGGCCTGGATCTCAGATCGGGGTGTGTGTGTGTGTTTGTGAGAGAGAGAGAGAGAGAGAGAGAGAGAGAGAGAGAGAGAGACGAATTCATGAAAAACAATATTGTATAGTCAATCAATCCCTTGATTTCCTCAGTGACATATTCAAACTGTATTATTATTACTACTTTAAGAAATGCAAACATCAAGTTTGCTTATTCAAATACACTATGGTAGTTAATGTATGGGATCCCTGTCCGTAGTTATCTAGTTTTTGGGCCCGAACTGTGCCTGAAGAAAATCAACTACTTTCTTGTCAAGTTGGAAGGCCTTGGCGAGAACATCGTCGGAGATGGGCAGGTTTGATCCGAAGACGGCATTAGCTATGGTGATCACACCTGGGTTCTGACTTGCCAGAGCGGCAATGGCCACCGCATTGGTCTGTCCAACATTGAATTGGAAGTGAATGAGACCTATTGGAAACACAAACACATCACCCTTATTGAGGACCTTTGATATGAGCCGGTTTTCGCCATTTGCCAGGTTGGAGGTGACGAAACCAACGAGGAGGGTGCCCTCTTGAACTACAATCATCTCAGTGCCCCTTGGGTGTGTGTGGGGAGGGTTTAGTCCATAGGGTGCAAAGTCTATGCGAGCCATGGAGATGCCAAGAGTGTTGAGTCCTGGTATTTGGACCACGTTCACTGCGGTCACATTGGACCCAACTCGGTTATTTGTGTCGCGTGGCATGTCAAGCCCTGGGAAGAAGAAATCGCTTGCTTGAGCGAGCATTGGGTCCTTGCAAACCACGCCATTGACTAACACTGAGAAGGAAAAACATCATAAAAAGATCAGCCAATAGAAAAAAAACATAACCCATGCACTTAGGGCCGGTCTCCACACACAAAGTAAATGCAAAAACAATATTTCTTAAGTCATCTAGCCAAACCCCACATTACCTACAAAAAAATGGAATTTAGTTTGCACAAACACGTGATTATCATGATACTAATGGAAGTTAAATTGAGAAATAAAATAAAAAAGCATTTGTACCTGGAGACATATTGTCAGCAACACAAAAGTCCTGTAGAGGACTGGGATCATCGGCAAAGGTAAGAGAAGAAGCCAAGGAAAGGAATACAAGTACAAGGAGGGGAGTAGCCATCTCCATTTTATCAACCTAAAGAAGAATATTGGGTGCAAATGTTTTGATGGTGTGAAAGAAGCTTAGAAAGGGTGCATATTTATAGGGAGAAGGAGAGAGAGATGCATGGCTTAAGGGTCATGTGATTTCATGGAAATGGTCTTGTTACTAGCAAATCAATATATGTTTTAACAACTACGCTATCTAATCTAATTTTTTATCCTACTAGAAGCAGTCGTCGGACTCGTTTTTCTGTGTAAATGTCATTTTAGTTGAAAGTTGAAACAATCCTTTTCTTACCTAAATTAAAAATGCAACTTATCTGAGTTGAAACAATGCCTTCCCAATTTTATGTTTTGAAATGGTAAGATCTGAATTAGTAAATGGGGCAAGCCCCACGACGGAGCTGGTCATGAATAAAAATAGGAAATGGCATATTATGGAGGGAAAAAATCGAAAATCCAATTCACTCCATCCCATCCGCCACACTATTAGCCGAGCGATGGACATGCTGAAATCAAACTGGGTGATCTCCTACATGGTATCGAACCATGCCTCCCCTATTTATACCGTGTATTCCCAAAATGCCCACCCATTTGATTGCTATTTTGCAGTCCTTAATTGTTTAAGGTTGGTAAATACCATTCTAATTAGAAACTTGATTCTCGACCCCTCTTGTTTATCTTTTCTTAAGAATGGCTACATTTCAACCTTTTGTTTGTGTTTTTTATTTTTTTCTCACTTGTAATTGGTAAAAAAAACTTACACAGTCTATAAAATTTGTTATTTTAGTAACTTCTATTAAAGACTCTTTGCCAAAACTTAGTTAAATTGAAAGTAAATATATTTTAAATTCCTTTGACAATTTGGTTGTGTAAAAAAAAACTTACACCATCTATACAACCGAATACCTTCAAAAAACCCCAAATCCAGCCCCATATTCATCGTCCCTCAAGAAAATCCAATCAAATCCCACTATTTGGTGTAAACATCATTGCATTGTGCTCTGATTTACTAAGGGACTACATGCACTCTTGGCTGAAGTGGGATCTCAGAATTTTTTTTTTTAAGTTTTCACCCCCATTCACACCAAAAGGCCATCTCTCTCACTCTCTCTCTCTCTCTCTCTCTCTCTCTCTCTCTCTCTCTTATCGTTCCATTGCTTGCATCCATATAAAACGAACCAAATAATGTTTTTAAGAGCTTGAAGATGTAATTTTATTTTGTTGACCAAGTATACATCATTTCACCAAACTAGCTGACGTGGTAGTTGTGATGTGGAAAACCACCTTGCCAAATTTCCTACACTCTTCCCAATGTGTTACATCAATTGAAATTAGTATACTTCAAAGGAACGGATAGTCATGTCAATATAGATATCTTAGCTAATTTTCTGACTATATTTTCCTTTGGATATGCTGAGAAATTGAGGACTAGTTCAAGAACTGATTCATATAAAATTATTTGGGAATGCGAAGTGATATATTCGCCGTCTTTTACTTGGGACAGCCCACTCTAGTGTATTTGTGACTACTCTTTTACACTAGTTGAATCTGTCCCGAGTAAAATAGGGTCGAATATATCATTTCCTTAGGTTTGGACTCGACCCGATCCAACCCGACCCAAGTTGCACCGCTATCCGCACGTCTTGAGTGCCTCTTGTTTTGTGTATTTTATGTTTAGAAAATGTCTAATGTGTATCCCTAGGATGCCGTGCGAAATTTCCTACACTCTCCCTGATGGGTTACATCAATTGAACTTATTATACTTCAAAGGAGTGGATAGTCATGTCAATATAGATCTTAGCTAATTTTCACACCATTATTTCCTTTGGATATGCTGACAAATTGAGGACTAGTTCAAGAATTGATTCGTATAAAATCATTTGGGAAAAGGAAGTGACGCATTCGCCTTTTTTTTTACTTGGGAGAGCCCCCTCTATTGTATTTATGACTACTCTTTTACACTAGACAAGGCTGTCCCAAGAGAAATAGGGGCACATATATCATTTCCTTTGGGAAATCTTTTTGATAATTTCAAGTTTTCGGATAATATTGTGATGGAATTTTCTTACCAATCTAATTGTTAAAAGGGAAAAGTGTTTCTACACGGCGGAGTAGATTTGTTATCTACTCCGTTGGCCAAAATTACAATGGGGCCCACACTGTTTGGGTCCTGATCGCAATAGATAGGGTGTGCCAAATAAATAAATAAATAACAGCTCCATAGGATCATCCCAACCCTTCTATTTGTGGAGGTTAAAAATGGACGGCTATAAACCTCCACAAATCTGTCCATTTTTAACCTATCCACAAATCGAAGGGTTAGGATGATCCTACTAAGCTGATTTTTTGGTGACACCCTATCTATCGCAGGGCCTAACAAATGAATGCTCTGGATTATCCAAACAATGTGGGCCCACTGTGTTTCATGCGACGGAGTAGATAACGTTATCTACTCGACCGAGTAGTAACACTTTTCCCTTGTTAATATCTTTTACATAATAAATATAATTCAGAAAACATATTGTCAAATTAAGAGTTCTTCTAGCAAACCGTTACTACTTGACAATATTATAAAACAAGATTTTTAATACGGTGCCCAACAGTCAAGTCTCATGTGGGCGGTACCGCCCTTGATATTTGATCCAACAGCAACCCAGTTTTTAAGGTGAGCAAAAGAAATAAATCACAAGCTATCACAAGAAGACAATAATATATACAGTTCACCAGAATGGGCTATCTCCACGGACAAAGTAATACAGATCCATTATTTCAAGCCAATGTTGAATTGAATGATGAAATATGGTATTTAGATAGTGGTTTTAGTAACCATATGACCGGGAACAAGGATTATTTTTTTGAAATAGATGAAACTGTCAAACCAAGAGTAAGAATAGGTGATAACAATCATGTTAATGCCCATGGAATTGGTCCCATCGTGGTTTCTACAATGGTCGGCAAGAAACAAATTCATGATGTTATGTATGTTCCTGGGTTGGCATAAAATTGCTAAATTTGGGACAATTGATAAAAAGGGGTAGCGTGCTATCTTTGATGAAGGAGAATGTAAACTCTATGAGAAGAAAAGTATAAAATTAGTGTTCCCTATTAAGATGACAGAAACTAAGATGTTTCCACTAGTGTTGTCAAAACTAGTATTAAATGCTTTTAGTGCATCTGATGATGACTCTATGTTATGGCATAGGAGATATGGACATTTGAATTTTGGTGGATTGTCTTTATTGCAAAAGTTGAATATGATTGTTGGTTTTCCTTCTTTGAAATATGGTGAAAAAGTGTGTGAAGCTTGCGTTTTGGGAAAACACCACCGTGAGCAATTTCGAAGTGGTAAGTCTTGGAGGGCATATAAGCTTTTGATGCTTATACATGCCGATATTTGTGGCTCTATGCAAACCTTATTCTTGAGCAGAAATAAATATTTTATTCTATTTGTTGATGATTACACAAGGATGACACATTTTTTTTCTGGAACGAAAATATGAGGCTTTCTCTATCTTCAAACAGTTCAAGGCACTTGTTGAAAACCAAAGTTGTCATTCTATTATTACTCTTCGTACTGACCGTGGTGGTGAATTTATTCTCAAGGAATTTCAGGATTTCTACAAAGAAAGTGGAATCAAAAGACATGCAGTTGACAGTAAGCTATACCCCACAATATAACGGAGTCGCAGAGCGGAAAATTAGAACATTTGTTGAGGCGGCAAGAAGCATGCTTAAAGACAAGGGGTTGCCTAATGATTATTGGGCTGAAGTTGTAGCCACAACAGTATACATATGCAATCGTCCTCCTACAAAAGCAGTTCAAGGAAAAACTCCATATGAGGCTTGGAGTGGAAGAAAACCCAATGTGAGTCATTTTAAAGTTTTCGGTTCTATAGCCTATGCTTTTGTTCTATCTGAAGAAAGATAAAAGTTAGATAATAAAAGTAAAATGTGTATTTCCATTGGCTATAGTGTGGAGACAAAAGGGTACCGGCTTTATGATCCTATTTCTAAAGAATAGATTATAAGTCGTGATGTTATTTTTAATGAAAAAGATGCTTGGAAATGGAAAAATGGTGTAGAAGCCCCCATATGTGTTCTAAATGAAAACACATCATGTGAGCCACCTTCCCTTGAGATTTGTTTACCAAATCCTGATGAGTGATTTAACTCCCATGAGAATGAGAAGTCTTGCTGATATATATGATTGATGTGAGTTTGCATGTTTTGCAATGGAGCCTTCTAGTTTTAGATGCAGTTAAAAAGAAATGTTGGGGTTCCACGCAAAAGCAATAGTCCCACATCAGACATGTGAGATGGATGTGGATGGGTTATAAGGGAATCAGCACCCTCGCTCTAACAGCTAGCTTTTAGGGATGAGTTCTACTCTGTAAATTCCCTACAAGTGGTATCAAAGCTAGGGCGTGGTAACCCGGGAAGATCTCGGTAACCCCAATGTGCCTCCGAGGACGGTGGAATTCCCTCGGAGAAGATCTCGTAGTTCCCACGTTGCCGCCGCGTGGAGGGGCGAGATTGTCAACGTTGCTTCCGCGTGGAGGGGGGATATTGTTAGGGTTCCACGCAAAAGCAATAGTCCCACATCGGACATGTGAGGTGGATGTGGATGGGTTATGAGGGAATGAGCACCCTCCCTCTAACAGCTAGCTTTTAGGGTTGAGTTCTACTCGGTAAATACCCTACAAGAAAGAATGGTGTGAAGCAATGAAGGAAGAGATTGATACAATTACTAAAAACAACACTTGGACATTGGTGGATTTGCCTCCAAATAAAAAAGCAATTGGACTTAAGTGGATCTACAAGTCCAAGTTCAATGCCGATGGTTCTCTCCAAAGGCATAAAGCTTGGTTAGTTTCAAAGGATTATGCCCAAAAGCCATGTATTAATTTCTTTGAATCATTTGCACTTGTGGCTAGAATGGATACCGTTAGAACAATTTTGGCTATAGCTGCTCAAAAGAATTGGCAAGTTTTTCAGCTTGATGTGAAATCAGTTTTCTAAATGGAGAACTTGAGGAAGAAGTGTATGTGGATCAACCTCAAGCCTTTGAAATCAAAGGCATTGAGCGTAAACTGTACAAATTGAAGAAGGCACTCTATGGGCTCAAACAAGCACTAAGAGCATGGCGTAGTAAAATTGACAGGTATTTTCTTGAAAGCTCATTTCAAAAGAGTGCTAGTGAACCAACTCTTTATGTTAAAATTCATGGTGATGATATCATAGTTGTTTGTTTATTTGTGGATGACATGATAGACACTGGGAGTTCTCCTGATATGGTTAAGGAATTTAAAGAAAGCATGTTGAAAATTTTTGAAATGTTAGATTTGGGTCAATTGCATTATTTCTTGGAATTGAAGTTATTCAAGGATCTAATCGAATTTTAATATTTCAGAAAAAGTATGTTTGGATTTATTGTAAAATTTTGGTATGGCAAATTGTACGCCTACAAAAACACCTATGAATACTAATGAGAAACTTACTTTACAAGATGGGGTTGAAAAAGCAGACGAGGAGAATTTTAGAAGCATAGTTGGTGGTTTGATTTATCTAACAGATACAAGGCCAGATATTATGTTTGCTATTAGCATTAATTCCAGATTTATGCACAGTCCAAGCAAGCATCATTTTGGGACAGCAAAGAAAATTATAAGATACATCCAAGGCACAATCAATTTTGGTATTGTGTACTCAAAAGCCACTAACTACAAATTGATTTAGTTTTCTCATAGTGATCGATTTGGCAGGTTTCATAGATGATCGGAAAAGCAGAACGGGCTATTGTTTTAGCCTTGGATCGGGTGTCATAGCTTGGGCATCTAAGAAGCAACTCACTACGGCGCTCTCAAGCACGGAAGCCGAGTATATCGCTGCCACAACTACAGCTTTTCAAGCAATTTGACTACGAAGGATTTTGCGTGATTTGAAAGACGAAGAAAGTTGGCCTGCGTGGATGTTTTGTGACAACAAATCCACAATTGCCTTCACAAGGAATCTAGTTCTTCAAGCGAGGACGAAGCACATTTAAAATTCGTCACCATTTCATTAGAGAAGTCACAGCCAAAGAAAAACTAGAACTAAAACATTGCAACACTGAAGATCAAGTGGAGGATATTTTCACCAAAGCTTTGCCAGAAAAAAAGTTCAAGAAATTTCGTCAGATGATGGGAGTACAATCATTCACCTAGTTTGAATTAGGGGGCGCGTTGGAAAGTAATTTTAAAGAGTGAATTTCTGTGTGGGGCCCACCCAAGTCTAGTTTAACTTTATCTTATAGAGTTTGGTCATATGGCTATTCACCGTACAAAGGAGCAGCTCTTTAATCTTTATAAAAGATTGTTGTACTTATTTTATTAATAATTGGAATAGAGTTATGAAACAGTAGTTTTGATCAGAAAAAAATTCCACCATAATTTAGTGTTCTTATTTTCTCCTTCAGTAAAAGTTCTTTTATTGTCTTCTTGTGTTCAGTATTTGGTTCTTAAATTCAATAAAAAGATTGTGAGGTTCGCGTCGTCGTTATGCGGCACCGTCGCTTGCCCGGCCTGGGTCTCGGATCAGGGTGTGTCTGTGTGAGAGAGAGAGAGAGAGAGAGAGAGAGAGAGAGAGAGAGAGAGAGACGAATTCATGAAAAACAATATTGTATAGTCAATCAATCCCTTGATTTCCTCAGTGACATATTCAAACTGTATTATTATTACTACTTTAAGAAATGCAAACATCAAGTTTGCTTATTCAAATACACTATGGTAGTTAATGTATGGGATCCCTGTCCGTAGTTATCTAGTTTTTGGGCCCGAACTGTGCCTGAAGAAAATCAACTACTTTCTTGTCAAGTTGGAAGGCCTTGGCGAGAACATCGTCGGAGATGGGCAGGTTTGATCCGAAGACGGCATTAGCTATGGTG
Source organism: Tasmannia lanceolata (assembly GCF_043159265.1). Taxonomy (NCBI): domain Eukaryota; kingdom Viridiplantae; phylum Streptophyta; class Magnoliopsida; order Canellales; family Winteraceae; genus Tasmannia; species Tasmannia lanceolata. The sequence continues at coordinate 161,330 of NW_027518932.1, read as the reverse complement.
ATCACACCTGGGTTCTGACTTGCCAGAGCGGCAATGGCCACCGCATTGGTCTGTCCGACATTGAATTGGAAGTGAATGAGACCTATTGGAAACACAAACACATCACCCTTATTGAGGACCTTTGATATGAGCCGGTTTTCGCCATTTGCCAGGTTGGAGGTGACGAAACCAACGAGGAGGGTACCCTCTTGAACTACAATCATCTCAGTGCCCCTTGGGTGTGTGTGGGGAGGGTTTAGTCCATAGGGTGCAAAGTCTATGCGAGCCATGGAGATGCCAAGAGTGTTGAGTCCTGGTATTTGGACCACGTTCACTGCGGTCACATTGGACCCAACTCGGTTATTTGTGTCGCGTGGCATGTCAAGCCCTGGGAAGAAGAAATCGCTTGCTTGAGCGAGCATTGGGTCCTTGCAAACCACGCCATTGACTAACACTGAGAAGGAAAAACATCATAAAAAGATCAGCCAATAGAAAAAAAACATAACCCATGCACTTAGGGCCGGTCTCCACACACAAAGTAAATGCAAAAACAATATTTCTTAAGTCATCTAGCCAAACCCCACATTACCTACAAAAAAATGGAATTTAGTTTGCACAAACACGTGATTATCATGATACTAATGGAAGTTAAATTGAGAAATAAAATAAAAAAGCATTTGTACCTGGAGACATATTGTCAGCAACACAAAAGTCCTGTAGAGGACTGGGATCATCGGCAAAGGTAAGAGAAGAAGCCAAGGAAAGGAATACAAGTACAAGGAGGGGAGTAGCCATCTCCATTTTATCAACCTAAAGAAGAATATTGGGTGCAAATGTTTTGATGGTGTGAAAGAAGCTTAGAAAGGGTGCATATTTATAGGGAGAAGGAGAGAGAGATGCATGGCTTAAGGGTCATGTGATTTCATGGAAATGGTCTTGTTACTAGCAAATCAATATATGTTTTAACAACTACGCTATCTAATCTAATTTTTTATCCTACTAGAAGCAGTCGTCGGACTCGTTTTTCTGTGTAAATGTCATTTTAGTTGAAAGTTGAAACAATCCTTTTCTTACCTAAATTAAAAATGCAACTTATCTGAGTTGAAACAATGCCTTCCCAATTTTATGTTTTGAAATGGTAAGATCTGAATTAGTAAATGGGGCAAGCCCCACGACGGAGCTGGTCATGAATAAAAATAGGAAATGGCATATTATGGAGGGAAAAAATCGAAAATCCAATTCACTCCATCCCATCCGCCACACTATTAGCCGAGCGATGGACATGCTGAAATCAAACTGGGTGATCTCCTACATGGTATCGAACCATGCCTCCCCTATTTATACCGTGTATTCCCAAAATGCCCACCCATTTGATTGCTATTTTGCAGTCCTTAATTGTTTAAGGTTGGTAAATACCATTCTAATTAGAAACTTGATTTTTCCCGATCGTTTTTCACCATTTCCACCCCTCTTGTTTATCTTTTCTAAAGAATGGCTACATTTCAACCTTTTGTTTGTGTTTTTTTTTTTTTTTCTCACTTGTAATTGGTAAAAAAAACTTACACCGTCTATAAAATTTGTTATTTTAGTAACTTCTATTAAAGACTCTTTGCCAAAACTTAGTTAAATTGAAAGTAAATATATTTTAAATTCCTTTGACAATTTGGTTGTGTAAAAAAAAACTTACAGCATCTATACAACCGAATACCTTCAAAAAACCCCAAATCCAGCCCCATATTCATCACCCTCAAGAAAATCCAAGCATATCCCACTGTTTGGTGTAAACATCATTGCATTGTGCTCTGATTTACTAAGGGACTACATGCACTCTCACTCTCTCTCTCTCTCTCTCTCTCTCTCTCTCTCTCTCTCTCTCTCTCTCTCTCTCTCTCTCTCTCTCTCTCTCTCTCTCTTATCGTTCCATTGCTTGCATCCATATAAAACGAAGCAAATAATTTTTTTAAGAGCTTGAAGATGTAATTTTATTTTGTTGACCAAGTATACATCATTTCACCAAACTAGCTGACGTGGTGGTTGTGATGTGGAAAACCACCTTGCCAAATTTCTAGCCCAGTAACTGATTATTAATGTGTTACATCAATTGAACTGATTATTAATGTGTTACATCAGTTGCTAATTTTCACACCATGTATTCCTTCGGATATGCTGAGAAATTGAGGACTAGTTCAAGAACTAATTCATATAAAATCATTTGGCAAAGGGAAGTGACATATTCACCTTTTTTTACTTGGGACGGCCCCCTCTAGTGTTTTTTTTTTTTTTTTTGGATGGGACAGCCCCCTCTAGTGTATTTATGACCACTCTTTTACACTAGAGGAGGTTGTCCCAAGTAAAAAAAAGGTGCATAAATCATTTCCTTTTGGGAAATCTTTTTGACAATTTGATGTTTTAGGATAATTCTGTGATGGAATTTTCTTCCAATCTATATTATGGGGTTTGCTAGGGACCATCGCACAGGCTCTCTTTTTGCCTTATTCATTTAATTCATCCTATATGGTCACGACGGACATGCAACAGCCCGTCCGTGAAATGCCTTCTGCGATGGTTCCTAGCAAATCCATAATTGTTAATATCCTTTACATAATAAACTTTAATTCAGAAATATGTTGTCAAATTAAGAGATCTTCTAGCAAACCTTTACTGCTTGACAATATTACAAAACAAAACCATCTATCTCTCTCTCTCTCTCTCTCTCTCTCTCTCTCTCTCTCTCTCTCTCTGAATTGGTCACATGGCACATGTCTACAAGTATCAGGCCTCCTCACCACGTCTTTTGTGCCTCTTGTTTTGTGTATTTTATGTTTAGAAAATGTCTAACATGTAACCCTAGGATGCCATTCGTATGAAATGACCAGGTCTACTATTCTTTTGATAAGAAAGGGTGAACTACCCACTTATCTGTATGAGTGACTTAGTGATTTCAAATATTAATGGCGTGTATCCTAAGACAAATGTAGAAATATTTAAAATCACATTGAACTTATTTGACAAAGCCCTGTTGCCTAGTCCTCAGTCTAGGGGTGTCAATTTTAGCTCGGGCTCGGAAGCTCGGCTCGAATCCTTAACGAGCCGAGCCGAGCCGGCTGGCCAGGCTCGTTAAGCTTAACGAGCCGAGCCCGAGTTAGGCCAGGCTCGGCTCGGCTTCTTAAGGCTCGTTAAGAAAACCCGTATAAAACAATAGTCCTAAATATAATATAAATATAATTTGTGTTGTCATAACTTTTTTCCGTAATTGTCATGACTTCCTACTTTTTTGTTGGTATTTTTTTGGTAATTGTCATAACTTTCTACCTTCTGTTGGTAATTTTTCATTTAAAACTTTATACCTATTTTACTTTTTTTTCGTAATGATTACTTTTTTTTTATTATTTTTGCTTTTGCTAGCCACCTTTGGTATGTGCGAATCTCTGCACCAAAGATAGTCACATGCCCGAGAAGTGGCATAGGAGAAGTTTGCTAGCAAATTCCTATTAAAAAAAAAATGTTATCAACTACTGTTTTCTTACGAGGGCACTCTCACTGTGATAATCCAAACCGTTCATTTGATATGTCACGTATATTCCAGAATTTTTCCAAAAATGTTGTACTGAATTTAATATAACCCAAGCTCGATAAGGCTCGCGAGCCTAGCCGAGCCTGGCCGAGCCCGAGCCTAGCCTTTGAGCTTAACGAGCCGAGCCGAGCCGAGCCGAGCCTGCCCAAGCTCGGCTCGGCTCGTTTACACCCCTACCTCAGTCTAATACAAAAGATGATGGCCCACTCAAAATAGCCACAATACTCGTTGTATATGTACAGTGTTCGAAAGAGGACATTTGATTTTGTACAAAACTTTGATATTGACTGTTGTGGTCACTACCCACTGCCATTGACACCGGTGAATCTTCTACCTTCGAATATATAGAAAATATCGAAGATCTTGCCTAAATAAGATTGGAGAAAATATGTGTCAAATAATCACAACCACAAAAGGAGCAAAAGAATAAATTAGAAGCAACCACAAGAAGAGAATAATATACGTAGTTCACCACTATAGGCTACATCCATGGACAAGGCAACGCAAATCCATTATTTCAAACCGAATAGTACAGTGTTATCTCTACCTTGGTAAAAGCCACTAAAAAACCTTTCTCTCTAACATTCTATACAACCACAAAATAACCCCAAATCTCTACATTGAGTATGAGGAAAACCGTCTTTAAAATACCATCCAAAGCTATGCTTCAAGGAAAAACTAATGGAGCTGAAGAATGGAAGAAGAGGAACACACCTTGGAAAACCAAGAAGAAAAAACTTGTTTTCGCTTTACCACAAAGCCCTCCTAAAGCCCCAAGAGGAAACCCTTCTTTTTTAATCTTAACCTTTTCTCCTCTCAAACCTCTCACTCTTCTCCTTTTTTAAACCCTATTTATCTCTTGCCTTTAAAAAACCATATGAGAGAGGCAAGGAAAACATCCCATTTAAAAGACCAAGTGATACCGACTTCCAAAAAAGAAATAAAAAAATGGTGCTCATGCGTCACCATTTTAACAATCTCCACCTTGATGCATAATCACCAGCTTATCAACCCTTCCTTCTTGAGAGTGGGAGAAGATAAACTTCAATATAACTTCTCTCCTTGAACCATCTTTATGAGCATATCCACCACATTCTCTTTGGTTCACACTTTCAACAAATAGATCCTTCCATCTTTAATGACTTCCAAAATGTAGTGATATTGAACCGATATATATATATATATATATATATATATATATATATATATATATATATATATATATATCGGTGTGTGTGTGTGTGTGTGTGTGTGAGGGGGGGAACTGAACTCTTGGCCAAATAAATGATACTCATGTTATCACAAAATAAAACCATAGGTTTTAACTTAATGCCTCGATAGTGGATAATGCAACCGTTGGTTGCAACTTTGACATCCAATTAATAGGACCATTCTCAAACCGAAATATATAACCCGTAGTAGATCTTTCTTTGTCCATATCATTAGCGTAAGTTGTATCAACAAAATCATGCAATGGATTCGAATCCTCTCCATATCTGATAACATAATCTGTAGTACTTCTTAGGTAGCGAAGCACCAATTTGGCGACCTCCGAATGTGCTTTACCTGGATTCGCCATAAACCGGATTAAAACTCCAACCGCTTAAGTAATGTTCGGCCTAGTTCATATCACGAAAAACATCAAGCTCCCAACAATGTTAGCATATGGGACTCAATCCATTTTCTTCATCTCCTCTTCCGATTTCGGGAATTGATCGAAACATATCTTAAAGTGAGCCGCTAATGATGTCTTTATCGGTTTAGACTTGCTCATCCCAGACTTTTCAAGCACCTTTTTTACAAACATATTTTGTGAAAGCAACAAAGTTCCATTCCTTTTATCCTTGGAACTTTGTTGCTTTCACAAAAGATGTTTATAAAAAAGGTGCTTGAATGGTTTGGGATGAGCAAGTCTAAGCCGATAAAGACACATTAGCAGCTTACTTTAAGTTATGTTCCAATCAGTGCCCAAAATCGGAAGAGGATGTGAAGAAAATGGATCGAATCCCATATGCTACCCTTGTTGGGAGCTTGATGTTTGCCATGGTATATACTAGGCCGGAAATTACTTACGCGGTTGGAGTTTTAAGCCGGTTTATGGGGAATCTGGGTAAAACGCATTCAGAAGCCGTCATTGTTAGGGTGTGTGCCCTAATTAAAAGCCAGTTGTTGTAATGTTGCAACTATTATTTATTGTTACATGACATCTATTGGGTATTTGTTGGGGTGTGTAATGTGCTTCTAGACACACCTTTATCCTTAGGTGGCATCGTAGGATAGGTCATGCACAATGAGATTATGTGGTGGTGAGATATGATCTTCAGGTTCTTTGCAGGGCTAGAATGTTCTTGGTTGGGGTTGAGATTGGACATCTCGAACCTGTACACTACTAGAATCGAACATGCCTCCATATACGCATTGGGGTGGCCTATCTAGGTCACTGGGGTAGTTGATTCTAAGTAGGTGGAATGGGCGAAATGTTTGGACCACACACTGAACGGATGGCTTTGTAAAATAACCTGTGGACAAGGATTTGAATAAGGTTATTATGTCAGGACCGTTGGATATGTCCTTACACCTGAGGGATAGTTTTAGTCTATGGGCGCACCTTATGGCTTTGGTCTATCTAACAGTACTCCCCGGTCCGGGATTACCAGCGAGTAGTGCCGGGTCATGGGGTAAACCCATGTGATCAATAGTGATGCCTAACATGGAATCCTCCACCCCTCCCATAGAGGAAAATCATTTACAATTTCGATCTCAGCTAGGCCATTAAATAATGACTGGCCTATCCGTTTGATAAATTGTTTATCAAAGTTTTTCAAAAACATTGATTGTTTCAGAAGGGATTTGCAAATGCATTTGCGGGCCCAAGCTTGATAGATAGAAAAGTATACCATTGAGTGAGCCCATGGCGTAATTGATGTTCACCCTCCACAAGACCCAACTCGGTAAATGTAGGATCGGATGAAGGACAACACATTGGATGTGATTTGGGTAATTTGATCTAATGGTCTTCTTCAGGGTAACGTCATGGTGGGGTTCACTTGCCTAATGCTATTGTAGTTGGACTACATTGCATGAGATCACAGTAGGGCCCATTGTGGACCCTGCAAAAGTGATCATTGGATCCCTAGGACGATCGCACTCACAACTTGCTAGACCCTTACGGATTGTTGGACAATATGGGTTTCAGATTTGACCGTATGTGTGATATGGATTGGATCCACTATATGTGATACAGGGAGGAAGCGCACCATACATAGGGTGCATACACATGTATTAAAGATGAGATGCACCATATTATGGTGTGTACATGTCTTAATTAACATGTGCTTATCTAATGCTCAAATCCTATTGTATAAGAGTTATGAGAGATCGTATTGGTTGATTTATTCTAATTTCCTATTGGTGGAAATTTAAAAAGGAAAAGAGAGAATTTGAGTTGGAGAAGGTTTCCTATTTCTAAAAGTCCCATTGGTTATTGGTAACATTCAATAAGAAAAAATAGTTTTGAGTATCCATGTGTTTTACATGTTTAAGAAACAAAGAGTTTTAATTGAATTTAGTTTCCAAAATCAAGGGGACACATACAAGGGAACGAATTGCTTGAGGGAACTCTATAAACGGAGGGGATGGGAGGACGGTTTGGATTACTTGCACAATTTCGAAACCCATATGCAAAATTCGTCTAGCCCATCTCCCCTCCCAATTTCGTTTTTCTCCTTTCTTCTTCTCTCTCCTAGTTTTGTTTCTAGTTCTTTAGAAGAACTTGAAAGCCTTATTGGTTTCAATTTGGGATTGGATTCCAAGTTTTCTCCTATTTCTCCTTCAACCGCACGGTGTGAGAAGCCACTACTTCGACTTCCGAAGCAGCTTAGGTTTGAGAAACGTCAGGTACCTAATGGGGAGTAGATCAAGCAGAGATTGGCAGTATCGGTCAACCAATTGGTACGTGCTCTTAACCATCTGAATTTCAATTCATCACCATTGATTAATCTAGTAACAAAGATCTTGGTTCGGTTGGTGGATTGAAAAAGTTTTTGTTTTTAGCTCAATCTTGTTTTCGCTGTGCATATTGAGAACCCTTTTATAGCCAAAAACCCAAAAACTAGCCATTTGGGACACCCCCAACGGCTCTGTAATGGATAGTTTAAACTAGCCGTTAGGCTATTTAAAATACTTGCGAAGTCACTCACGGTGGACCGCCAGAGGCTCTCTCATGTTTTTTAAGGGAAAAATACAGACACACCCCCTTTAGTTTCTAACACATTCAATTCTAACCCTGACTTTCAAAACGTGACAAGTACACCCCCTGAAGTTGTTTTAACGTGACGGAGTAGATGGCGAGGTAGAAATGACCAAAATGCCCTCGTCTTCCCCAACTGAAAATTAAGGTTTTCAGACTTAAAAACTGAAATTAGGGTTACTTAAAAACTGAAATTAGGGTTTGATTCAAACCCTTGTTTATTTATCAACATAAACCCTTGATTTAGGAGTTTTATTTATCTTCATTCGCACCATTATCATGAATTGCACATAAACCCTAATATTTTAGGGCTTTTTTTGTTTTATTTTTTTTCTTGAAATGTGGCTTTGATGTAGCCATGGGTGGGGTTTCATTGTTTGTGGTGGAGGTGACGGCGGTGGCCGGAGGTGTCGGCGGTGGCCGAAGGTGGCGACGGCAGCAGTGGAAAATGGCGTAACCCTAATCCCTCTGCAAATGAGGGTGTTTCTGGCGTCAAAATATTAACCATGGTTAGTTTTAGTCTTTCTATCAGGTTAAACCGACGGACAGTTGAAGGAGGGGGTGTACTTGTCACAAATTGAAACCTCAGGGGGTGTACTTGTCACGTTTTGAAAGTCACTGTTAGAGTTGTCAGAAACAAGAGGGGGTGTAAATGTATTTTTTTCCTTTTTTTTATATCAGAATGGCACCGGTCGACCGACCATGTCTCGATCGACCGTCCCCCCCCTGAATTTTGGCCATTTCATATTTTCCTATTGTTTTGCCTTGGGAACTTGGTCCGCTTGATTTTCTTCATTCCATTAGCTTACTTGGGGTATTTTAACCCTCTTTTGATGCCTTGTTTGGATCCTAAGTGTGGGATTGGATTTTACATTCTATTTGACACAAGACTTGACTTTTGATCTTCTTCAAATTGTGTCTTCTAGTCCCTTTCAACTTCATGGATCTCCTCTTGCTTTGACTTTGAACCTTGACGAACCTTCAACTTAAATAACAAACACAATTAGTACATATAATCATTTGTGTTTTGAATCATCATAAAATAGAAGATAGCCAAGGGTTGAACAATTAGGCTTACATCTCCCCCCTTTTTTGATGACATCATACAAGGGATTTTCCAATAAAATATGTTTTGAAGTAAATGATATTCCAACTTAGAACTTTAAAACATAACACCAAATTTCTTTCCTCCTTTGTCATCCACATAAAGAAGAGATGAGAGCATATCAAAATATCAAGGGGTTTTGAAATATTAATACATAAGTTTTAGGTTCGCCTTAGTCAAATAGAATTTAAAACTACAACTCCCTCTTTTTTTATTTAGAAATTCAATATAAGAGGGGGTTTTCAAAAAGAAATTGCCAAGGACTCTAGAATTTTCATTTTAAGTTCAACCTTCGGCTTAACTCATCATCTCAAAATGATTTTCAACATTCATTTTCAAATTGTAAAGATTTTTCAATTTTTAGCTCCAGCCCCTAAATCTGAGTAAAAACTCAAACAATGATTCATGTTGGAGCTTTTAGAACCCAAGTTTTATTGGGTCCATTCCTTCTAACCCATTTAGAATATTGATTTCTATGCTCACATTGAAATTTATAATGTCCATAAGATCCACAATAGTGACATCTTATGGATGGGTTAGCATGCCTTCTAGATGCAAAATATGTTCTATAGTAAGTTGTGCATCTAGATCTTTTAAGAATAATGTCTACAATTCTATCCCCATTAATAAACCTATTTAGACATATTCTCAACTTTTCATTTTCTCTTTTAAGATCTTGAATTTGGTTTAAAAAATCATTAATTTCTTCTTGATTTTCCCTGTTTGAGTATTTATTAATTTTCATGATCACTTTTTAATTCAACAATTTGATAAGAAAATTCAAGAATTAATCCCTCATTTTCTTCCTTGAGGGTTTCATTTTCTTTCTTCAAATATTCAAGTTCTTTACTAAAATCATTTTTGGAAGAAGGTTCAAACTTTTGATCTTCTTGAAAATATTATGATGAAGACCTTGTTTATGTCTTGTGATAAGTGAATCCTTTTGAATATCCTGACTATGTCTATTGGTATATTTTGATCTCAGTTACTTGTGTTTGATCATGCTGCTTGTAAAATCTCCACTGTGAACTTTTGAAATACGCGACCATGCTTCTTGTTGCATATTTCAGTTCCAGCTTCATTTTTAGTCTAGGTATGTGATTTGATCTTGTTTGGTTCGTATCTTGGGAAAATGATTCTCTGATTACTCATTCTATGCCTATTTTACTTCACATTGCTCCTTGCCTCCTATTTCGGCTTTTATAATTGTGGCCATGCTTCTCATTTCAGTTTCGGTTTCTACATGCAAATTTTGTATGTTCTATTTTGGCTCTTATCCATTTGTGGTAATATGAATCCCTGATTATTTACCTTGTGTTAAGCATATTTTGTGTGGCTCAAAATTACTTGTGTTGAACCATCAGAATGTGTAGTGTATCCCTCACTCTAAGTTTCGGCTTCACTTTGACTTTCTATTGCAGCCTTCTGTTTCCCTACCATGCTAGACCCAGCTAGAGTAATGCTTGTTTACTATCTGAGCGTTAGCTCACTCGTAGTTTAAAATTTTAAGATATTGAAATTGGACTTGTGCAAAGATCTGGAGTGGGAGCGTACCCTCGTTTTATTTGGTCAAAGGACTAGTAATTTGCACTTGAGCGTGTATACATCTTTTAATAGTATTGATGGATATCGATGTTTTAGTTTTACATTGGCTTTAGTACTCTGATATATGCCTGGATTTATTTCCGATATATGATTCTAATTACCTTACCAGATTGTGAGGGTCGCGTTGTAGGTATGAGGCACCGTCGTTTGCCCGGCCTGGATCTCGGATTTGGGTGTGTGTGTGTGTGTGTGTGTGTGAGAGAGAGAGAGAGAGAGAGAGAGAGAATTCATGAAAAACAAGACTGTATATTCAATCAATCGCTTGATTGTCCCATTGACATGCTCAAACTGTATTATTATTACGATTTTAAGAAATGCAAACACCAAGTTTGCTTATTCAAATACACTATTGTAGTTAATGCATGGGATCCTTGTCGGTAGTTATCTAGTTTTTGGGCCCGAACTGTGCCTGAAGAAAATCAACTACTTTCTTGTCAAGTTGGAAGGCCTTGGCGAGAACATCATCGGAGATGGGCAGGTTTGATCCGAAGACGGCATTAGCTATGGTGATCACACCTGGGTTCTGACTTGCCAGAGCGGCAATAGCCACCGCATTGGTCTGTCCAACATTGAATTGGAAGTGAATGAGACCTATTGGAAACACAAACACATCACCCTTATTGAGGACCTTTGATATGAGCCGATTTTCGCCATTTGCAAGGTTAGAGGTGACGAAACCAACGAGGAGGGTGCCCTCTTGAACTACAATCATCTCAGTGCCCCTTGGGTGTGTGTGGGGAGGGTTTAGTCCATAGGGTGCAAAGTCTATGCGAGCCATGGAGATGCCAAGAGTGTTGAGTCCTGGTATTTGGACCACGTTCACTGCGGTCACATTGGACCCAACTCGGTTATTTGTGTTGCGTGGCATGTCAAGCCCTGGGAAGAAGAAATCGCTTGCTTGAGCGAGCATTGGGTCCTTGCAAACCACGCCATTGACTAACACTGAGAAGGAAAAACATCAAAAAAAGATCAGCCAATAAAAAAAAACATAACCCATGCACGTAGGGCCGGTGTCCACACGCAGAGTAAATGCAATAACAATATTTCTCAAGTCATCTAGCCAAACCCCACAATACCTACCAAAAATGGAATTGAGTTTGCACAAACACGTGATTATCATGATACTAATGGAAGTTAAATTGAGAAATAAAAAAAAAGCATTTGTACCTGGAGACATATTGTCAGCAACACAAAAGTCCTGTAGAGGACTGGGATCAGCGGCAAAGGTAAGAGAAGATGCCAAGGAAAGGAGTACAAGTACAAGGAGGGGAGTAGCCTTCTCCATTTTATCAATCTAAAGAAGAGTATTGGGTGCAAGTGTTTTGACGGTGTGGAAGAAACTTAGAAAGGGTGCATATTTATAGCAGAGAGAGAGAGAGAGAGATAGATAGAGAGATGCATGGCTTAGGGGTCATGTGATTTCATGGAAATGGTCTTGTTACTACCAAATCAATACACGGTTTAACAACTACGCTATCTAATCTAATTTTTTATCCAAGTAGATCTTTTCCAGCAAAGAATAGAAGCAGTCGTCGGACTTGTTTTTGTGTGTAAATTTTGTTTTTAATATTTTGAAATGGTAAGATCTAAATTAATAAGTGGAGCGAGCCCCACGACCGAGCTGGTCGTAAGTATACAAAGAAAAATAAAAAACGACATATTATGCAGGAAGAAAACCAAAGATCCAATTCACTCCATCTCTCGCAAAACCGTCCGCTACACTATTAGCCGAGGGATGGACATGCTGAAATCAAACTGGGTGATCTCCCACACGGCCTCAAACAATGCCTACCCTATTTATACCATGTATATATTCCCAAAATACTTACCCATTTCATTGCTAATCTGCAGACCTTTTTTTAAGGTTGGCCAATACCACTCTAATTAGGAAATTGATTTTTCCCGACCCCTCTTCAGCATTTCCTTCTCCTTTTGTTAATCTTTTCTTAAGAATGGCTACATTTCCACCTTTTGTTTGCCTTTCTCTGAAAATAGTCATTTCCAAGAAAGCACAAACAAAAGGATGGATATGCTGAGGAATGAGGTAGAAATTAAAATTTCACTTGTAATTGTTAAAAAAAACTTATGGCATCTCTAAAATTTTTTATTTTAGTTACTTCGTTATTAAAGATTCTTTGCGAAATCTTAGTTAGATTGTAAATAAAATAATAAACATATTTTAAACTCCTTTTACCATTTGGTTGTTTTTCAAATATGCAATTTGAGAAAAAAAAATGGCGTCGATTTTCTATCGTTGAAGCTGTTGATCTGGTGGACCCCCACTCACACCGAAAGGCCATCCATCATCTACGCTAAAACTATGGTAGGATGATCCTAACCCACTGATGGCAAATTTTTCAAAAAACGTCTTAAAGAATTTAAAAACGATTTTTTCAATAACTTAATATCATAAATTTTGGGGGCAACTAAGACGCCCTTATCTATATATTTGTACCAATATGGCTCCAATAGTATATCTACTACTACCTAATACATCTTTTTTCCCAACTGGACTTTCATTAGGTTGGATAATTTAATTAAGGGAAAATTACAGATACACCCCCTCAAATATGGTAAAATTCCACTTCTAACCCCGTGGTATCAAAGGTACCAAAGACACCCCCTTAGTTTTCAATAATGCTTGTTATATGACGGGGTGTACAGGAACGAATAAATTGTTAGGGGGTGTCTTTGATGGATTTTGAACTATAGGGTGAAAAGTAGGGGATCTACTTAAAAATGTCAGAAAGTTGAGGGGTTGCCTTTGGTACCTTCGATACCACGGGGTTAGAAGTGGAATTTCGCCCTAGTTGAGGGGATGTATCCTGTATTTTTCCCTTTAATTAATGCCCTATTTATCTTGGAAAGGGCACCACTTATTGAGCGGGAAAGGCATACTCTATATGTAGCTAATCCAAGGGGTTTATTCCATATATAAATTAGAGAAATGATAATGGAAATGGCTGCCTTGCAAAAACCAGCTAAAGGTCGCTCCACATTGGTCCATCCCAACAAAAATCATTTGAAAGAGCACAGAAAAATATGAAAATGGCACGGACAGATATTAAATTAATGGAAAAAGAAATCCACCTTGATCAGAAGTCCCAATAGGAGCGCCCATGCAGATGGGTTTTTGCAAGGGCACCATTCATTTTAGCATTTTCGTCTTGAAATTATATATGAAAGGAGGCCAATCCAAAGAATTGCTTATCCAAGGATGTGTATCCTCCAACGACAGAGAACAATGCAGTTCCATGCCACGTCCAGTTTTATACATTTTCAAAGTTTCTGTTCCCACTAATTATTGATTTGTTGAGCTGAGTATACGTCATTTCACTAAACTAGGTGACGAGGTAGTTGTGAACTTGTGATGTGGAAAACCCCCTTGCGAGATTGTTAGATGAAGTAATTAAAAACTTGTGGGGCCCACCTAATTCAAGTCCATCGTATAGTCATCTAGAAAGCATACAAAACTCCTTTTGCATGTTAATTTATTTTTAGGGCGCTGATATTTTCGCCCTTGACGGCCCCCTTGGAGGCTAGTTTCCCTCTTGACAGCCCACTAACTATAAAGTACGATTCCCATCTACTTTTTACCGACGAAGCAGTCATTTCCTTTTTCTCTCCCCTTCCAGGATAAAATCACCCCACTCTACTCTACAGCTGTACAACACTACATCAAGCAAGGTAGGCCCCACCATAGGATGATCCAAACCATCCATTTGATGGCCCACAACATAAATAGGTTGCACCCCAAAATATTATAGATCGGAGGTTTGAGATCATCCCGTGGAAATGATTTTGGGGGAACAACCTATTTACGTTGCGGCCCATCAAATGAACGGCTTGGATCCTCCTATTGTGTGGACCGTACAGTTCATTTTGAAAAATATAAGTGGGGCCTACAGTTAGGGGTGAGCATTATTCGGTTAAAACCGAATACCCGAACCGAATTGGTCGGTTCGGTTCGGTTTTGGTTTTTTTTGATTGATCGTCCATTAAAACCGTCCATTTGATTGATCCCAACTTAATTAGGTTGTGCTCAAAAAATCATTCTGATCGGATGATCCTAGCCCTCCGATCCAAACCGAGATTTTAATTTTTCCCCTCTATTTCTCCTACAATTCGGTTATTCGGTTATAACTGAATAACCGAATTTTTATTCGGTTCGGTTTCGGTTACCGAAATTTGGTAACTGAAATTATTTCGGTTACCAAATTTCGGTCTATTCGGTTCGGTTAAACCCAATAACCACCCCTACCTACAATTGGGCCTTAATGTTACTGTAAGACCTGAACCATAGGATGATCCAAACCATCTATTCGATGGCCCACAACTTAAATAGGTTTCACTCCAGAATATCATTTTCAAAATATCATTTTCAAAGGATGATCGCAACCCTCAAATCTATAGAGGTTTCTCTTTAGATCAGAGCTTTGGAAATAATATTTCGCGGTGCAACCTATTTACGTTATGGGCCATCGAATGGATGGTTTGGATCATCCTATGGTGGGACCTACCTTCCTCACAAATTAAAACAAATTAATTATTGGGCCCACCAACAGTTCATGCACGTTGGAGAGAGAGAGAGACACCGGATTGGAGTAGTGTTGTATCGGTTAAAAGTAGATAGGAAACATGCTTTATGGATTGGCCGCGAGATACAAAGTCAAAGTCTTATTGAAAGGCTATTTCGTGTGTGTTAAATACATTCAGCAATATAATAAAGTTCTTTTGTGTTCTGTTCTCTTCTGTGTTTCTGTATTACTTGTTCTTTAAATTCTACATAGTGGTATCAGAGCAGAAAGGCTGGGGACAATTTCGAAAGAAGACCGGCACGGGTTCGGTAAGTTGGCAATATGGCAGGCAATACCAATTCTTCAAGTTTTCAGCAAAACGTTCGTTTGTTTAAAGGTGCTAATTTTCAGTTTTGGTCTACTATGATGAAGACATCATTTATGTCACGTGATATATGAATCCTTTTGAATATCGCGACTTTGTTCATTCGTATATTTTGATCTTAGTTACTTGTGTTTGATCATGCTTGTAAATCTCCACTGTGAACTTTTGAAATACGCGACCATGCTTCTCGTTGCATGTTTCAGTTTCAGCTACATTTTTAGTCTCGGGATGTGATTTGATCCTGTTTGGTTCGTATCTTGGCAAAATGATTCTCTGATTACTCATTCTATGCCTATTTTACTTCACATTGGTCCTTGTGTGGTTCCAAATCACTTGTGATGAACCCTATGTGAATTTCTTTGTGATGAACTATAAAAGATAACCATCAGAATGTGTAGTGTATCCCTCGCTTTAAGTTTGGGCTTCACTTTGACTTTATGTTTCCCATCAGTGGGTTAGGATCATCCTGTTGCAGACTTCATGATCGGTGTGTGTGTGTGTGTGTGTGTGTGTGTGAGAAAGAGAGAGAGAGAGAGAGAGAGAGAGACGAATTCATGAAAAACAAGATTGTATAGTCAATCAATCCCTTGATTTCCCCAGTGACATACTCAGACTGTATTATTATTACTCTTTTAAGAAATGCAAACATCAAGTTTGCATATTCCAATACACTATGGTAGTTAATGCATGGGATCCTTGTCGGTAGTCATCTAGTTTTTGGGCCCGAACTGTGCCTGAAGAAAATCAACTACTTTCTTGTCAAGTTGGAAGGCCTTGGCGAGAACATCATCGGAGATGGGCAGGTTTGATCCGAAGACGGCATTAGCTATGGTGATCACACCTGGGTTCTGACTTGCCAGAGCGGCAATGGCCACCGCATTGGTCTGTCCAACATTGAATTGGAAGTGAATGAGACCTATTGGAAACACAAACACATCACCCTTATTGAGGACCTTTGATATGAGCCGATTTTCGCCATTTGCAAGGTTAGAGGTGACGAAACCAACGAGGAGGGTGCCCTCTTGAACTACAATCATCTCAGTGCCCCTTGGGTGTGTGTGGGGAGGGTTTAGTCCGTAGGGTGCAAAGTCTATGCGAGCCATGGAGATGCCAAGAGTGTTGAGTCCTGGTATTTGGACCACGTTCACTGCGGTCACATTGGACCCAACTCGGTTATTTGTGTTGCGTGGCATGTCAAGCCCTGGAAAGAAGAAATCGCTTGCCTGAGCGAGCATTGGGTCCTTGCAAACCACGCCATTGACTAACACTGAGAAGGAAAAACATCAAAAAAAGATCAGCCAATAAAAAAAAACATAACCCATGCACGTAGGGCCGGTGTCCACACGCAGAGTAAATGCAATAACAATATTTCTCAAGTCATCTAGCCAAACCCCACAATACCTACCAAAAATGGAATTGGGTTTGCACAAACACGTGATTATCATGATACTAATGGAAGTTAAATTGAGAAATAAAAAAAAAGCATTTGTACCTGGAGACATATTGTCAGCAACACAAAAGTCCTGTAGAGGACTGGGATCAGCGGCAAAGGTAAGAGAAGATGCCAAGGAAAGGAGTACAAGTACAAGGAGGGGAGTAGCCTTCTCCATTTTATCAATCTAAAGAGGAGTATTGGGTGCGAGTGTTTTGATGGTGTGGAAGAAGCTTAGAATGGGTGCATATTTATAGGCAGAGAGAGAGAGAGAGAGAAACAGATGCATGGCTTAAGTGTCATGTGATTTCATGGAAATGGTCTTGTTACAACTTAATCAATATATGGTTTAACAACTACGCTATCTAATCTATTTTTTTCATCCAAGTAGATCTTTCCCCGCAAAGAATAGAAGCAGTCGTCAGACTCTTTTTTCTGTGAAAGTTGAAACAATCTTTTCGTACCTAAATTATAATGTAACTTATCTGAGTTGAAAAATGCCTGCCCTTTTTTTAAATGCTTAGATCTAAATTAATAAGTGGGGCTTGCCCCACCACCCAACTGGTCATGAGTACAGACAAAGAAAAATAAGAAACAACATATTATGGAGGAAGAAAATCAAAGATCCAATTTACTCCATCTCTCGCGAAACGGTCCGCTACCCTATTAGCCGAGCGAAGGACATGCTGAAATCAAACTGGGTGATCTCCCACATGGTCTCGAACAATGCCTACCCTATTTATACCTACCCATTTGATTGCTAATTTGCAGACCTTTTTTTAAGGTTGGCCAATACCACTCTAATTAGGAAATTGATTTTTCCCGACCCCTTTTCAGCATTACCACCTCCTCTTGTTTATCTTTTCTTAAGAATGGCTATATTTCCACCTTTTGTTTGCCTTTCCCTGAAAATAGTCATTTCCAAGAAAGCACAAACAAAAGGATGGATATGCGGAGGAATGGGGTAGAAAATAAAATTTCACTTGTAATTATAAAAAAACTTACAGCATCTATAAAAAAATTTATTTTCGTTACTTCGCTATTAAAGATTAGTTGCCAAAACTTGGTTAAATGGTAAATAAATATATTTTAAACTCCTTTGACCATTTGGATGTTTTTCAAATATGCGATTTGAGAAATAATTGGTGTCGATTTTCTGTCGTTCAAGCTGTTGATATGGTGGACCCCCACTCACATAAAAAATCCATCCATCATCTACGTTAAAACTATGATAGGATGATCCTGATCCACTGATGGCAAATTTATCAAAAAACGTCTTAATATATCATTTCCTTCGGGAAATCGTTTTGACAATTTCATGTTTTCGGATAATATTGTGATGGAATTACCATACCAATCTAATTGTTAATAGGGAAAAGTGTTTCTACACGGCCGAGTAGATACGTTATCTACTCCGTCGGCCAAAGTTACAGTGGGGCCCACATTGTTTGGGTCCTGATCGCAATAGTTAGGGTGTGCCAAAATAAAATAAAATAAAATAAAAACCATAAGATCATCCCAACCCTTCTATTTGTGGAGGTTAAATATGGAGGGCTATGAACCTCCCATTTTTAACCTCCACAAATTGAAGGGTTAGGATGATCGTTTGAAGTTGATTTTTAGGGCACACCCTATCTATCTCAGGGCCTAACAAATGAATGCTCTGGATTATCCAAGCAATGTGGGCCCACTTTGTTTCATGCGACGTAGTAGACGACGTTATCTACTTTTGACCGAGTAGAAACACTTTTCCCTTGTTAATATCTTTTACATTATAAACTATAATTCAGAAAATATATTGTCAAATTAAGAGTTCTTCTAGCAAACCGTTACTACTTTACAATATTATAAAACAAGAGTTTTAATACGGTGCCCGACGGTCAAGTCCCATGTGGGCGGTACCCCCTTGATATTTGATCCAACAGCAGCCCAGTTTTTAAGAGGAGCAAAAGAAATAAATCACAAGCAATCACAAGAAGAAAACAATATATGCAGTTCACCATAATGGGCTACATCCAACGACAAGGTAACACAGGTCCATTATTTCAAACCAAATAGCACAACGTTACCTCCACACTTGTAAAAACCACCGAAAAACCCTTCTCTCCAACCTTCTATACAATCACAAAAAACCCCCAAATCTATACACTAAGTATGAGGAGAAATCCCCTTAAAAAAACCTCCAACATTATGCTAGGGTTGCAAGGAAAAACTAATGGAAATGAAGAATGAAAGAAGAGGAACACACCCTAAGTAACCAGGAAGAAGAAACATGTTTTCGCCTCACCAGAGAAGCCCTCCTAGAGCCCAAAGAGAAAACCCCTCATTTCTTGTAGTAACCTTTTCTCCTCTCAAACCTCTCACTCTTCTCCTCCTTTTTAAAAACCTTTTTATCTCTTGCCTTTACAAAACCATATGAGAGAGGCATGGAAAACATCCCACTTAAAAGACCAAGTGAGACCCGCTCCAAAAAAACAAAAAATGAAAAAACTGGTGCTCATGCGTCACCATTTTAACAATCTCCACATTGATGCATAATCATCGGCATACCAAGTCTTCCTTCTTGAGACCGAGAGAAGATAAACTTCGATCTAACTTTTCTCCTTGAACCATCGTTACGATCATATCCACTACATTCTCCTTGGTTCACACTTTCAACAAATAGATCCTTCCATCAGACTTCCTGAATGTAGTGATATTGTACCGATATATGTTTGGTCCTTTTGTGATTAACCGAATTCATGGCCAAACAAATGATGCACATGTTATCACAAAAAAATAATCCATGGGTTTTGACTCGATGCCAATCTCACCCATCAAACCTTGAAGCCAAACTACTTTCTAGCAAGCTTCCGCTGTCTCCATGTACTCGGCCTCGATAGTGGATAAGGCAACCGTTGGTTGCAACTTTGCCATCCAACTAATAGGACCATTCCCATTAGCATAACCCATAATAGATCTTCCTTTGTCCATAAATTATTAAAAGTTAAAAAATCAAACAACTACACAAAATTTCTTTTAATTTAAAAAATCATTCGCATTTAAGATAAAGCTCATGGTACAAATAAAAATGATGAGAATTTCACATTCTGCCCTAAATTTTCTTTTGCATATGACGAAGATAATTATACAATCTGAACAGATAAGTGTAAATGCCAAGAGTAAATCTCTTATATCTTATGTGTTTATAAAAAAACTAATAAAATTTCGTAATATAAGCTATTATATCTCTCATGTCTTATGTATCTACATATGGTCTTATATATCTTATAATTAGGATTTGTAAATGGTCCAATTTTTTTAAGAAAACTCCCCAAATTTTGAAGAGATTATCATTCTGATGAATTCGCTAAGGGTGCGACTTATTCTTGTTTTTAAATAATAATCCCTACCATTCTTGATCTTTTAAAACATTCCTAAAATAGATAAGTTAATGCCGCTAATCTTTTTTTTTTTTTAAACTTACAATAATTCATTTTCATCCATTTATATGCCATAAATTTAGATTCTAAGATTGTCTCACAATGGAGATTTTTGAAACAATGGTCCATCCGCAATCGGGCCAAATATATGAACGCCTTAAACAATCAAATACGAAGGGGCATAATGTGTAAATAGGTTAATTTTAAATTAATCGTATCTACAAATAGAATATTAAGGAATTGCCTCTTTAAAAGTTAAGTAACTATATCGTGTGTGAGTGTACGTAGGGATTTGCTAGCATCCATCAACAGACCATCCGCGATGTGAGAGTTTGTCTTCATTCACGAGGTGGCTGCCCTCACATACAACAGCGCAGCCGTAAAATGGCTTCTGCGATGAATGCTAGCAAATCCCTATGTGCGTGTGCGCCAGTGTGCTAGTGCGTGCGTGCGTGTGCGTGTGTGTGCGTGTGAAGAATTAG
This sequence comes from Tasmannia lanceolata, assembly GCF_043159265.1. Taxonomy (NCBI): domain Eukaryota; kingdom Viridiplantae; phylum Streptophyta; class Magnoliopsida; order Canellales; family Winteraceae; genus Tasmannia; species Tasmannia lanceolata. The sequence continues at coordinate 140,580 of NW_027518932.1, read as the reverse complement.
AACCTTGTAGTCACGGCCCTTATAATTAATATTTTCCATGGCTTATTTTTATATAAACTATTAGAACCTATAAAGTATTAAAAAAAAATTCTATCACCCGAATTTCTCAAAGTTTCACCGCCCTTTATCATTACACTTTACATTTATTTCGTTTTTAACATTTAATGATTTTAATGCTGATAGAGAGAGAGAGAGAGAGACGGCCCTTACACTTGTCATTTCAAAGAGAAGGAGATGGGGCTAATGGTTGTCAATTCTATATATGATACGTTTACATAGTGGACTGCTACACATATGTCATATTTGGTTTAAACAGCGGACTACTACACATATGTCATATTCAGCAGACATTGAATTGGGGATTATAGGTATTCTACTAGCCCACGCACATCACATGGTAAGATACAACTCAATAAGAGAATTAAGGTGGGAGGTTATATTCCTTGGGACGAGGGTGTGTATATCTTCATCTTTGATCCAGGTGGACTAATTCCCGGGTGGAATTTATGTGAACTCAGGGCCGAGTTCTTTCTAAGAAGGCAAGTGTGATGCACTACATCCTTTGGTGCATCTGCTTCACCATTACTTGCAATAGTAATGTTATTATACTATTGTCCTTCCATATTTTGTTATATTTAGTAGTCATCATTATTAATCATTTGATTATTATACATGTCCTTTTTTAGTCTCTTTACCATTGGGGGTTATGTTGGTTGATGTTAGTTGTAAGGGCTGTCTATATGAAGCCAATCTCATTTCATTTCTGAGAATGACATTGATTTGAGAGAGAGAGAGAGAGAGAGAGAGAGAGAGAGAGAGAGAGGCTCTTCTCCTTTATTCTTTCTTTCCTTGTTAATGAATTGGAATTGTAGACTAGTGTTATAGTCCTTTTTCTCTTCATTCCATTATTTTCTTGTTGAATGCATGAAGAAGAACTGATCAAGATCAGTTTGTTATCACTGACAGATTTAAACACACTAGCATCTTCTCCTTGAGAGATCTTTCTTAAGGCTGGCAACGGGGCGGGTCGGGGCCGGATGTTGGGGTCCCCTACCCCTTGCCCTATGCGGGGAATTTTCCCCCTCCCCTTCCCCTCCCCACTGCGGGGATCATGGGGAATCCCCCTCCCCTCCCCATGGGGAATATCTAATCCCCATCCCCGCCCCACATCCTTTGGCGACAATCACTTTACTTTGTTAAATGTTAGGTTTAAAACTAAAGATTTACTAGGGACAATCACTTCAGGCATGTTGCGGCTTGGCTGTTGCATGTGAGAGTAGCCACACAACCCACACAGGCTAAGATTTTGTCTTATTCATTTTATTAACCTGAGGACAAAGGTGGTTGCTCTCAGATTCATTTAATTGATCGATAGTCCCTAGCAGATCCCTAATTTCCAATCCCACTTGCCAAAAAGTACTGTACGTGCCACACCATAGGAAGATCCAAACCATCCATTTGATGGGCACACCATAAGAAGAGGAACACACCTTGGAAAACCAAGAAGAAGAAACTTGTTTCCGCTTTACCACAAAGCCCTCCTAAAGCCCCAAGAGGAAACCCCTCTTTTCTTGTCTAAACCTTTTCTCCTCTCAAATCTCTCACTCTTCTCCTTTTTTAAACCCTATTTATCTTTTGTCTTTAAAAAACCATATGAGAGAGGCAAGGAAAACATCCCATTTAAAAGACCAAGAGATACCGACTTCGAAAAAAGAAATAAAAAAATGGTGCTCATGCGTCACCATTTTAACAATCTCCACCTTGATGCACAATCACCAGCGTGCCAACCCTTCCTTCTTGAGACTGGGGGAAGATAAACTTCAATATAACTTCTCTCCTTGAACCATCTTTATGAGCATATCCACCACATTCTCTTTGGTTCACACCTTCAACAAATAGATCCTTCCATCTTTAATGACTTCCTAAATGTAGTGATATTGAACCGATATATATGTGGTCCTTTGTGAAAAATTGAATTCTTGGCCAAATAAATGATACTCATGTTATCACAAAATAAATCCATAGGTTTTAACTTAATGCCTCGATAGTGGATAATGCAACCGTTGGTTGCAGCTTTGACATCTAATTAATAGGACCATTCCCAAACCTAAATATATAACCCGTAGTAGATCTTTCTTTGTCCATATCATTAGCATAACTTGTATCAACAAAATCATGCAACGGATTCGAATCCTTTCCATATATCATAACATAATCAGTAGTACTTCTTAGGTAGCGAAGCACCAATTTGGCGGCCTCCGAATGTGCTTTACCTGGATTCGCCATAAACCGGATTAAAACTCCAACCGCATAAGCAATGTTCGGCCTAGTTCATATCACGATAAACATCAAGCTCCCAACAATGCTAGCATATGGGACTCGATCCATTTTCTTCATCTCCTCTTCCGATTTTGGGAATTGATCGGAACATATCTTAAAGTGAGCCGCTGATGATGGCTTTATCGGCTTAGATTTGCTTATCCCAAACCTTTCAAGCCCCTTTTTTACAAACATATTTTGTGAAAGCAACAAAGTTCCATTCTTTTTATCCTTGGAACTTTGTTGCTTTCACAAAAGATGTTTATAAAAAAGGTGCTTGAATGGTTTGGGATGAGCAAGTCTAAGCCGATAAAGACACATTAGCAGCTTACTTTAAGTTATGTTCCAATCAGTGCCCAAAATCGGAAGAGGATGTGAAGAAAATGGATCGAATCCCATATGCTACCCTTGTCGGGAGCTTGATGTTTTCCATGGTATATACTAGGCCAAAAATTACTTACGCGGTTGGAGTTTTAAGCCGGTTTATGGGGAATCTGGGTAAAGCGCATTCAGAAGCCGTCATTGTTAGGGTGTGTGCCCTAATCAAAATCCAGTTGTTGTAATGTTGCAACTATTATTTATTGTTACATGACATCTATTGGGTATTTGTTGGAGTGAATCGTGAGAATATGCCTGGCAACAATATATTATTAACTTATATGCCCAATTGTTTAAGGGTGGAGACACAATTCTCTTCCATGAATGCAACCCAAGCATGAGACTGGTCAACCCATGGAGCCTTAGGTTTTAGATGTTAGAAACCCTTAAAAGATAGATAAACCATTAACCTAATGTGCTTCTAGGCACACCTTTATCCTTAGGTAGCATCGTAGGATAGGTCATGCACATTGAGATTATGTGGTGGGGAGATATGATCTTCAGGTTCTTTGCAGACCTAGAATGTTCTTGGTTGGGGTTGAGATTGGACATCTCGTACCTGTACACAACTAGAATCGAACCTGCCTCCATATACGCATTGGGGTGGCCTATCTAGGTCACTGAGGTAGTTGATTCTAAGTAGGTGGAATGGGCGAAATGATTGGATCACACACTGAACGGATGGCTTCGTAGAATAACCTGTGGACAAGGAATTGGATAAGGTTATTCTGTCAGACAGGACCCTTGGATATGTCCTTAGACCTGAGGGATATTTTTAGTCTGTGGGCGCACCTTATGGCTTTGGTCTATCTAACAGTAGTCCCCGGTCCGGGGTTACCAGCGGGTAGTGCTGGGTCATGGGGTAAACCCGTGGGGTCAATAGTGATGCCCATCATTGAATCCTCCACCCCTCCCATAGAGGAAAATCATTTGCAATTTCGATCTCAGCTAGGCCATTAAATAATGACTGGCCAATCCGTTTGATAAATTGTTTATCAAAGTTTTTCAAAAACATTGATTGTTTCAAAAGGGAGCTGCAAATGCATTTGCGGGCCCAAGCTTGATAGATAGAAAGGTATACCATTGAGTGAGCCCATGGGGTAATTGATGTCCACCCTCCACAAGACCCAACTCGGTAAATGAAGGATTGGAGGAAGGACTACACATTGGATGTGATTTGGGTAATTTGATCTAATGGTCTTCTTCAGGGTAACGTCATGGTGGGGGTCACTTGCCTAATGCTATCGTAGTTGGACTACATTGCGTGAGATCACAGTAGGGCCCATTGTGGACCCTGTGAGAATGATCATTGGATCCCTGGGCCGATCACACTCACAACTCGCTAGACCCTTATGGATTGTTGGACAATATGGGTTTCAGATTTGATCGTATGTGTGATATGGATTGGATCCACTATATGTGATACAGGGAGGAAGAGCACCATACATAGGGTGCACACACATGTATTAAAGATGAGATACACCATATTATGGTGTGTACATGTCTTAATTAACATGTGCTTATTAAATGCTCAAATCCTATTGGATAACAGTTATGAGAGATCCCATTGGTTGATTTATTCTAATTTCCTATTGGTGGAAATTTAAAAAGGAAAAGAGAGAATTTGAGTTGGAGAAGGTTTCCTATTTCTAAAAGTCCCATTGGTTATTGGTAACATTCAATAAGAAAAAATCATTTTGAGTATCCATGTGTTTTACATGTTTAAGAAACGGAGAGTTTTAATTGAATTTAGTTTCCAAAATCAAGGGGACACATACAAGGGAACGAATTGCTAGAGGGAACTCTATAAACGGAGGGGATGGGTGGACAATTTGGATTACTTGCAATATTTGGAAACCCATATGCAAAATTCGTCCAGCCCATCTCCCCTCCCAATTTCATTTTTCTCCTTTCTTTTTCCCGCTTCTAGTTTTGTTTCTAGTTCTTTAGAAGAACTTGAAAGCCTTATTGGTTTTAGTTTGGGAGAGGATTCCAAGTTCTCTCCTATTTCTCCTTCAACCGCACGGTTTGAGAAGCCACTACTTCGACTTCCGGACCAGCTTGGGTTTCAGAAACGTCGGGTACCTAATGGGGAGTAGATCAAGCAGAGATTGGCAGTATCGGTCAACCAATTGGTAAATGTCCTTAACCATCCGAATTTCAATTCATAAACATTGATTAATCTAGCAACTAAGATCTTGGTTCAGTTGGTGGATCGAAAAGTTTTTGTTTTTAGCTCAATCTTGTTTCTGCCGTGCATATTGATTCCACTGCCGAGTTTCAGTCAAATGAGCGCTTTTCTATGTAAGAGGTACTAGTGATTATGCTATCACATATGAGAAGGATTCGAAGTCGCTGCATGGTTTTTTTTATGCAAGTTATGCTAATGTTATGGACAAAGGAAGATCTATTATGGGTAATGTATTCGAGTTTAGGAATGGTCTTATTAGTTTGATGTCAAACTTGCTACCAACGGTTGCATTATCCTGTACCGAGCCCGAATACATGGCGGCAATGGAATCTTGCAAGGAATCTGAAAATAAATATGTGTAGGCCTAGGTGATTGCAACCCAAAGGGGAAGCGAATTAGATTTATAAAATTGTGCCCTTTTAAAGGATTGATTAAGAAATTAAATCAAAGAAAATTTTAACAATAAACACAAAGAACTTAAAATCAATGCACAAGTAAAGTAAAGGAGATAAGGGAAGGAGTACAATGAGATTTAATAGGGGTTCGGTTTAAAACCCCAGACCTACATCTCCACCACAACTGTTGATGGTCACTAAAATCTGTTCTTAACGGTGAAGATCAAACCAATACAACGAGGTTGCTCTGCGCCTCAACACTTGTCGACGGAGACGGATCTATGTCTCCCAACACTCACCTTCGGAGAAGGCTCTGCATCTCTGATTACTTGCCAAATATAAGATTAAAAGAATGAAGGAATGCATTGTTCAAAGGCAATTACACAAGATGCTCTCATAAAGATATACAATTTAAAGCTTGAATCCAATCCCTCATAAGATTTCTCGAAGAGAGGCACAAGGAGTGACTTTTCACTCAAGAGATGCTTTAAGTGTATATTAGAGCTTGTTGATTTTGTCTAAGTGGTTTGAGAACCCTTTTATAGCCAAAAACCCAAAAACTAGCCATTTGGGACACCCCCAACGGCTCTGTAATGGATAGTTTAAACTAGCCGTTAGGCTATTTAAAATACTTGCGAAGTCACTCACGGTGGACCGCCAGAGGCTCTCTCATGTTTTTTAAGGGAAAAATACAGACACACCCCCTTTAGTTTCTAACACATTCAATTCTAACCCTGACTTTCAAAACGTGACAAGTACACCCCCTGAAGTTGTTTTAACGTGACGGAGTAGATGGCGAGGTAGAAATGACCAAAATGCCCTCGTCTTCCCCAACTGAAAATTAAGGTTTTCAGACTTAAAAACTGAAATTAGGGTTACTTAAAAACTGAAATTAGGGTTTGATTCAAACCCTTGTTTATTTATCAACATAAACCCTTGATTTAGGAGTTTTATTTATCTTCATTCGCACCATTATCATGAATTGCACATAAACCCTAATATTTTAGGGCTTTTTTTGTTTTATTTTTTTTCTTGAAATGTGGCTTTGATGTAGCCATGGGTGGGGTTTCATTGTTTGTGGTGGAGGTGACGGCGGTGGCCGGAGGTGTCGGCGGTGGCCGAAGGTGGCGACGGCAGCAGTGGAAAATGGCGTAACCCTAATCCCTCTGCAAATGAGGGTGTTTCTGGCGTCAAAATATTAACCATGGTTAGTTTTAGTCTTTCTATCAGGTTAAACCGACGGACAGTTGAAGGAGGGGGTGTACTTGTCACAAATTGAAACCTCAGGGGGTGTACTTGTCACGTTTTGAAAGTCACTGTTAGAGTTGTCAGAAACAAGAGGGGGTGTAAATGTATTTTTTTCCTTTTTTTTATATCAGAATGGCACCGGTCGACCGACCATGTCTCGATCGACCGTCCCCCCCCTGAATTTTGGCCATTTCATATTTTCCTATTGTTTTGCCTTGGGAACTTGGTCCGCTTGATTTTCTTCATTCCATTAGCTTACTTGGGGTATTTTAACCCTCTTTTGATGCCTTGTTTGGATCCTAAGTGTGGGATTGGATTTTACATTCTATTTGACACAAGACTTGACTTTTGATCTTCTTCAAATTGTGTCTTCTAGTCCCTTTCAACTTCATGGATCTCCTCTTGCTTTGACTTTGAACCTTGACGAACCTTCAACTTAAATAACAAACACAATTAGTACATATAATCATTTGTGTTTTGAATCATCATAAAATAGAAGATAGCCAAGGGTTGAACAATTAGGCTTACATCTCCCCCCTTTTTTGATGACATCATACAAGGGATTTTCCAATAAAATATGTTTTGAAGTAAATGATATTCCAACTTAGAACTTTAAAACATAACACCAAATTTCTTTCCTCCTTTGTCATCCACATAAAGAAGAGATGAGAGCATATCAAAATATCAAGGGGTTTTGAAATATTAATACATAAGTTTTAGGTTCGCCTTAGTCAAATAGAATTTAAAACTACAACTCCCTCTTTTTTTATTTAGAAATTCAATATAAGAGGGGGTTTTCAAAAAGAAATTGCCAAGGACTCAAGAATTTTCATTTTAAGTTCAACCTTCGGCTTAACTCATCATCTCAAAATGATTTTCAACATTCATTTTCAAATTGTAAAGATTTTTCAATTTTTAGCTCCAGCCCCTAAATCTGAGTAAAAACTCAAACAATGATTCATGTTGGAGCTTTTAGAACCCAAGTTTTATTGGGTCCATTCCTTCTAACCCATTTAGAATATTGATTTCTATGCTCACATTGAAATTTATAATGTCCATAAGATCCACAATAGTGACATCTTATGGATGGGTTAGCATGCCTTCTAGATGCAAAATATGTTCTATAGTAAGTTGTGCATCTAGATCTTTTAAGAATAATGTCTACAATTCTATCCCCATTAATAAACCTATTTAGACATATTCTCAACTTTTCATTTTCTCTTTTAAGATCTTGAATTTGGTTTAAAAAATCATTAATTTCTTCTTGATTTTCCCTGTTTGAGTATTTATTAATTTTCATGATCACTTTTTAATTCAACAATTTGATAAGAAAATTCAAGAATTAATCCCTCATTTTCTTCCTTGAGGGTTTCATTTTCTTTCTTCAAATATTCAAGTTCTTTACTAAAATCATTTTTGGAAGAAGGTTCAAACTTTTGATCTTCTTGAAAATATTATGATGAAGACCTTGTTTATGTCTTGTGATAAGTGAATCCTTTTGAATATCCTGACTATGTCTATTGGTATATTTTGATCTCAGTTACTTGTGTTTGATCATGCTGCTTGTAAAATCTCCACTGTGAACTTTTGAAATACGCGACCATGCTTCTTGTTGCATATTTCAGTTCCAGCTTCATTTTTAGTCTAGGTATGTGATTTGATCTTGTTTGGTTCGTATCTTGGGAAAATGATTCTCTGATTACTCATTCTATGCCTATTTTACTTCACATTGCTCCTTGCCTCCTATTTCGGCTTTTATAATTGTGGCCATGCTTCTCATTTCAGTTTCGGTTTCTACATGCAAATTTTGTATGTTCTATTTTGGCTCTTATCCATTTGTGGTAATATGAATCCCTGATTATTTACCTTGTGTTAAGCATATTTTGTGTGGCTCAAAATTACTTGTGTTGAACCATCAGAATGTGTAGTGTATCCCTCACTCTAAGTTTCGGCTTCACTTTGACTTTCTGTTGCAGCCTTCTGTTTCCCTACCATGCTAGACCCAGCTAGAGTAATGCTTGTTTACTATCTGAGCGTTAGCTCACTCGTAGTTTAAAATTTTCAGATATTGAAATTGGACTTGTGCAAAGATCTGGAGTGGGAGCGTACCCTCGTTTTATTTGGTCAAAGGACTAGTAATTTGCACTTGAGCGTGTATACATCTTTTAATAGTATTGATGGATATCGATGTTTTAGTTTTACATTGGCTTTACTACTCTGATATATGCCTGGATTTATTTCCGATATATGATTCTAATTACCTTACCAGATTGTGAGGGTCGCGTTGTAGGTATGAGGCACCGTCGTTTGCCCGGCCTGGATCTCGGATTTGGGTGTGTGTGTGTGTGTGTGTGTGAGAGAGAGAGAGAGAGAGAGAGAATTCATGAAAAACAAGACTGTATATTCAATCAATCGCTTGATTGTCCCATTGACATGCTCAAACTGTATTATTATTACGATTTTAAGAAATGCAAACACCAAGTTTGCTTATTCAAATACACTATTGTAGTTAATGCATGGGATCCTTGTCGGTAGTTATCTAGTTTTTGGGCCCGAACTGTGCCTGAAGAAAATCAACTACTTTCTTGTCAAGTTGGAAGGCCTTGGCGAGAACATCATCAGAGATGGGCAGGTTTGATCCGAAGACGGCATTAGCTATGGTGATCACACCTGGGTTCTGACTTGCCAGAGCGGCAATGGCCACCGCATTGGTCTGTCCAACATTGAATTGGAAGTGAATGAGACCTATTGGAAACACAAACACATCACCCTTATTGAGGACCTTTGATATGAGCCGATTTTCGCCATTTGCAAGGTTAGAGGTGACGAAACCAACGAGGAGGGTGCCCTCTTGAACTACAATCATCTCAGTGCCCCTTGGGTGTGTGTGGGGAGGGTTTAGTCCATAGGGTGCAAAGTCTATGCGAGCCATGGAGATGCCAAGAGTGTTGAGTCCTGGTATTTGGACCACGTTCACTGCGGTCACATTGGACCCAACTCGGTTATTTGTGTTGCGTGGCATGTCAAGCCCTGGGAAGAAGAAATCGCTTGCTTGAGCGAGCATTGGGTCCTTGCAAACCACGCCATTGACTAACACTGAGAAGGAAAAACATCAAAAAAAGATCAGCCAATAAAAAAAAACATAACCCATGCACGTAGGGCCGGTGTCCACACGCAGAGTAAATGCAATAACAATATTTCTCAAGTCATCTAGCCAAACCCCACAATACCTACCAAAAATGGAATTGAGTTTGCACAAACACGTGATTATCATGATACTAATGGAAGTTAAATTGAGAAATAAAAAAAAAGCATTTGTACCTGGAGACATATTGTCAGCAACACAAAAGTCCTGTAGAGGACTGGGATCAGCGGCAAAGGTAAGAGAAGATGCCAAGGAAAGGAGTACAAGTACAAGGAGGGGAGTAGCCTTCTCCATTTTATCAATCTAAAGAAGAGTATTGGGTGCAAGTGTTTTGACGGTGTGGAAGAAACTTAGAAAGGGTGCATATTTATAGCAGAGAGAGAGAGAGAGATAGATAGAGAGATGCATGGCTTAGGGGTCATGTGATTTCATGGAAATGGTCTTGTTACTACCAAATCAATACACGGTTTAACAACTACGCTATCTAATCTAATTTTTTATCCAAGTAGATCTTTTCCAGCAAAGAATAGAAGCAGTCGTCGGACTTGTTTTTGTGTGTAAATTTTGTTTTTAATATTTTGAAATGGTAAGATCTAAATTAATAAGTGGAACGAGCCCCACGACCGAGCTGGTCGTAAGTATACAAAGAAAAATAAAAAACGACATATTATGCAGGAAGAAAACCAAAGATCCAATTCACTCCATCTCTCGCAAAACCGTCCGCTACACTATTAGCCGAGGGATGGACATGCTGAAATCAAACTGGGTGATCTCCCACACGGCCTCAAACAATGCCTACCCTATTTATACCATGTATATATTCCCAAAATACTTACCCATTTCATTGCTAATCTGCAGACCTTTTTTTAAGGTTGGCCAATACCACTCTAATTAGGAAATTGATTTTTCCCGACCCCTCTTCAGCATTTCCTTCTCCTTTTGTTAATCTTTTCTTAAGAATGGCTACATTTCCACCTTTTGTTTGCCTTTCTCTGAAAATAGTCATTTCCAAGAAAGCACAAACAAAAGGATGGATATGCTGAGGAATGAGGTAGAAATTAAAATTTCACTTGTAATTGTTAAAAAAAACTTATGGCATCTCTAAAAATTTTTATTTTAGTTACTTCGTTATTAAAGATTCTTTGCGAAATCTTAGTTAGATTGTAAATAAAATAATAAACATATTTTAAACTCCTTTTACCATTTGGTTGTTTTTCAAATATGCAATTTGAGAAAAAAAAATGGCGTCGATTTTCTATCGTTGAAGCTGTTGATCTGGTGGACCCCCACTCACACCGAAAGGCCATCCATCATCTACGCTAAAACTATGGTAGGATGATCCTAACCCACTGATGGCAAATTTTTCAAAAAACGTCTTAAAGAATTTAAAAACGATTTTTTCAATAACTTAATATCATAAATTTTGGGGGCAACTAAGACGCCCTTATCTATATATTTGTACCAATATGGCTCCAATAGTATATCTACTACTACCTAATACATCTTTTTTCCCAACTGGACTTTCATTAGGTTGGATAATTTAATTAAGGGAAAATTACAGATACACCCCCTCAAATATGGTAAAATTCCACTTCTAACCCCGTGGTATCAAAGGTACCAAAGACACCCCCTTAGTTTTCAATAATGCTTGTTATATGACGGGGTGTACAGGAACGAATAAATTGTTAGGGGGTGTCTTTGATGGATTTTGAACTATAGGGTGAAAAGTAGGGGATCTACTTAAAAATGTCAGAAAGTTGAGGGGTTGCCTTTGGTACCTTCGATACCACGGGGTTAGAAGTGGAATTTCGCCCTAGTTGAGGGGATGTATCCTGTATTTTTCCCTTTAATTAATGCCCTATTTATCTTGAAAAGGGCACCACTTATTGAGCGGGAAAGGCATACTCTATATGTAGCTAATCCAAGGGGTTTATTCCATATATAAATTAGAGAAATGATAATGGGAATGGCTGCCTTGCAAAAACCAGCTAAAGGTCGCTCCACATTGGTCCATCCCAACAAAAATCATTTGAAAGAGCACAGAAAAATATGAAAATGGCACGGACAGATATTAAATTAATGGAAAAAGAAATCCACCTTGATCAGAAGTCCCAATAGGAGCGCCCATGCAGATGGTTTTTTGCAAGGGCACCATTCATTTTAGCATTTTCGTCTTGAAATTATATATGAAAGGAGGCCAATCCAAAGAATTGCTTATCCAAGGATGTGTATCCTCCAACGACAGAGAACAATGCAGTTCCATGCCACGTCCAGTTTTATACATTTTCAAAGTTTCTGTTCCCACTAATTATTGATTTGTTGAGCTGAGTATACGTCATTTCACTAAACTAGGTGACGAGGTAGTTGTGAACTTGTGATGTGGAAAACCCCCTTGCGAGATTGTTAGATGAAGTAATTAAAAACTTGTGGGGCCCACCTAATTCAAGTCCATCGTATAGTCATCTAGAAAGCATACAAAACTCCTTTTGCATGTTAATTTATTTTTAGGGCGCTGATATTTTCGCCCTTGACGGCCCCCTTGGAGGCTAGTTTCCCTCTTGACAGCCCACTAACTATAAAGTACGATTCCCATCTACTTTTTACCGACGAAGCAGTCATTTCCTTTTTCTCTCCCCTTCCAGGATAAAATCACCCCACTCTACTCTACAGCTGTACAACACTACATCAAGCAAGGTAGGCCCCACCATAGGATGATCCAAACCATCCATTTGATGGCCCACAACATAAATAGGTTGCACCCCAAAATATTATAGATCGGAGGTTTGAGATCATCCCGTGGAAATGATTTTGGGGGAACAACCTATTTACGTTGCGGCCCATCAAATGAACGGCTTGGATCCTCCTATTGTGTGGACCGTACAGTTCATTTTGAAAAATATAAGTGGGGCCTACAGTTAGGGGTGAGCATTATTCGGTTAAAACCGAATACCCGAACCGAATTGGTCGGTTCGGTTCGGTTTTGGTTTTTTTTGATTGATCGTCCATTAAAACCGTCCATTTGATTGATCCCAACTTAATTAGGTTGTGCTCAAAAAATCATTCTGATCGGATGATCCTAGCCCTCCGATCCAAACCGAGATTTTAATTTTTCCCCTCTATTTCTCCTACAATTCGGTTATTCGGTTATAACTGAATAACCGAATTTTTATTCGGTTCGGTTTCGGTTACCGAAATTTGGTAACTGAAATTATTTCGGTTACCAAATTTCGGTCTATTCGGTTCGGTTAAACCCAATAACCACCCCTACCTACAATTGGGCCTTAATGTTACTGTAAGACCTGAACCATAGGATGATCCAAACCATCTATTCGATGGCCCACAACTTAAATAGGTTTCACTCCAGAATATCATTTTCAAAATATCATTTTCAAAGGATGATCGCAACCCTCAAATCTATAGAGGTTTCTCTTTAGATCAGAGCTTTGGAAATAATATTTCGCGGTGCAACCTATTTACGTTGTGGGCCATCGAATGGATGGTTTGGATCATCCTATGGTGGGACCTACCTTCCTCACAAATTAAAACAAATTAATTATTGGGCCCACCAACAGTTCATGCACGTTGGAGAGAGAGAGAGACACCGGATTGGAGTAGTGTTGTATCGGTTAAAAGTAGATAGGAAACATGCTTTATGGATTGGCCGCGAGATACAAAGTCAAAGTCTTATTGAAAGGCTATTTCGTGTGTGTTAAATACATTCAGCAATATAATAAAGTTCTTTTGTGTTCTGTTCTCTTCTGTGTTTCTGTATTACTTGTTCTTTAAATTCTACATAGTGGTATCAGAGCAGAAAGGCTGGGGACAATTTCGAAAGAAGACCGGCACGGGTTCGGTAAGTTGGCAATATGGCAGGCAATACCAATTCTTCAAGTTTTCAGCAAAACGTTCGTTTGTTTAAAGGTGCTAATTTTCAGTTTTGGTCTACTATGATGAAGACATCGTTTATGTCACGTGATATATGAATCCTTTTGAATATCGCGACTTTGTTCATTCGTATATTTTGATCTTAGTTACTTGTGTTTGATCATGCTTGTAAATCTCCACTGTGAACTTTTGAAATACGCGACCATGCTTCTCGTTGCATGTTTCAGTTTCAGCTACATTTTTAGTCTCGGGATGTGATTTGATCCTGTTTGGTTCGTATCTTGGCAAAATGATTCTCTGATTACTCATTCTATGCCTATTTTACTTCACATTGGTCCTTGTGTGGTTCCAAATCACTTGTGATGAACCCTATGTGAATTTCTTTGTGATGAACTATAAAAGATAACCATCAGAATGTGTAGTGTATCCCTCGCTTTAAGTTTGGGCTTCACTTTGACTTTATGTTTCCCATCAGTGGGTTAGGATCATCCTGTTGCAGACTTCATGATCGGTGTGTGTGTGTGTGTGTGTGTGAGAGAGAGAGAGAGAGAGAGAGAGAGAGAGAGAGAGAGAGAGAGAGAGACGAATTCATGAAAAACAAGATTGTATAGTCAATCAATCCCTTGATTTCCCCAGTGACATACTCAGACTGTATTATTATTACTCTTTTAAGAAATGCAAACATCAAGTTTGCATATTCCAATACACTATGGTAGTTAATGCATGGGATCCTTGTCGGTAGTCATCTAGTTTTTGGGCCCGAACTGTGCCTGAAGAAAATCAACTACTTTCTTGTCAAGTTGGAAGGCCTTGGCGAGAACATCATCGGAGATGGGCAGGTTTGATCCGAAGACGGCATTAGCTATGGTGATCACACCTGGGTTCTGACTTGCCAGAGCGGCAATGGCCACCGCATTGGTCTGTCCAACATTGAATTGGAAGTGAATGAGACCTATTGGAAACACAAACACATCACCCTTATTGAGGACCTTTGATATGAGCCGATTTTCGCCATTTGCAAGGTTAGAGGTGACGAAACCAACGAGGAGGGTGCCCTCTTGAACTACAATCATCTCAGTGCCCCTTGGGTGTGTGTGGGGAGGGTTTAGTCCGTAGGGTGCAAAGTCTATGCGAGCCATGGAGATGCCAAGAGTGTTGAGTCCTGGTATTTGGACCACGTTCACTGCGGTCACATTGGACCCAACTCGGTTATTTGTGTTGCGTGGCATGTCAAGCCCTGGAAAGAAGAAATCGCTTGCCTGAGCGAGCATTGGGTCCTTGCAAACCACGCCATTGACTAACACTGAGAAGGAAAAACATCAAAAAAAGATCAGCCAATAAAAAAAAACATAACCCATGCACGTAGGGCCGGTGTCCACACGCAGAGTAAATGCAATAACAATATTTCTCAAGTCATCTAGCCAAACCCCACAATACCTACCAAAAATGGAATTGGGTTTGCACAAACACGTGATTATCATGATACTAATGGAAGTTAAATTGAGAAATAAAAAAAAAGCATTTGTACCTGGAGACATATTGTCAGCAACACAAAAGTCCTGTAGAGGACTGGGATCAGCGGCAAAGGTAAGAGAAGATGCCAAGGAAAGGAGTACAAGTACAAGGAGGGGAGTAGCCTTCTCCATTTTATCAATCTAAAGAGGAGTATTGGGTGCGAGTGTTTTGATGGTGTGGAAGAAGCTTAGAATGGGTGCATATTTATAGGCAGAGAGAGAGAGAGAGAGAGAGAAATAGATGCATGGCTTAAGTGTCATGTGATTTCATGGAAATGGTCTTGTTACAACTTAATCAATATATGGTTTAACAACTACGCTATCTAATCTATTTTTTTCATCCAAGTAGATCTTTCCCCGCAAAGAATAGAAGCAGTCGTCAGACTCTTTTTTCTGTGAAAGTTGAAACAATCTTTTCGTAACTAAATTATAATGTAACTTATCTGAGTTGAAAAATGCCTGCCCTTTTTTTAAATGCTTAGATCTAAATTAATAAGTGGGGCTTGCCCCACCACCCAACTGGTCATGAGTACAGACAAAGAAAAATAAGAAACAACATATTATGGAGGAAGAAAATCAAAGATCCAATTTACTCCATCTCTCGCGAAACGGTCCGCTACCCTATTAGCCGAGCGAAGGACATGCTGAAATCAAACTGGGTGATCTCCCACATGGTCTCGAACAATGCCTACCCTATTTATACCTACCCATTTGATTGCTAATTTGCAGACCTTTTTTTAAGGTTGGCCAATACCACTCTAATTAGGAAATTGATTTTTCCCGACCCCTTTTCAGCATTACCACCTCCTCTTGTTTATCTTTTCTTAAGAATGGCTATATTTCCACCTTTTGTTTGCCTTTCCCTGAAAATAGTCATTTCCAAGAAAGCACAAACAAAAGGATGGATATGCGGAGGAATGGGGTAGAAAATAAAATTTCACTTGTAATTATAAAAAAACTTACAGCATCTATAAAAAATTTTATTTTCGTTACTTCGCTATTAAAGATTAGTTGCCAAAACTTGGTTAAATGGTAAATAAATATATTTTAAACTCCTTTGACCATTTGGATGTTTTTCAAATATGCGATTTGAGAAATAATTGGTGTCGATTTTCTGTCGTTCAAGCTGTTGATATGGTGGACCCCCACTCACATAAAAAATCCATCCATCATCTACGTTAAAACTATGATAGGATGATCCTGATCCACTGATGGCAAATTTATCAAAAAACGTCTTAATATATCATTTCCTTCGGGAAATCGTTTTGACAATTTCATGTTTTCGGATAATATTGTGATGGAATTACCATACCAATCTAATTGTTAATAGGGAAAAGTGTTTCTACACGGCCGAGTAGATACGTTATCTACTCCGTCGGCCAAAGTTACAGTGGGGCCCACATTGTTTGGGTCCTGATCGCAATAGTTAGGGTGTGCCAAAATAAAATAAAATAAAATAAAAACCATAAGATCATCCCAACCCTTCTATTTGTGGAGGTTAAATATGGAGGGCTATGAACCTCCCATTTTTAACCTCCACAAATTGAAGGGTTAGGATGATCGTTTGAAGTTGATTTTTAGGGCACACCCTATCTATCTCAGGGCCTAACAAATGAATGCTCTGGATTATCCAAGCAATGTGGGCCCACTTTGTTTCATGCGACGTAGTAGACGACGTTATCTACTTTTGACCGAGTAGAAACACTTTTCCCTTGTTAATATCTTTTACATTATAAACTATAATTCAGAAAATATATTGTCAAATTAAGAGTTCTTCTAGCAAACCGTTACTACTTTACAATATTATAAAACAAGAGTTTTAATACGGTGCCCGACGGTCAAGTCCCATGTGGGCGGTACCCCCTTGATATTTGATCCAACAGCAGCCCAGTTTTTAAGAGGAGCAAAAGAAATAAATCACAAGCAATCACAAGAAGAAAACAATATATGCAGTTCACCATAATGGGCTACATCCAACGACAAGGTAACACAGGTCCATTATTTCAAACCAAATAGCACAACGTTACCTCCACACTTGTAAAAACCACCGAAAAACCCTTCTCTCCAACCTTCTATACAATCACAAAAAACCCCCAAATCTATACACTAAGTATGAGGAGAAATCCCCTTAAAAAAACCTCCAACATTATGCTAGGGTTGCAAGGAAAAACTAATGGAAATGAAGAATGAAAGAAGAGGAACACACCCTAAGTAACCAGGAAGAAGAAACATGTTTTCGCCTCACCAGAGAAGCCCTCCTAGAGCCCAAAGAGAAAACCCCTCATTTCTTGTAGTAACCTTTTCTCCTCTCAAACCTCTCACTCTTCTCCTCCTTTTTAAAAACCTTTTTATCTCTTGCCTTTACAAAACCATATGAGAGAGGCATGGAAAACATCCCACTTAAAAGACCAAGTGAGACCCGCTCCAAAAAAACAAAAAATGAAAAAACTGGTGCTCATGCGTCACCATTTTAACAATCTCCACATTGATGCATAATCATCGGCATACCAAGTCTTCCTTCTTGAGACCGAGAGAAGATAAACTTCGATCTAACTTTTCTCCTTGAACCATCGTTACGATCATATCCACTACATTCTCCTTGGTTCACACTTTCAACAAATAGATCCTTCCATCAGACTTCCTGAATGTAGTGATATTGTACCGATATATGTTTGGTCCTTTTGTGATTAACCGAATTCATGGCCAAACAAATGATGCACATGTTATCACAAAAAAATAATCCATGGGTTTTGACTCGATGCCAATCTCACCCATCAAACCTTGAAGCCAAACTACTTTCTAGCAAGCTTCCGCTGTCTCCATGTACTCGGCCTCGATAGTGGATAAGGCAACCGTTGGTTGCAACTTTGCCATCCAACTAATAGGACCATTCCCATTAGCATAACCCATAATAGATCTTCCTTTGTCCATAAATTATTAAAAGTTAAAAAATCAAACAACTACACAAAATTTCTTTTAATTTAAAAAATCATTCGCATTTAAGATAAAGCTCATGGTACAAATAAAAATGATGAGAATTTCACATTCTGCCCTAAATTTTCGTTTGCATATGACGAAGATAATTATACAATCTGAACAGATAAGTGTAAATGCCAAGAGTAAATCTCTTATATCTTATGTGTTTATAAAAAAACTAATAAAATTTCGTAATATAAGCTATTATATCTCTCATGTCTTATGTATCTACATATGGTCTTATATATCTTATAATTAGGATTTGTAAATGGTCCAATTTTTTTAAGAAAACTCCCCAAATTTTGAAGAGATTATCATTCTGATGAATTCGCTAAGGATGCGACTTATTCTTGTTTTTAAATAATAATCCCTACCATTCTTGATCTTTTAAAACATTCCTAAAATAGATAAGTTAATGCCGCTAATCTTTTTTTTTTTTTAAACTTACAATAATTCATTTTCATCCATTTATATGCCATAAATTTAGATTCTAAGATTGTCTCACAATGGAGATTTTTGAAACAATGGTCCATCCGCAATCGGGCCAAATATATGAACGCCTTAAACAATCAAATACGAAGGGGCATAATGTGTAAATAGGTTAATTTTAAATTAATCGTATCTACAAATAGAATATTAAGGAATTGCCTCTTTAAAAGTTAAGTACCTATATCGTGTGTGAGTGTACGTAGGGATTTGCTAGCATCCATCAACAGACCATCCGCGATGTGAGAGTTTGTCTTCATTCACGAGGTGGCTGCCCTCACATACAACAGCGCAGCCGTAAAATGGCTTCTGCGATGAATGCTAGCAAATCCCTATGTGCGTGTGCGCCAGTGTGCTAGTGCGTGCGTGCGTGTGCATGTGTGTGCGTGTGAAGAATTAGAACCTTGTAGTCACGGCCCTTATAATTAATATTTTCCATGGCTTATTTTTATATAAACTATTAGAACCTATAAAGTATTAAAAAAAAATTCTATCACCCGAATTTCTCAAAGTTTCACCGCCCTTTATCATTACACTTTACATTTATTTCGTTTTTAACATTTAATGATTTTAATGCTGATAGAGAGAGAGAGAGAGAGAGAGAGAGAGACGGCCCTTACACTTGTCATTTCAAAGAGAAGGAGATGGGGCTAATGGTTGTCAATTCTATATATGATACGTTTACATAGTGGACTGCTACACATATGTCATATTTGGTTTAAACAGCGGACTACTACACATATGTCATATTCAGCAGACATTGAATTGGGGATTATAGGTATTCTACTAGCCCACGCACATCACATGGTAAGATACAACTCAATAAGAGAATTAAGGTGGGAGGTTATATTCCTTGGGACGAGGGTGTGTATATCTTCATCTTTGATCCAGGTGGACTAATTCCCGGGTGGAATTTATGTGAACTCAGGGCCGAGTTCTTTCTAAGAAGGCAAGTGTGATGCACTACATCCTTTGGTGCATCTGCTTCACCATTACTTGCAATAGTAATGTTATTATACTATTGTCCTTCCATATTTTGTTATATTTAGTAGTCATCATTATTAATCATTTGATTATTATACATGTCCTTTTTTAGTCTCTTTACCATTGGGGGTTATGTTGGTTGATGTTAGTTGTAAGGGCTGTCTATATGAAGCCAATCTCATTTCATTTCTGAGAATGACATTGATTTGAGAGAGAGAGAGAGAGAGGCTCTTCTCCTTTATTCTTTCTTTCCTTGTTAATGAATTGGAATTGTAGACTAGTGTTATAGTCCTTTTTCTCTTCATTCCATTATTTTCTTGTTGAATGCATGAAGAAGAACTGATCAAGATCAGTTTGTTATCACTGACAGATTTAAACACACTAGCATCTTCTTCCTTGAGAGATCTTTCTTAAGGCTGGCAACGGGGCGGGTCGGGGCCGGATGTTGGGGTCCCCTACCCCTTCCCCTATGCGGGGAATTTTCCCCCTCCCCTTCCCCTCCCCACTGCGGGGATCATGGGGAATCCCCCTCCCCTCCCCATGGGGAATATCTAATCCCCATCCCCGCCCCACATCCTTTGGCGACAATCACTTTACTTTGTTAAATGTTAGGTTTAAAACTAAAGATTTACT
Source organism: Tasmannia lanceolata (assembly GCF_043159265.1). NCBI lineage: Eukaryota > Viridiplantae > Streptophyta > Magnoliopsida > Canellales > Winteraceae > Tasmannia > Tasmannia lanceolata. Next base: position 120,426 of record NW_027518932.1, on the reverse strand, counting down.
AGGGACAATCACTTCAGGCATGTTGCGGCTTGGCTGTTGCATGTGAGAGTAGCCACACAACCCACACAGGCTAAGATTTTGTCTTATTCATTTTATTAACCTGAGGACAAAGGTGGTTGCTCTCAGATTCATTTAATTGATCGATAGTCCCTAGCAGATCCCTAATTTCCAATCCCACTTGCCAAAAAGTACTGTACGTGCCACACCATAGGAAGATCCAAACCATCCATTTGATGGGCACACCATAAGAAGAGGAACACACCTTGGAAAACCAAGAAGAAGAAACTTGTTTTCGCTTTACCACAAAGCCCTCCTAAAGCCCCAAGAGGAAACCCCTCTTTTCTTGTCTAAACCTTTTCTCCTCTCAAATCTCTCACTCTTCTCCTTTTTTAAACCCTATTTATCTTTTGTCTTTAAAAAACCATATGAGAGAGGCAAGGAAAACATCCCATTTAAAAGACCAAGAGATACCGACTTCGAAAAAAGAAATAAAAAAATGGTGCTCATGCGTCACCATTTTAACAATCTCCACCTTGATACACAATCACCAGCGTGCCAACCCTTCCTTCTTGAGACTGGGGGAAGATAAACTTCAATATAACTTCTCTCCTTGAACCATCTTTATGAGCATATCCACCACATTCTCTTTGGTTCACACCTTCAACAAATAGATCCTTCCATCTTTAATGACTTCCTAAATGTAGTGATATTGAACCGATATATATGTGGTCCTTTGTGAAAAATTGAATTCTTGGCCAAATAAATGATACTCATGTTATCACAAAATAAATCCATAGGTTTTAACTTAATGCCTCGATAGTGGATAATGCAACCGTTGGTTGCAGCTTTGACATCTAATTAATAGGACCATTCCCAAACCTAAATATATAACCCGTAGTAGATCTTTCTTTGTCCATATCATTAGCATAACTTGTATCAACAAAATCATGCAACGGATTCGAATCCTTTCCATATATCATAACATAATCAGTAGTACTTCTTAGGTAGCGAAGCACCAATTTGGCGGCCTCCGAATGTGCTTTACCTGGATTCGCCATAAACCGGATTAAAACTCCAACCGCATAAGCAATGTTCGGCCTAGTTCATATCACGATAAACATCAAGCTCCCAACAATGCTAGCATATGGGACTCGATCCATTTTCTTCATCTCCTCTTCCGATTTTGGGAATTGATCGGAACATATCTTAAAGTGAGCCGCTGATGATGGCTTTATCGGCTTAGATTTGCTTATCCCAAACCTTTCAAGCCCCTTTTTTACAAACATATTTTGTGAAAGCAACAAAGTTCCATTCTTTTTATCCTTGGAACTTTGTTGCTTTCACAAAAGATGTTTATAAAAAAGGTGCTTGAATGGTTTGGGATGAGCAAGTCTAAGCCGATAAAGACACATTAGCAGCTTACTTTAAGTTATGTTCCAATCAGTGCCCAAAATCGGAAGAGGATGTGAAGAAAATGGATCGAATCCCATATGCTACCCTTGTCGGGAGCTTGATGTTTTCCATGGTATATACTAGGCCAAAAATTACTTACGTGGTTGGAGTTTTAAGCCGGTTTATGGGGAATCTGGGTAAAGCGCATTCAGAAGCCGTCATTGTTAGGGTGTGTGCCCTAATCAAAATCCAGTTGTTGTAATGTTGCAACTATTATTTATTGTTACATGACATCTATTGGGTATTTGTTGGAGTGAATCGTGAGAATATGCCTGGCAACAATATATTATTAACTTATATGCCCAATTGTTTAAGGGTGGAGACACAATTCTCTTCCATGAATGCAACCCAAGCATGAGACTGGTCAACCCATGGAGCCTTAGGTTTTAGATGTTAGAAACCCTTAAAAGATAGATAAACCATTAACCTAATGTGCTTCTAGGCACACCTTTATCCTTAGGTAGCATCGTAGGATAGGTCATGCACATTGAGATTATGTGGTGGGGAGATATGATCTTCAGGTTCTTTGCAGACCTAGAATGTTCTTGGTTGGGGTTGAGATTGGACATCTCGTACCTGTACACAACTAGAATCGAACCTGCCTCCATATACGCATTGGGGTGGCCTATCTAGGTCACTGAGGTAGTTGATTCTAAGTAGGTGGAATGGGCGAAATGATTGGATCACACACTGAACGGATGGCTTCGTAGAATAACCTGTGGACAAGGAATTGGATAAGGTTATTCTGTCAGACAGGACCCTTGGATATGTCCTTAGACCTGAGGGATATTTTTAGTCTGTGGGCGCACCTTATGGCTTTGGTCTATCTAACAGTAGTCCCCGGTCCGGGGTTACCAGCGGGTAGTGCTGGGTCATGGGGTAAACCCGTGGGGTCAATAGTGATGCCCATCATTGAATCCTCCACCCCTCCCATAGAGGAAAATCATTTGCAATTTCGATCTCAGCTAGGCCATTAAATAATGACTGGCCAATCCGTTTGATAAATTGTTTATCAAAGTTTTTCAAAAACATTGATTGTTTCAAAAGGGAGCTGCAAATGCATTTGCGGGCCCAAGCTTGATAGATAGAAAGGTATACCATTGAGTGAGCCCATGGGGTAATTGATGTCCACCCTCCACAAGACCCAACTCGGTAAATGAAGGATTGGAGGAAGGACTACACATTGGATGTGATTTGGGTAATTTGATCTAATGGTCTTCTTCAGGGTAACGTCATGGTGGGGGTCACTTGCCTAATGCTATCGTAGTTGGACTACATTGCGTGAGATCACAGTAGGGCCCATTGTGGACCCTGTGAGAATGATCATTGGATCCCTGGGCCGATCACACTCACAACTCGCTAGACCCTTATGGATTGTTGGACAATATGGGTTTCAGATTTGATCGTATGTGTGATATGGATTGGATCCACTATATGTGATACAGGGAGGAAGAGCACCATACATAGGGTGCACACACATGTATTAAAGATGAGATACACCATATTATGGTGTGTACATGTCTTAATTAACATGTGCTTATTAAATGCTCAAATCCTATTGGATAACAGTTATGAGAGATCCCATTGGTTGATTTATTCTAATTTCCTATTGGTGGAAATTTAAAAAGGAAAAGAGAGAATTTGAGTTGGAGAAGGTTTCCTATTTCTAAAAGTCCCATTGGTTATTGGTAACATTCAATAAGAAAAAATCATTTTGAGTATCCATGTGTTTTACATGTTTAAGAAACAGAGAGTTTTAATTGAATTTAGTTTCCAAAATCAAGGGGACACATACAAGGGAACGAATTGCTAGAGGGAACTCTATAAACGGAGGGGATGGGTGGACAATTTGGATTACTTGCACAATTTGGAAACCCATATGCAAAATTCGTCCAGCCCATCTCCCCTCCCAATTTCATTTTTCTCCTTTCTTTTTCCCGCTTCTAGTTTTGTTTCTAGTTCTTTAGAAGAACTTGAAAGCCTTATTGGTTTTAGTTTGGGAGAGGATTCCAAGTTCTCTCCTATTTCTCCTTCAACCGCACGGTTTGAGAAGCCACTACTTCGACTTCCGGACCAGCTTGGGTTTCAGAAACGTCGGGTACCTAATGGGGAGTAGATCAAGCAGAGATTGGCAGTATCGGTCAACCAATTGGTAAATGTCCTTAACCATCCGAATTTCAATTCATAAACATTGATTAATCTAGCAACTAAGATCTTGGTTCAGTTGGTGGATCGAAAAGTTTTTGTTTTTAGCTCAATCTTGTTTCTGCCGTGCATATTGATTCCACTGCCGAGTTTCAGTCAAATGAGCGCTTTTCTATGTAAGAGGTACTAGTGATTATGCTATCACATATGAGAAGGATTCGAAGTCGCTGCATGGTTTTTTTTATGCAAGTTATGCTAATGTTATGGACAAAGGAAGATCTATTATGGGTAATGTATTCGAGTTTAGGAATGGTCTTATTAGTTTGATGTCAAACTTGCTACCAACGGTTGCATTATCCTGTACCGAGCCCGAATACATGGCGGCAATGGAATCTTGCAAGGAATCTGAAAATAAATATGTGTAGGCCTAGGTGATTGCAACCCAAAGGGGAAGCGAATTAGATTTATAAAATTGTGCCCTTTTAAAGGATTGATTAAGAAATTAAATCAAAGAAAATTTTAACAATAAACACAAAGAACTTAAAATCAATGCACAAGTAAAGTAAAGGAGATAAGGGAAGGAGTACAATGAGATTTAATAGGGGTTCGGTTTAAAACCCCAGACCTACATCTCCACCACAACTGTTGATGGTCACTAAAATCTGTTCTTAACGGTGAAGATCAAACCAATACAACGAGGTTGCTCTGCGCCTCAACACTTGTCGACGGAGACGGATCTATGTCTCCCAACACTCACCTTCGGAGAAGGCTCTGCATCTCTGATTACTTGCCAAATATAAGATTAAAAGAATGAAGGAATGCATTGTTCAAAGGCAATTACACAAGATGCTCTCATAAAGATATACAATTTTAAGCCTTGAATCCAATCCCTCATAAGATTTCTCGAAGAGAGGCACAAGGAGTGACTTTTCACTCAAGAGATGCTTTAAGTGTATATTAGAGCTTGTTGATTTTGTCTAAGTGGTTTGAGAACCCTTTTATAGCCAAAAACCCAAAAACTAGCCATTTGGGACACCCCCAACGGCTCTGTAATGGATAGTTTAAACTAGCCGTTAGGCTATTTAAAATACTTGCGAAGTCACTCACGGTGGACCGCCAGAGGCTCTCTCATGTTTTTTAAGGGAAAAATACAGACACACCCCCTTTAGTTTCTAACACATTCAATTCTAACCCTGACTTTCAAAACGTGACAAGTACACCCCCTGAAGTTGTTTTAACGTGACGGAGTAGATGGCGAGGTAGAAATGACCAAAATGCCCTCGTCTTCCCCAACTGAAAATTAAGGTTTTCAGACTTAAAAACTGAAATTAGGGTTACTTAAAAACTGAAATTAGGGTTTGATTCAAACCCTTGTTTATTTATCAACATAAACCCTTGATTTAGGAGTTTTATTTATCTTCATTCGCACCATTATCATGAATTGCACATAAACCCTAATATTTTAGGGCTTTTTTTGTTTTATTTTTTTTCTTGAAATGTGGCTTTGATGTAGCCATGGGTGGGGTTTCATTGTTTGTGGTGGAGGTGACGGCGGTGGCCGGAGGTGTCGGCGGTGGCCGAAGGTGGCGACGGCAGCAGTGGAAAATGGCGTAACCCTAATCCCTCTGCAAATGAGGGTGTTTCTGGCGTCAAAATATTAACCATGGTTAGTTTTAGTCTTTCTATCAGGTTAAACCGACGGACAGTTGAAGGAGGGGGTGTACTTGTCACAAATTGAAACCTCAGGGGGTGTACTTGTCACGTTTTGAAAGTCAGGGTTAGAGTTGTCAGAAACAAGAGGGGGTGTAAATGTATTTTTTTCCTTTTTTTTATATCAGAATGGCACCGGTCGACCGACCATGTCTCGATCGACCGTCCCCCCCCTGAATTTTGGCCATTTCATATTTTCCTATTGTTTTGCCTTGGGAACTTGGTCCGCTTGATTTTCTTCATTCCATTAGCTTACTTGGGGTATTTTAACCCTCTTTTGATGCCTTGTTTGGATCCTAAGTGTGGGATTGGATTTTACATTCTATTTGACACAAGACTTGACTTTTGATCTTCTTCAAATTGTGTCTTCTAGTCCCTTTCAACTTCATGGATCTCCTCTTGCTTTGACTTTGAACCTTGACGAACCTTCAACTTAAATAACAAACACAATTAGTACATATAATCATTTGTGTTTTGAATCATCATAAAATAGAAGATAGCCAAGGGTTGAACAATTAGGCTTACATCTCCCCCCTTTTTTGATGACATCATACAAGGGATTTTCCAATAAAATATGTTTTGAAGTAAATGATATTCCAACTTAGAACTTTAAAACATAACACCAAATTTCTTTCCTCCTTTGTCATCCACATAAAGAAGAGATGAGAGCATATCAAAATATCAAGGGGTTTTGAAATATTAATACATAAGTTTTAGGTTCGCCTTAGTCAAATAGAATTTAAAACTACAACTCCCTCTTTTTTTATTTAGAAATTCAATATAAGAGGGGGTTTTCAAAAAGAAATTGCCAAGGACTCTAGAATTTTCATTTTAAGTTCAACCTTCGGCTTAACTCATCATCTCAAAATGATTTTCAACATTCATTTTCAAATTGTAAAGATTTTTCAATTTTTAGCTCCAGCCCCTAAATCTGAGTAAAAACTCAAACAATGATTCATGTTGGAGCTTTTAGAACCCAAGTTTTATTGGGTCCATTCCTTCTAACCCATTTAGAATATTGATTTCTATGCTCACATTGAAATTTATAATGTCCATAAGATCCACAATAGTGACATCTTATGGATGGGTTAGCATGCCTTCTAGATGCAAAATATGTTCTATAGTAAGTTGTGCATCTAGATCTTTTAAGAATAATGTCTACAATTCTATCCCCATTAATAAACCTATTTAGACATATTCTCAACTTTTCATTTTCTCTTTTAAGATCTTGAATTTGGTTTAAAAAATCATTAATTTCTTCTTGATTTTCCCTGTTTGAGTATTTATTAATTTTCATGATCACTTTTTAATTCAACAATTTGATAAGAAAATTCAAGAATTAATCCCTCATTTTCTTCCTTGAGGGTTTCATTTTCTTCCTTCAAATATTCAAGTTCTTTACTAAAATCATTTTTGGAAGAAGGTTCAAACTTTTGATCTTCTTGAAAATATTATGATGAAGACCTTGTTTATGTCTTGTGATAAGTGAATCCTTTTGAATATCCTGACTATGTCTATTGGTATATTTTGATCTCAGTTACTTGTGTTTGATCATGCTGCTTGTAAAATCTCCACTGTGAACTTTTGAAATACGCGACCATGCTTCTTGTTGCATATTTCAGTTCCAGCTTCATTTTTAGTCTAGGTATGTGATTTGATCTTGTTTGGTTCGTATCTTGGGAAAATGATTCTCTGATTACTCATTCTATGCCTATTTTACTTCACATTGCTCCTTGCCTCCTATTTCGGCTTTTATAATTGTGGCCATGCTTCTCATTTCAGTTTCGGTTTCTACATGCAAATTTTGTATGTTCTATTTTGGCTCTTATCCATTTGTGGTAATATGAATCCCTGATTATTTACCTTGTGTTAAGCATATTTTGTGTGGCTCAAAATTACTTGTGTTGAACCATCAGAATGTGTAGTGTATCCCTCACTCTAAGTTTCGGCTTCACTTTGACTTTCTGTTGCAGCCTTCTGTTTCCCTACCATGCTAGACCCAGCTAGAGTAATGCTTGTTTACTATCTGAGCGTTAGCTCACTCGTAGTTTAAAATTTTCAGATATTGAAATTGGACTTGTGCAAAGATCTGGAGTGGGAGCGTACCCTCGTTTTATTTGGTCAAAGGACTAGTAATTTGCACTTGAGCGTGTATACATCTTTTAATAGTATTGATGGATATCGATGTTTTAGTTTTACATTGGCTTTACTACTCTGATATATGCCTGGATTTATTTCCGATATATGATTCTAATTACCTTACCAGATTGTGAGGGTCGCGTTGTAGGTATGAGGCACCGTCGTTTGCCCGGCCTGGATCTCGGATTTGGGTGTGTGTGTGTGTGTGTGTGTGTGTGAGAGAGAGAGAGAGAATTCATGAAAAACAAGACTGTATATTCAATCAATCGCTTGATTGTCCCATTGACATGCTCAAACTGTATTATTATTACGATTTTAAGAAATGCAAACACCAAGTTTGCTTATTCAAATACACTATTGTAGTTAATGCATGGGATCCTTGTCGGTAGTTATCTAGTTTTTGGGCCCGAACTGTGCCTGAAGAAAATCAACTACTTTCTTGTCAAGTTGGAAGGCCTTGGCGAGAACATCATCGGAGATGGGCAGGTTTGATCCGAAGACGGCATTAGCTATGGTGATCACACCTGGGTTCTGACTTGCCAGAGCGGCAATGGCCACCGCATTGGTCTGTCCAACATTGAATTGGAAGTGAATGAGACCTATTGGAAACACAAACACATCACCCTTATTGAGGACCTTTGATATGAGCCGATTTTCGCCATTTGCAAGGTTAGAGGTGACGAAACCAACGAGGAGGGTGCCCTCTTGAACTACAATCATCTCAGTGCCCCTTGGGTGTGTGTGGGGAGGGTTTAGTCCGTAGGGTGCAAAGTCTATGCGAGCCATGGAGATGCCAAGAGTGTTGAGTCCTGGTATTTGGACCACGTTCACTGCGGTCACATTGGACCCAACTCGGTTATTTGTGTTGCGTGGCATGTCAAGCCCTGGAAAGAAGAAATCGCTTGCCTGAGCGAGCATTGGGTCCTTGCAAACCACGCCATTGACTAACACTGAGAAGGAAAAACATCAAAAAAAGATCAGCCAATAAAAAAAAACATAACCCATGCACGTAGGGCCGGTGTCCACACGCAGAGTAAATGCAATAACAATATTTCTCAAGTCATCTAGCCAAACCCCACAATACCTACCAAAAATGGAATTGGGTTTGCACAAACACGTGATTATCATGATACTAATGGAAGTTAAATTGAGAAATAAAAAAAAAGCATTTGTACCTGGAGACATATTGTCAGCAACACAAAAGTCCTGTAGAGGACTGGGATCAGCGGCAAAGGTAAGAGAAGATGCCAAGGAAAGGAGTACAAGTACAAGGAGGGGAGTAGCCTTCTCCATTTTATCAATCTAAAGAGGAGTATTGGGTGCGAGTGTTTTGATGGTGTGGAAGAAGCTTAGAATGGGTGCATATTTATAGGCAGAGAGAGAGAGAGAGAGAAACAGATGCATGGCTTAAGTGTCATGTGATTTCATGGAAATGGTCTTGTTACAACTTAATCAATATATGGTTTAACAACTACGCTATCTAATCTATTTTTTTCATCCAAGTAGATCTTTCCCCGCAAAGAATAGAAGCAGTCGTCAGACTCTTTTTTCTGTGAAAGTTGAAACAATCTTTTCGTACCTAAATTATAATGTAACTTATCTGAGTTGAAAAATGCCTGCCCTTTTTTTAAATGCTTAGATCTAAATTAATAAGTGGGGCTTGCCCCACCACCCAACTGGTCATGAGTACAGACAAAGAAAAATAAGAAACAACATATTATGGAGGAAGAAAATCAAAGATCCAATTTACTCCATCTCTCGCGAAACGGTCCGCTACCCTATTAGCCGAGCGAAGGACATGCTGAAATCAAACTGGGTGATCTCCCACATGGTCTCGAACAATGCCTACCCTATTTATACCTACCCATTTGATTGCTAATTTGCAGACCTTTTTTTAAGGTTGGCCAATACCACTCTAATTAGGAAATTGATTTTTCCCGACCCCTTTTCAGCATTACCACCTCCTCTTGTTTATCTTTTCGTAAGAATGGCTATATTTCCACCTTTTGTTTGCCTTTCCCTGAAAATAGTCATTTCCAAGAAAGCACAAACAAAAGGATGGATATGCGGAGGAATGGGGTAGAAAATAAAATTTCACTTGTAATTATAAAAAAACTTACAGCATCTATAAAAAATTTTATTTTCGTTACTTCGCTATTAAAGATTAGTTGCCAAAACTTGGTTAAATGGTAAATAAATATATTTTAAACTCCTTTGACCATTTGGATGTTTTTCAAATATGCGATTTGAGAAATAATTGGTGTCGATTTTCTGTCGTTCAAGCTGTTGATATGGTGGACCCCCACTCACATAAAAAATCCATCCATCATCTACGTTAAAACTATGATAGGATGATCCTGATCCACTGATGGCAAATTTATCAAAAAACGTCTTAATATATCATTTCCTTCGGGAAATCGTTTTGACAATTTCATGTTTTCGGATAATATTGTGATGGAATTACCATACCAATCTAATTGTTAATAGGGAAAAGTGTTTCTACACGGCCGAGTAGATACGTTATCTACTCCGTCGGCCAAAGTTACAGTGGGGCCCACATTGTTTGGGTCCTGATCGCAATAGTTAGGGTGTGCCAAAATAAAATAAAATAAAATAAAAACCATAAGATCATCCCAACCCTTCTATTTGTGGAGGTTAAATATGGAGGGCTATGAACCTCCCATTTTTAACCTCCACAAATTGAAGGGTTAGGATGATCGTTTGAAGTTGATTTTTAGGGCACACCCTATCTATCTCAGGGCCTAACAAATGAATGCTCTGGATTATCCAAGCAATGTGGGCCCACTTTGTTTCATGCGACGTAGTAGACGACGTTATCTACTTTTGACCGAGTAGAAACACTTTTCCCTTGTTAATATCTTTTACATTATAAACTATAATTCAGAAAATATATTGTCAAATTAAGAGTTCTTCTAGCAAACCGTTACTACTTTACAATATTATAAAACAAGAGTTTTAATACGGTGCCCGACGGTCAAGTCCCATGTGGGCGGTACCCCCTTGATATTTGATCCAACAGCAGCCCAGTTTTTAAGAGGAGCAAAAGAAATAAATCACAAGCAATCACAAGAAGAAAACAATATATGCAGTTCACCATAATGGGCTACATCCAACGACAAGGTAACACAGGTCCATTATTTCAAACCAAATAGCACAACGTTACCTCCACACTTGTAAAAACCACCGAAAAACCCTTCTCTCCAACCTTCTATACAATCACAAAAAACCCCCAAATCTATACACTAAGTATGAGGAGAAATCCCCTTAAAAAAACCTCCAACATTATGCTAGGGTTGCAAGGAAAAACTAATGGAAATGAAGAATGAAAGAAGAGGAACACACCCTAAGTAACCAGGAAGAAGAAACATGTTTTCGCCTCACCAGAGAAGCCCTCCTAGAGCCCAAAGAGAAAACCCCTCATTTCTTGTAGTAACCTTTTCTCCTCTCAAACCTCTCACTCTTCTCCTCCTTTTTAAAAACCTTTTTATCTCTTGCCTTTACAAAACCATATGAGAGAGGCATGGAAAACATCCCACTTAAAAGACCAAGTGAGACCCGCTCCAAAAAAACAAAAAATGAAAAAACTGGTGCTCATGCGTCACCATTTTAACAATCTCCACATTGATGCATAATCATCGGCATACCAAGTCTTCCTTCTTGAGACCGAGAGAAGATAAACTTCGATCTAACTTTTCTCCTTGAACCATCGTTACGATCATATCCACTACATTCTCCTTGGTTCACACTTTCAACAAATAGATCCTTCCATCAGACTTCCTGAATGTAGTGATATTGTACCGATATATGTTTGGTCCTTTTGTGATTAACCGAATTCATGGCCAAACAAATGATGCACATGTTATCACAAAAAAATAATCCATGGGTTTTGACTCGATGCCAATCTCACCCATCAAACCTTGAAGCCAAACTACTTTCTAGCAAGCTTCCGCTGTCTCCATGTACTCGGCCTCGATAGTGGATAAGGCAACCGTTGGTTGCAACTTTGCCATCCAACTAATAGGACCATTCCCATTAGCATAACCCATAATAGATCTTCCTTTGTCCATAAATTATTAAAAGTTAAAAAATCAAACAACTACACAAAATTTCTTTTAATTTAAAAAATCATTCGCATTTAAGATAAAGCTCATGGTACAAATAAAAATGATGAGAATTTCACATTCTGCCCTAAATTTTCTTTTGCATATGACGAAGATAATTATACAATCTGAACAGATAAGTGTAAATGCCAAGAGTAAATCTCTTATATCTTATGTGTTTATAAAAAAACTAATAAAATTTCGTAATATAAGCTATTATATCTCTCATGTCTTATGTATCTACATATGGTCTTATATATCTTATAATTAGGATTTGTAAATGGTCCAATTTTTTTAAGAAAACTCCCCAAATTTTGAAGAGATTATCATTCTGATGAATTCGCTAAGGGTGCGACTTATTCTTGTTTTTAAATAATAATCCCTACCATTCTTGATCTTTTAAAACATTCCTAAAATAGATAAGTTAATGCCGCTAATCTTTTTTTTTTTTTAAACTTACAATAATTCATTTTCATCCATTTATATGCCATAAATTTAGATTCTAAGATTGTCTCACAATGGAGATTTTTGAAACAATGGTCCATCCGCAATCGGGCCAAATATATGAACGCCTTAAACAATCAAATACGAAGGGGCATAATGTGTAAATAGGTTAATTTTAAATTAATCGTATCTACAAATAGAATATTAAGGAATTGCCTCTTTAAAAGTTAAGTAACTATATCGTGTGTGAGTGTACGTAGGGATTTGCTAGCATCCATCAACAGACCATCCGCGATGTGAGAGTTTGTCTTCATTCACGAGGTGGCTGCCCTCACATACAACAGCGCAGCCGTAAAATGGCTTCTGCGATGAATGCTAGCAAATCCCTATGTGCGTGTGCGCCAGTGTGCTAGTGCGTGCGTGCGTGTGCGTGTGTGTGCGTGTGAAGAATTAGAACCTTGTAGTCACGGCCCTTATAATTAATATTTTCCATGGCTTATTTTTATATAAACTATTAGAACCTATAAAGTATTAAAAAAAAATTCTATCACCCGAATTTCTCAAAGTTTCACCGCCCTTTATCATTACACTTTACATTTATTTCGTTTTTAACATTTAATGATTTTAATGCTGATAGAGAGAGAGAGAGAGAGAGAGAGAGAGAGAGAGACGGCCCTTACACTTGTCATTTCAAAGAGAAGGAGATGGGGCTAATGGTTGTCAATTCTATATATGATACGTTTACATAGTGGACTGCTACACATATGTCATATTTGGTTTAAACAGCGGACTACTACACATATGTCATATTCAGCAGACATTGAATTGGGGATTATAGGTATTCTACTAGCCCACGCACATCACATGGTAAGATACAACTCAATAAGAGAATTAAGGTGGGAGGTTATATTCCTTGGGACGAGGGTGTGTATATCTTCATCTTTGATCCAGGTGGACTAATTCCCGGGTGGAATTTATGTGAACTCAGGGCCGAGTTCTTTCTAAGAAGGCAAGTGTGATGCACTACATCCTTTGGTGCATCTGCTTCACCATTACTTGCAATAGTAATGTTATTATACTATTGTCCTTCCATATTTTGTTATATTTAGTAGTCATCATTATTAATCATTTGATTATTATACATGTCCTTTTTTAGTCTCTTTACCATTGGGGGTTATGTTGGTTGATGTTAGTTGTAAGGGCTGTCTATATGAAGCCAATCTCATTTCATTTCTGAGAATGACATTGATTTGAGAGAGAGAGAGAGAGAGGCTCTTCTCCTTTATTCTTTCTTTCCTTGTTAATGAATTGGAATTGTAGACTAGTGTTATAGTCCTTTTTCTCTTCATTCCATTATTTTCTTGTTGAATGCATGAAGAAGAACTGATCAAGATCAGTTTGTTATCACTGACAGATTTAAACACACTAGCATCTTCTTCCTTGAGAGATCTTTCTTAAGGCTGGCAACGGGGCGGGTCGGGGCCGGATGTTGGGGTCCCCTACCCCTTGCCCTATGCGGGGAATTTTCCCCCTCCCCTTCCCCTCCCCACTGCGGGGATCATGGGGAATCCCCCTCCCCTCCCCATGGGGAATATCTAATCCCCATCCCCGCCCCACATCCTTTGGCGACAATCACTTTACTTTGTTAAATGTTAGGTTTAAAACTAAAGATTTACTAGGGACAATCACTTCAGGCATGTTGCGGCTTGGCTGTTGCATGTGAGAGTAGCCACACAACCCACACAGGCTAAGATTTTGTCTTATTCATTTTATTAACCTGAGGACAAAGGTGGTTGCTCTCAGATTCATTTAATTGATCGATAGTCCCTAGCAGATCCCTAATTTCCAATCCCACTTGCCAAAAAGTACTGTACGTGCCACACCATAGGAAGATCCAAACCATCCATTTGATGGGCACACCATAAGAAGAGGAACACACCTTGGAAAACCAAGAAGAAGAAACTTGTTTTCGCTTTACCACAAAGCCCTCCTAAAGCCCCAAGAGGAAACCCCTCTTTTCTTGTCTAAACCTTTTCTCCTCTCAAATCTCTCACTCTTCTCCTTTTTTAAACCCTATTTATCTTTTGTCTTTAAAAAACCATATGAGAGAGGCAAGGAAAACATCCCATTTAAAAGACCAAGAGATACCGACTTCGAAAAAAGAAATAAAAAAATGGTGCTCATGCGTCACCATTTTAACAATCTCCACCTTGATGCACAATCACCAGCGTGCCAACCCTTCCTTCTTGAGACTGGGGGAAGATAAACTTCAATATAACTTCTCTCCTTGAACCATCTTTATGAGCATATCCACCACATTCTCTTTGGTTCACACCTTCAACAAATAGATCCTTCCATCTTTAATGACTTCCTAAATGTAGTGATATTGAACCGATATATATGTGGTCCTTTGTGAAAAATTGAATTCTTGGCCAAATAAATGATACTCATGTTATCACAAAATAAATCCATAGGTTTTAACTTAATGCCTCGATAGTGGATAATGCAACCGTTGGTTGCAGCTTTGACATCTAATTAATAGGACCATTCCCAAACCTAAATATATAACCCGTAGTAGATCTTTCTTTGTCCATATCATTAGCATAACTTGTATCAACAAAATCATGCAACGGATTCGAATCCTTTCCATATATCATAACATAATCAGTAGTACTTCTTAGGTAGCGAAGCACCAATTTGGCGGCCTCCGAATGTGCTTTACCTGGATTCGCCATAAACCGGATTAAAACTCCAACCGCATAAGCAATGTTCGGCCTAGTTCATATCACGATAAACATCAAGCTCCCAACAATGCTAGCATATGGGACTCGATCCATTTTCTTCATCTCCTCTTCCGATTTTGGGAATTGATCGGAACATATCTTAAAGTGAGCCGCTGATGATGGCTTTATCGGCTTAGATTTGCTTATCCCAAACCTTTCAAGCCCCTTTTTTACAAACATATTTTGTGAAAGCAACAAAGTTCCATTCTTTTTATCCTTGGAACTTTGTTGCTTTCACAAAAGATGTTTATAAAAAAGGTGCTTGAATGGTTTGGGATGAGCAAGTCTAAGCCGATAAAGACACATTAGCAGCTTACTTTAAGTTATGTTCCAATCAGTGCCCAAAATCGGAAGAGGATGTGAAGAAAATGGATCGAATCCCATATGCTACCCTTGTCGGGAGCTTGATGTTTTCCATGGTATATACTAGGCCAAAAATTACTTACGCGGTTGGAGTTTTAAGCCGGTTTATGGGGAATCTGGGTAAAGCGCATTCAGAAGCCGTCATTGTTAGGGTGTGTGCCCTAATCAAAATCCAGTTGTTGTAATGTTGCAACTATTATTTATTGTTACATGACATCTATTGGGTATTTGTTGGAGTGAATCGTGAGAATATGCCTGGCAACAATATATTATTAACTTATATGCCCAATTGTTTAAGGGTGGAGACACAATTCTCTTCCATGAATGCAACCCAAGCATGAGACTGGTCAACCCATGGAGCCTTAGGTTTTAGATGTTAGAAACCCTTAAAAGATAGATAAACCATTAACCTAATGTGCTTCTAGGCACACCTTTATCCTTAGGTAGCATCGTAGGATAGGTCATGCACATTGAGATTATGTGGTGGGGAGATATGATCTTCAGGTTCTTTGCAGACCTAGAATGTTCTTGGTTGGGGTTGAGATTGGACATCTCGTACCTGTACACAACTAGAATCGAACCTGCCTCCATATACGCATTGGGGTGGCCTATCTAGGTCACTGAGGTAGTTGATTCTAAGTAGGTGGAATGGGCGAAATGATTGGATCACACACTGAACGGATGGCTTCGTAGAATAACCTGTGGACAAGGAATTGGATAAGGTTATTCTGTCAGACAGGACCCTTGGATATGTCCTTAGACCTGAGGGATATTTTTAGTCTGTGGGCGCACCTTATGGCTTTGGTCTATCTAACAGTAGTCCCCGGTCCGGGGTTACCAGCGGGTAGTGCTGGGTCATGGGGTAAACCCGTGGGGTCAATAGTGATGCCCATCATTGAATCCTCCACCCCTCCCATAGAGGAAAATCATTTGCAATTTCGATCTCAGCTAGGCCATTAAATAATGACTGGCCAATCCGTTTGATAAATTGTTTATCAAAGTTTTTCAAAAACATTGATTGTTTCAAAAGGGAGCTGCAAATGCATTTGCGGGCCCAAGCTTGATAGATAGAAAGGTATACCATTGAGTGAGCCCATGGGGTAATTGATGTCCACCCTCCACAAGACCCAACTCGGTAAATGAAGGATTGGAGGAAGGACTACACATTGGATGTGATTTGGGTAATTTGATCTAATGGTCTTCTTCAGGGTAACGTCATGGTGGGGGTCACTTGCCTAATGCTATCGTAGTTGGACTACATTGCGTGAGATCACAGTAGGGCCCATTGTGGACCCTGTGAGAATGATCATTGGATCCCTGGGCCGATCACACTCACAACTCGCTAGACCCTTATGGATTGTTGGACAATATGGGTTTCAGATTTGATCGTATGTGTGATATGGATTGGATCCACTATATGTGATACAGGGAGGAAGAGCACCATACATAGGGTGCACACACATGTATTAAAGATGAGATACACCATATTATGGTGTGTACATGTCTTAATTAACATGTGCTTATTAAATGCTCAAATCCTATTGGATAACAGTTATGAGAGATCCCATTGGTTGATTTATTCTAATTTCCTATTGGTGGAAATTTAAAAAGGAAAAGAGAGAATTTGAGTTGGAGAAGGTTTCCTATTTCTAAAAGTCCCATTGGTTATTGGTAACATTCAATAAGAAAAAATCATTTTGAGTATCCATGTGTTTTACATGTTTAAGAAACAGAGAGTTTTAATTGAATTTAGTTTCCAAAATCAAGGGGACACATACAAGGGAACGAATTGCTAGAGGGAACTCTATAAACGGAGGGGATGGGTGGACAATTTGGATTACTTGCACAATTTGGAAACCCATATGCAAAATTCGTCCAGCCCATCTCCCCTCCCAATTTCATTTTTCTCCTTTCTTTTTCCCGCTTCTAGTTTTGTTTCTAGTTCTTTAGAAGAACTTGAAAGCCTTATTGGTTTTAGTTTGGGAGAGGATTCCAAGTTCTCTCCTATTTCTCCTTCAACCGCACGGTTTGAGAAGCCACTACTTCGACTTCCGGACCAGCTTGGGTTTCAGAAACGTCGGGTACCTAATGGGGAGTAGATCAAGCAGAGATTGGCAGTATCGGTCAACCAATTGGTAAATGTCCTTAACCATCCGAATTTCAATTCATAAACATTGATTAATCTAGCAACTAAGATCTTGGTTCAGTTGGTGGATCGAAAAGTTTTTGTTTTTAGCTCAATCTTGTTTCTGCCGTGCATATTGATTCCACTGCCGAGTTTCAGTCAAATGAGCGCTTTTCTATGTAAGAGGTACTAGTGATTATGCTATCACATATGAGAAGGATTCGAAGTCGCTGCATGGTTTTTTTTATGCAAGTTATGCTAATGTTATGGACAAAGGAAGATCTATTATGGGTAATGTATTCGAGTTTAGGAATGGTCTTATTAGTTTGATGTCAAACTTGCTACCAACGGTTGCATTATCCTGTACCGAGCCCGAATACATGGCGTGTAACGACCCGATTTTCTCAAAACCAAGCCGTTACACCTATTTGACAAATTCACCTGATTTTTTTCTTTATGAGCAGCGGAAGTATTCTCAATAATGAAATCCATTTAAAATTTTAAACTCACTCTGTTCTAAATTAAGGACCTAGCATCCCAAATAAAATTTATTACAGTCCGAAATTAAATACTTAAACTGAGTCTAAATACGACAGGTGACCCATCTGTCACTCCACCCTCTCTATTTATTTCCCATTCCCGCTTTATTTATATGTCTTCGTTTGCGAAGGCTCCCTCTTCTACTAATCCTGTGGAGGGAAATGTAGCAACGTAAGAGCAAGGAAAAAGGTTCACGACATAAAAGAAACAGTACAATAACCATAAAAATTTTCAATGATCAACATTAGAATCCATTTTAAACTATACAGTTTTTCTCAAATAAATCAAATTTGGAAATAAATCAACTTTGTATGAACTCTCATCCTCACTGTGATTCCCAAATATGTTCTCTCCCCCAATAGTCATACGGCAATTCCCAATAAGATCATGTTCGGTGGCCTTGGCCTGGCCGTCAACTATTGACCATCAAGGAACCCCCGTCCCCCTAATGAGACGTGCTCCTTTCTAGGATTTCCTTTGGGTCACCATATGGTTCCACCCGAATATGCATTATTAGCCAGGTGTCGTACGCTCTCAGCCTGGGTAACTTTTGGCTTTGCTCAAGGACGGATCGTAAGGGTCTGCCTTAGTCCTTTATTGGATCTTAAGGGTCTGCCTTAGTCCTAACTTTTGGCTTTTGCCCAAGGACGGATCATAAGGGTCTGCCTTAGTCCTTTCTTGGATCTTAAGGGTCTGCCTTAGTCCTCTCACGGATCTTAAGGGTCTGCCTTAGTCCTATCTCGGATCTTAAGGGTCTGCCTTAGTCCTCCCTCCCTTCATTTCAACCTAGAATGGCATGCAGAATTTATGCAATGTTGTTTTCCTTTGAAGATACTTTTACCTTCTAACACAATCACATATCAAATAATCATAGGAATTACACTGAATTACCGTTATGAAGTGAGTCCATATTCACTTGCCTGAATGTACGTGGAAAGGAGCGAGATAGTGTAGCTGAGAAGTACCCTTTTCAAATTCTGATGTTTCCTGTGTTCAATGTTCTTTTTATCAAATTCCTTTCTGATTCCCTGTGTCCTTTCTATCAAATTTAAGATTATGGGGCCAGTATGCACTATTCATGTGGACCCCGCATGTTACTATTCATGTGGGCCCCGCATGTTACTCATTCATGTGGGCCCTGCATGTTACTATTCGTGTGGGCCTCGCATGTTACTATTCATGTGGGCCTCGCATGTTACTATTCATGTGGGCCCTGTATGTACTATTCATGTGGGCCCTGTATGTTACTTTACGGTTACTATGCGAGCATTTCACCGTTCAAATATGATGATAAAGTTTGCATAATCGATAGCGAGTTATCGCCTCATATGCACGCTTTATCCATAGGTGGTAGAACCAACCATATCACCGTTATTTCACTGTTTAAATAAATAACTATTGACAGACTTACCTGGATAGTGGATTTCCTTTTTCCTTCTCTCTCTTTTTCCCCCTCTCTCTCTTTTACTCTTTCTTCACTCTTCTTTTCTTTTTCTTCTTCTTCTTCTTCTCTTCCTCTCTCTCCTTTTCTTCTTCTTCTCTTCCTCTCTCTTTCTCTTTTCTTTTTCTTCTTCTTCTCTTCCTCTATTTATAGGCATTTTTGTGCATAGTAAAGGCTATTATTTAATTATTTATGAATAGTAGAAGGCTGCTGCGTGAATAGTAAAGACTATTTAATAATAATTAAGTATATTTAATTATTTTCAATAGTACCTTAAATAGTAAAATAATACTATTTAATTATTATTTAATTATTATTTAAATTTATTTTCGTTGTTGGTGGGCTTGACTCGTAACGGCGTGCTTGACTGGTGTTGGGTCCCGCTTGTGTTGGGTCCCGCTTGTGTGGGGCCTGCTGATGTGGGACCTACTTGTGTGGGGCCCGCTGATGTGGGGCCCGCTGATGTGGGACCTACTGATGTGGGGCCCGCTGATGTGGGACCCGCTGATGTGAATAGTACTTGGTGGGTCCTACTATGAATAGTAGTTTTGAATAGTATTCTGAATAGTAATTCTGCATAGTATTTCTGCATAGTAATCTTGCATAGTGACTATATATATATATATTTTTACCGGTTATTACATTCTACCCCCCTTAATGAAAATTTCGTCCCCGAAATTTACTATTCGCATAGTAATCTGAGCTGAATATGGGATTTTCTTGATCTCTGAAGGTTCACTCTCGGAGTCACTATCTTCTATTATGATGACCTCAAGTTCCTGCCTTCCTGCCTTTTTATCCTGAGTGACTCCTGAACAGATGTCTCAAAGATTTGCCTCCTACCATCTCATATCTAACTTTTCGCAGGCTTACTTTTAGTTATACGAATAATAAAATTGTAAGGAGAATAGTAATTAAAATCCTGACCTTCAGTTATCGCAGTAGATGTCTTAGCACTGTCGTTAACGAGTGCAAAGAAACGATTTCCTGACCCTCCTTGCGCTTTCTCATCTTGACTCAGAGGGCGATATTGGTTTCTCTTCTCTTGATTTTGCGGCTGGTTCTGATTACCCCTCCACTGATTCTGATTACCCCTCCACTGGTTCTGCTGAGGGGCAGACTGTCTCAGAGTTTGAGGCTGATGTTGGGATGCCTACAATTAATTTACATTTCCAGGGTGTGTTGGAAGATTTTAACTCGAATATCTTAACGATCTATGTTGGTGTGTGTTTTCCTTTAAGTTTGTTCCGAGGTAATAGGAAGATGTCATAACTTTTAATTATTAGGTCTTCGTATCCCATCTTAAGACGTACCCAAGACTCGTTCACCAGGTTCCTCACAGCCTAAACCTGGCGCAGCTTTGATACCATAACTGTAACGACCCGATTTTCTCAAAACCAAGCCGTTACACCTATTTGACAAATTCACCTGATTTTTTTCTTTATGAGCAGCGGAAGTATTCTCAATAATGAAATCCATTTAAAATTTTAAACTCACTCTGTTCTAAATTAAGGACCTAGCATCCCAAATAAAATTTATTACAGTCCGAAATTAAATACTTAAACTGAGTCTAAATACGACAGGTGACCCATCTGTCACTCCACCCTCTCTATTTATTTCCCATTCCCGCTTTATTTATATGTCTTCGTTTGCGAAGGCTCCCTCTTCTACTAATCCTGTGGAGGGAAATGTAGCAACGTAAGAGCAAGGAAAAAGGTTCACGACATAAAAGAAACAGTACAATAACCATAAAAATTTTCAATGATCAACATTAGAATCCATTTTAAACTATACAGTTTTTCTCAAATAAATCAAATTTGGAAATAAATCAACTTTGTATGAACTCTCATCCTCACTGTGATTCCCAAATATGTTCTCTCCCCCAATAGTCATACGGCAATTCCCAATAAGATCATGTTCGGTGGCCTTGGCCTGGCCGTCAACTATTGACCATCAAGGAACCCCCGTCCCCCTAATGAGACGTGCTCCTTTCTAGGATTTCCTTTGGGTCACCATATGGTTCCACCCGAATATGCATTATTAGCCAGGTGTCGTACGCTCTCAGCCTGGGTAACTTTTGGCTTTGCTCAAGGACGGATCGTAAGGGTCTGCCTTAGTCCTTTATTGGATCTTAAGGGTCTGCCTTAGTCCTAACTTTTGGCTTTTGCCCAAGGACGGATCATAAGGGTCTGCCTTAGTCCTTTCTTGGATCTTAAGGGTCTGCCTTAGTCCTCTCACGGATCTTAAGGGTCTGCCTTAGTCCTATCTCGGATCTTAAGGGTCTGCCTTAGTCCTCCCTCCCTTCATTTCAACCTAGAATGGCATGCAGAATTTATGCAATGTTGTTTTCTGGAATATGCAAATTTTGCTTTCTGAAATGAAAGTTTAAAGCAATATGGTATTGAAGATGCTTTTTCCTTTGAAGATACTTTTACCTTCTAACACAATCACATATCAAATAATCATAGGAATTACACTGAATTACCGTTATGAAGTGAGTCCATATTCACTTGCCTGAATGTACGTGGAAAGGAGCGAGATAGTGTAGCTGAGAAGTACCCTTTTCAAATTCTGATGTTTCCTGTGTTCAATGTTCTTTCTATCAAATTCCTTTCTGATTCCCTGTGTCCTTTCTATCAAATTTAAGATTATGGGGCCAGTATGCACTATTCATGTGGACCCCGCATGTTACTATTCATGTGGGTCCCGCATGTTACTCATTCATGTGGGCCCTGCATGTTACTATTCGTGTGGGCCCCGCATGTTACTATTCATGTGGGCCCTGTATGTACTATTCATGTGGGCCCTGTATGTACTATTCATGTGGGCCCTGTATGTTACTTTACGGTTACTATGCGAGCATTTCACCGTTCAAATATGATGATAAAGTTTGCATAATCGATAACGAGTTATCGCCTCATATGCACGCTTTATCCATAGGTGGTAGAACCAACCATATCACCGTTATTTCACTGTTTAAATAAATAACTATTGACAGACTTACCTGGATAGTGGATTTCCTTTTTCCTTCTCTCTCTTTTTCCCCCTCTCTCTCTTTTACTCTTTCTTCACTCTTCTTTTCTTTTTCTTCTTCTTCTTCTTCTCTTCCTCTCTCTCCTTTTCTTCTTCTTCTCTTCCTCTCTCTTTCTCTTTTCTTTTTCTTCTTCTTCTCTTCCTCTATTTATAGGCATTTTTGTGCATAGTAAAGGCTATTATTTAATTATTTATGAATAGTAGAAGGCTGCTGCGTGAATAGTAAAGACTATTTAATAATAATTAAGTATATTTAATTATTTTCAATAGTACCTTAAATAGTAAAATAATACTATTTAATTATTATTTAATTATTATTTAAATTTATTTTCGTTGTTGGTGGGCTTGACTCGTAACGGCGTGCTTGACTGGTGTTGGGTCCCGCTTGTGTTGGGTCCCGCTTGTGTGGGGCCTGCTGATGTGGGACCTACTTGTGTGGGGCCCGCTGATGTGGGGCCCGCTGATGTGGGACCTACTGATGTGGGCCCCGCTGATGTGGGACCCGCTGATGTGAATAGTACTTGGTGGGTCCTACTATGAATAGTAGTTTTGAATAGTATTCTGAATAGTAATTCTGCATAGTATTTCTGCATAGTAATCTTGCATAGTGACTATATATATATATATTTTTACCGGTTATTACATGGCGGCAATGGAATCTTGCAAGGAATCTGAAAATAAATATGTGTAGGCCTAGGTGATTGCAACCCAAAGGGGAAGCGAATTAGATTTATAAAATTGTGCCCTTTTAAAGGATTGATTAAGAAATTAAATCAAAGAAAATTTTAACAATAAACACAAAGAACTTAAAATCAATGCACAAGTAAAGTAAAGGAGATAAGGGAAGGAGTACAATGAGATTTAATAGGGGTTCGGTTTAAAACCCCAGACCTACATCTCCACCACAACTGTTGATGGTCACTAAAATCTGTTCTTAACGGTGAAGATCAAACCAATACAACGAGGTTGCTCTGCGCCTCAACACTTGTCGACGGAGACGGATCTATGTCTCCCAACACTCACCTTCGGAGAAGGCTCTGCATCTCTGATTACTTGCCAAATATAAGATTAAAAGAATGAAGGAATGCATTGTTCAAAGGCAATTACACAAGATGCTCTCATAAAGATATACAATTTTAAGCCTTGAATCCAATCCCTCATAAGATTTCTCGAAGAGAGGCACAAGGAGTGACTTTTCACTCAAGAGATGCTTTAAGTGTATATTAGAGCTTGTTGATTTTGTCTAAGTGGTTTGAGAACCCTTTTATAGCCAAAAACCCAAAAACTAGCCATTTGGGACACCCCCAACGGCTCTGTAATGGATAGTTTAAACTAGCCGTTAGGCTATTTAAAATACTTGCGAAGTCACTCACGGTGGACCGCCAGAGGCTCTCTCATGTTTTTTAAGGGAAAAATACAGACACACCCCCTTTAGTTTCTAACACATTCAATTCTAACCCTGACTTTCAAAACGTGACAAGTACACCCCCTGAAGTTGTTTTAACGTGACGGAGTAGATGGCGAGGTAGAAATGACCAAAATGCCCTCGTCTTCCCCAACTGAAAATTAAGGTTTTCAGACTTAAAAACTGAAATTAGGGTTACTTAAAAACTGAAATTAGGGTTTGATTCAAACCCTTGTTTATTTATCAACATAAACCCTTGATTTAGGAGTTTTATTTATCTTCATTCGCACCATTATCATGAATTGCACATAAACCCTAATATTTTAGGGCTTTTTTTGTTTTATTTTTTTTCTTGAAATGTGGCTTTGATGTAGCCATGGGTGGGGTTTCATTGTTTGTGGTGGAGGTGACGGCGGTGGCCGGAGGTGTCGGCGGTGGCCGAAGGTGGCGACGGCAGCAGTGGAAAATGGCGTAACCCTAATCCCTCTGCAAATGAGGGTGTTTCTGGCGTCAAAATATTAACCATGGTTAGTTTTAGTCTTTCTATCAGGTTAAACCGACGGACAGTTGAAGGAGGGGGTGTACTTGTCACAAATTGAAACCTCAGGGGGTGTACTTGTCACGTTTTGAAAGTCAGGGTTAGAGTTGTCAGAAACAAGAGGGGGTGTAAATGTATTTTTTTCCTTTTTTTTATATCAGAATGGCACCGGTCGACCGACCATGTCTCGATCGACCGTCCCCCCCCCTGAATTTTGGCCATTTCATATTTTCCTATTGTTTTGCCTTGGGAACTTGGTCCGCTTGATTTTCTTCATTCCATTAGCTTACTTGGGGTATTTTAACCCTCTTTTGATGCCTTGTTTGGATCCTAAGTGTGGGATTGGATTTTACATTCTATTTGACACAAGACTTGACTTTTGATCTTCTTCAAATTGTGTCTTCTAGTCCCTTTCAACTTCATGGATCTCCTCTTGCTTTGACTTTGAACCTTGACGAACCTTCAACTTAAATAACAAACACAATTAGTACATATAATCATTTGTGTTTTGAATCATCATAAAATAGAAGATAGCCAAGGGTTGAACAATTAGGCTTACATCTCCCCCCTTTTTTGATGACATCATACAAGGGATTTTCCAATAAAATATGTTTTGAAGTAAATGATATTCCAACTTAGAACTTTAAAACATAACACCAAATTTCTTTCCTCCTTTGTCATCCACATAAAGAAGAGATGAGAGCATATCAAAATATCAAGGGGTTTTGAAATATTAATACATAAGTTTTAGGTTCGCCTTAGTCAAATAGAATTTAAAACTACAACTCCCTCTTTTTTTATTTAGAAATTCAATATAAGAGGGGGTTTTCAAAAAGAAATTGCCAAGGACTCAAGAATTTTCATTTTAAGTTCAACCTTCGGCTTAACTCATCATCTCAAAATGATTTTCAACATTCATTTTCAAATTGTAAAGATTTTTCAATTTTTAGCTCCAGCCCCTAAATCTGAGTAAAAACTCAAACAATGATTCATGTTGGAGCTTTTAGAACCCAAGTTTTATTGGGTCCATTCCTTCTAACCCATTTAGAATATTGATTTCTATGCTCACATTGAAATTTATAATGTCCATAAGATCCACAATAGTGACATCTTATGGATGGGTTAGCATGCCTTCTAGATGCAAAATATGTTCTATAGTAAGTTGTGCATCTAGATCTTTAAGAATAATGTCTACAATTCTATCCCCATTAATAAACCTATTTAGACATATTCTCAACTTTTCATTTTCTCTTTTAGGATCTTGAATTTGGTTTAAAAATCATTAATTTCTTCTTGATTTTCCCTGTTTGAGTATTTATTAATTTTCATGATCACTTTTTAATTCAACAATTTGATAAGAAAATTCAAGAATTAATCCCTCATTTTCTTCCTTGAGGGTTTCATTTTCTTTCTTCAAATATTCAAGTTCTTTACTAAAATCATTTTTGGAAGAAGGTTCAAACTTTTGATCTTCTTCAAAATATTATGATGAAGACCTTGTTTATGTCTTGTGATAAGTGAATCCTTTTGAATATCCTGACTATGTCTATTGGTATATTTTGATCTCAGTTACTTGTGTTTGATCATGCTGCTTGTAAAATCTCCACTGTGAACTTTTGAAATACGCGACCATGCTTCTTGTTGCATATTTCAGTTCCAGCTTCATTTTTAGTCTAGGTATGTGATTTGATCTTGTTTGGTTCGTATCTTGGGAAAATGATTCTCTGATTACTCATTCTATGCCTATTTTACTTCACATTGCTCCTTGCCTCCTATTTCGGCTTTTATAATTGTGGCCATGCTTCTCATTTCAGTTTCGGTTTCTACATGCAAATTTTGTATGTTCTATTTTGGCTCTTATCCATTTGTGGTAATATGAATCCCTGATTATTTACCTTGTGTTAAGCATATTTTGTGTGGCTCAAAATTACTTGTGTTGAACCATCAGAATGTGTAGTGTATCCCTCACTCTAAGTTTCGGCTTCACTTTGACTTTCTGTTGCAGCCTTCTGTTTCCCTACCATGCTAGACCCAGCTAGAGTAATGCTTGTTTACTATCTGAGCGTTAGCTCACTCGTAGTTTAAAATTTTCAGATATTGAAATTGGACTTGTGCAAAGATCTGGAGTGGGAGCGTACCCTCGTTTTATTTGGTCAAAGGACTAGTAATTTGCACTTGAGCGTGTATACATCTTTTAATAGTATTGATGGATATCGATGTTTTAGTTTTACATTGGCTTTACTACTCTGATATATGCCTGGATTTATTTCCGATATATGATTCTAATTACCTTACCAGATTGTGAGGGTCGCGTTGTAGGTATGAGGCACCGTCGTTTGCCCGGCCTGGATCTCGGATTTGGGTGTGTGTGTGTGTGTGTGTGTGAGAGAGAGAGAGAGAGAGAGAGAGAGAGAGAGAGAGAGAGAGAATTCATGAAAAACAAGACTGTATATTCAATCAATCGCTTGATTGTCCCATTGACATGCTCAAACTGTATTATTATTACGATTTTAAGAAATGCAAACACCAAGTTTGCTTATTCAAATACACTATTGTAGTTAATGCATGGGATCCTTGTCGGTAGTTATCTAGTTTTTGGGCCCGAACTGTGCCTGAAGAAAATCAACTACTTTCTTGTCAAGTTGGAAGGCCTTGGCGAGAACATCATCGGAGATGGGCAGGTTTGATCCGAAGACGGCATTAGCTATGGTGATCACACCTGGGTTCTGACTTGCCAGAGCGGCAATGGCCACCGCATTGGTCTGTCCAACATTGAATTGGAAGTGAATGAGACCTATTGGAAACACAAACACATCACCCTTATTGAGGACCTTTGATATGAGCCGATTTTCGCCATTTGCAAGGTTAGAGGTGACGAAACCAACGAGGAGGGTGCCCTCTTGAACTACAATCATCTCAGTGCCCCTTGGGTGTGTGTGGGGAGGGTTTAGTCCGTAGGGTGCAAAGTCTATGCGAGCCATGGAGATGCCAAGAGTGTTGAGTCCTGGTATTTGGACCACGTTCACTGCGGTCACATTGGACCCAACTCGGTTATTTGTGTTGCGTGGCATGTCAAGCCCTGGGAAGAAGAAATCGCTTGCTTGAGCGAGCATTGGGTCCTTGCAAACCACGCCATTGACTAACACTGAGAAGGAAAAACATCAAAAAAAGATCAGCCAATAAAAAAAAACATAACCCATGCACGTAGGGCCGGTGTCCACACGCAGAGTAAATGCAATAACAATATTTCTCAAGTCATCTAGCCAAACCCCACAATACCTACCAAAAATGGAATTGAGTTTGCACAAACACGTGATTATCATGATACTAATGGAAGTTAAATTGAGAAATAAAAAAAAAGCATTTGTACCTGGAGACATATTGTCAGCAACACAAAAGTCCTGTAGAGGACTGGGATCAGCGGCAAAGGTAAGAGAAGATGCCAAGGAAAGGAGTACAAGTACAAGGAGGGGAGTAGCCTTCTCCATTTTATCAATCTAAAGAAGAGTATTGGGTGCAAGTGTTTTGACGGTGTGGAAGAAACTTAGAAAGGGTGCATATTTATAGCAGAGAGAGAGAGAGAGATAGATAGAGAGATGCATGGCTTAGGGGTCATGTGATTTCATGGAAATGGTCTTGTTACTACCAAATCAATACACGATTTAACAACTACGCTATCTAATCTAATTTTTTATCCAAGTAGATCTTTTCCAGCAAAGAATAGAAGCAGTCGTCGGACTTGTTTTTGTGTGTAAATTTTGTTTTTAATATTTTGAAATGGTAAGATCTAAATTAATAAGTGGAGCGAGCCCCACGACCGAGCTGGTCGTAAGTATACAAAGAAAAATAAAAAACGACATATTATGCAGGAAGAAAACCAAAGATCCAATTCACTCCATCTCTCGCAAAACCGTCCGCTACACTATTAGCCGAGGGATGGACATGCTGAAATCAAACTGGGTGATCTCCCACACGGCCTCAAACAATGCCTACCCTATTTATACCATGTATATATTCCCAAAATACTTACCCATTTCATTGCTAATCTGCAGACCTTTTTTTAAGGTTGGCCAATACCACTCTAATTAGGAAATTGATTTTTCCCGACCCCTCTTCAGCATTTCCTTCTCCTTTTGTTAATCTTTTCTTAAGAATGGCTACATTTCCACCTTTTGTTTGCCTTTCTCTGAAAATAGTCATTTCCAAGAAAGCACAAACAAAAGGATGGATATGCTGAGGAATGAGGTAGAAATTAAAATTTCACTTGTAATTGTTAAAAAAAACTTATGGCATCTCTAAAAATTTTTATTTTAGTTACTTCGTTATTAAAGATTCTTTGCGAAATCTTAGTTAGATTGTAAATAAAATAATAAACATATTTTAAACTCCTTTTACCATTTGGTTGTTTTTCAAATATGCAATTTGAGAAAAAAAAATGGCGTCGATTTTCTATCGTTGAAGCTGTTGATCTGGTGGACCCCCACTCACACCGAAAGGCCATCCATCATCTACGCTAAAACTATGGTAGGATGATCCTAACCCACTGATGGCAAATTTTTCAAAAAACGTCTTAAAGAATTTAAAAACGATTTTTTCAATAACTTAATATCATAAATTTTGGGGGCAACTAAGACGCCCTTATCTATATATTTGTACCAATATGGCTCCAATAGTATATCTACTACTACCTAATACATCTTTTTTCCCAACTGGACTTTCATTAGGTTGGATAATTTAATTAAGGGAAAATTACAGATACACCCCCTCAAATATGGTAAAATTCCACTTCTAACCCCGTGGTATCAAAGGTACCAAAGACACCCCCTTAGTTTTCAATAATGCTTGTTATATGACGGGGTGTACAGGAACGAATAAATTGTTAGGGGGTGTCTTTGATGGATTTTGAACTATAGGGTGAAAAGTAGGGGATCTACTTAAAAATGTCAGAAAGTTGAGGGGTTGCCTTTGGTACCTTCGATACCACGGGGTTAGAAGTGGAATTTCGCCCTAGTTGAGGGGATGTATCCTGTATTTTTCCCTTTAATTAATGCCCTATTTATCTTGAAAAGGGCACCACTTATTGAGCGGGAAAGGCATACTCTATATGTAGCTAATCCAAGGGGTTTATTCCATATATAAATTAGAGAAATGATAATGGGAATGGCTGCCTTGCAAAAACCAGCTAAAGGTCGCTCCACATTGGTCCATCCCAACAAAAATCATTTGAAAGAGCACAGAAAAATATGAAAATGGCACGGACAGATATTAAATTAATGGAAAAAGAAATCCACCTTGATCAGAAGTCCCAATAGGAGCGCCCATGCAGATGGTTTTTTGCAAGGGCACCATTCATTTTAGCATTTTCGTCTTGAAATTATATATGAAAGGAGGCCAATCCAAAGAATTGCTTATCCAAGGATGTGTATCCTCCAACGACAGAGAACAATGCAGTTCCATGCCACGTCCAGTTTTATACATTTTCAAAGTTTCTGTTCCCACTAATTATTGATTTGTTGAGCTGAGTATACGTCATTTCACTAAACTAGGTGACGAGGTAGTTGTGAACTTGTGATGTGGAAAACCCCCTTGCGAGATTGTTAGATGAAGTAATTAAAAACTTGTGGGGCCCACCTAATTCAAGTCCATCGTATAGTCATCTAGAAAGCATACAAAACTCCTTTTGCATGTTAATTTATTTTTAGGGCGCTGATATTTTCGCCCTTGACGGCCCCCTTGGAGGCTAGTTTCCCTCTTGACAGCCCACTAACTATAAAGTACGATTCCCATCTACTTTTTACCGACGAAGCAGTCATTTCCTTTTTCTCTCCCCTTCCAGGATAAAATCACCCCACTCTACTCTACAGC
The DNA here is from genome assembly GCF_043159265.1 of Tasmannia lanceolata. Lineage (NCBI taxonomy): Eukaryota > Viridiplantae > Streptophyta > Magnoliopsida > Canellales > Winteraceae > Tasmannia > Tasmannia lanceolata. Next base: position 90,322 of record NW_027518932.1, on the reverse strand, counting down.
TGTACAACACTACATCAAGCAAGGTGTAAGCCCAATGGTTTTTACCTTGGCATTCCCATCTTGTTTTGATGATTCCAACACACAAGTGATCATTTATCACTAATGTGTTTGTTTATCTAAGTTGTAGATCATGAAAAATTAAGATCAAGGATGCTTGGATTAAAGGCCAAGAAGCCCACATTGGACCACTAATTGGAATGCCAAAGTCATCAAGCAAGAAGTCATGAAGACTTGAAGACATGAAGAAATTCATATTGAAGACCATTTTTTGTCTTTTAGAATGTAATTGATCCAAACCTAGATTAAGGTTTTTAGAGGCATAATTAAGTTAATCTCACACACCCTAAATAAACAAGTGATTGTATTTGTGTGTTCCAACACCTTGGAACCCTCATAGCAATCCCATCTTGGTTGAGAATTGGAAGCCCAAACAGAATTGAAAATCTGCTCTGCATAGGCTTCTCGGAACTCCGAGAATTATTCTCGGAACTCCGAGAATTATTCTCGGAACTCCGAGAAATGGTTCAGTAGACTATTTTCCAACTTCTGTGTGTATTCTCGGAACTCCGAGATTTTTTCTCGGAACTCCGAGAATTTGCTCGGAACTCCGAGAAATATTCTCGGAACTCCGAGAACACTACAACGGTCGGATTTTGAGCCGTTGGGAATTTTCCAGAAATTACCGTAATGCCACTGAACGGTCATATTTTGTTTTTCCTATAAATATGTGTGTTCTAAACATTCAATATATGAAATCCTAACACTCTAAAACTTCATTTGAATATCCAAGAGTGAATCAAACTTCAATTGTGCCTCTCATCACCATCTTTAGGATTTGGATCATAGGCTCAAATTTGTACATCCATTTTGTAACCCTTGTGAGGGATTTTTCATTTCTTTCTTTCAAACCTTCGAGTGTTGTATTCGGGCGAGTATTCGGAGAAGCGAAGCCCATTCTCCGTGGTGAGGATAGCCACCTAGGTTAAAGCTATTGGGGTGAGGATAGCCACCAAAGTTAAAGCTATTGTAATTGGCATTCGATCTTCGCCAAGGTTAAGAAGATCAAATAGTGAAGCCATCAACGGGTTTGGTTGGTGGAGTGGAGTAGGCCTCGGATTTGAGGACCGAACCACTTTAAATCTCGGGTGCACTCTTTCTATCTCTTTGCTCTTTTATTTGCATTGCACCATTAGATTTAACTTGAATATTGATTCTTGATCTCTTAATCTTAAAATCGGTTTAAAGGTTTTAAATTGGTAGATTCTATTTCTTAAACAACCATATTCTCCCTCCTCATTGTGTTGCCAATCCAGTATAACTTGGGACCCCCCTACATCCCCCCTACATCGGATTTTCACAAGGTAGGCCCCACCATAGGATGATCCAAACCATCCATTTGATGGCCCACAACATAAATAGGTTGCACCCCAAAATATTATAGATCGGAGGTTTGAGATCATCCCGTGGAAATGATTTTGGGGGAACAACCTATTTACGTTGCGGTCCATCAAATGAACGGCTTGGATCCTCCTATTGTGTGGACCGTACAGTTCATTTTGAAAAATATAAGTGGGGCCTACAATTAGGGGTGAGCATTATTCGGTTAAAACAGAATACCCGAACCGAATTGGTCGGTTCGGTTCGGTTTTGGTTTTTTTTTTTTGGAAATTCGGTTTCGGTTTTCTAAAAAAAAAAATCGGTTAACCGAATAACCAAAATTATGGATGAAAACCATTTTTTTTCCAAAAAAAAGTGCTATATGTGCACTCCGTAGGATGATTAAAACCGTCCATTTGATTGATCCCAACTTAATTAGGTTGTGCTCAAAAAATCATTCTGATCGGATGATCCTAGCCCTCCGATCCAAACCGAGATTTTAATTTTTCCCCTCTATTTCTCCTACAATTCGGTTATTCGGTTATAACTGAATAACCGAATTTTTATTCGGTTCGGTTTCGGTTACCGAAATTTGGTAACTGAAATTATTTCGGTTACCAAATTTCGGTCTATTCGGTTCGGTTAAAACCGAATAACCACCCCTACCTACAATTGGGCCTTAATGTTACTGTAAGACCTGAACCATAGGATGATCCAAACCATCTATTCGATGGCCCACAACTTAAATAGGTTTCACTCCAGAATATCATTTTCAAAATATCATTTTCAAAGGATGATCGCAACCCTCAAATCTATAGAGGTTTCTCTTTAGATCAGAGCTTTGGAAATAATATTTCGCGGTGCAACCTATTTACGTTGTGGGCCATCGAATGGATGGTTTGGATCATCCTATGGTGGGACCTACCTTCCTCACAAATTAAAACAAATTAATTATTGGGCCCACCAACAGTTCATGCACGTTGGAGACAGAGAGAGACACCGGATTGGAGTAGTGTTGTATCGGTTAAAAGTAGATAGGAAACATGCTTTATGGATTGGCCGCAAGATACAAAGTCAAAGTCTTATTGAAAGGCTATTTCGTGTGTGTTAAATACATTCAGCAATATAATAAGGTTCTTTTGTGTTCTGTTCTCTTCTGTGTTTCTGTATTACTTGTTCTTTAAATTCTACATAGTGGTATCAGAGCAGAAAGGCTGGGGACAATTTCGAAAGAAGACCAGCACGGGTTCGGTAAGTTGGCAATATGGCAGGCAATACCAATTCTTCAAGTTTTCAGCAAAACGTTCGTTTGTTTAAAGGTGCTAATTTTCAGTTTTGGTCTACTATGATGAAGACATCGTTTATGTCACGTGATATATGAATCCTTTTGAATATCGCGACTTTGTTCATTCGTATATTTTGATCTTAGTTACTTGTGTTTGATCATGCTTGTAAATCTCCACTGTGAACTTTTGAAATACGCAACCATGCTTCTCGTTGCATGTTTCAGTTTCAGCTACATTTTTAGTCTCGGGATGTGATTTGATCCTGTTTGGTTCGTATCTTGGCAAAATGATTCTCTGATTACTCATTCTATGCCTATTTTACTTCACATTGGTCCTTGCCTCCTATTTCGGTTCTTATTATTGTGGCCATGCTTCACATTTCAGTTTCGGTTTCTACATGTAAATTTTGTATGTTCTATTTTGGCTCTTATCGATTTGTGGTAATATGAATCCTTGATTATTTACCTTGTCTTAAGTATACTTTGTGTGGTTCCAAATCACTTGTGATGAACCCTATGTGAATTTCTTTGTGATGAACTATAAAAGATAACCATCAGAATGTGTAGTGTATCCCTCGCTTTAAGTTTGGGCTTCACTTTGACTTTCTGTTTCCCATCAGTGGGTTAGGATCATCCTGTTGCAGACTTCATGATCGGTGTGTGTGTGTGTGAGAGAGAGAGAGAGAGAGAGACGAATTCATGAAAAACAAGATTGTATAGTCAATCAATCCCTTGATTTCCCCAGTGACATACTCAGACTGTATTATTATTACTATTTTAAGAAATGCAAACATCAAGTTTGCATATTCCAATACACTATGGTAGTTAATGCATGGGATCCTTGTCGGTAGTCATCTAGTTTTTGGGCCCGAACTGTGCCTGAAGAAAATCAACTACTTTCTTGTCAAGTTGGAAGGCCTTGGCGAGAACATCATCGGAGATGGGCAGGTTTGATCCGAAGACGGCATTAGCTATGGTGATCACACCTGGGTTCTGACTTGCCAGAGCGGCAATGGCCACCGCATTGGTCTGTCCAACATTGAATTGGAAGTGAATGAGACCTATTGGAAACACAAACACATCACCCTTATTGAGGACCTTTGATATGAGCCGATTTTCGCCATTTTCAAGGTTAGAGGTGACGAAACCAACGAGGAGGGTGCCCTCTTGAACTACAATCATCTCAGTGCCCCTTGGGTGTGTGTGGGGAGGGTTTAGTCCGTAGGGTGCAAAGTCTATGCGAGCCATGGAGATGCCAAGAGTGTTGAGTCCTGGTATTTGGACCACGTTCACTGCGGTCACATTGGACCCAACTCGGTTATTTGTGTTGCGTGGCATGTCAAGCCCTGGAAAGAAGAAATCGCTTGCCTGAGCGAGCATTGGGTCCTTGCAAACCACGCCATTGACTAACACTGAGAAGGAAAAACATCAAAAAAAGATCAGCCAATAAAAAAAAATATAACCCATGCACGTAGGGCCGGTGTCCACACGCAGAGTAAATGCAATAACAATTTTTCTCAAGTCATCTAGCCAAACCCCACAATACCTGCCAAAAATGGAATTGAGTTTGCACAAACACGTGATTATCATGATACTAATGGAAGTTAAATTGAGAAATAAAAAAAAAGCATTTGTACCTGGAGACATATTGTCAGCAACACAAAAGTCCTGTAGAGGACTGGGATCAGCGGCAAAGGTAAGAGAAGATGCCAAGGAAAGGAGTACAAGTACAAGGAGGGGAGTAGCCTTCTCCATTTTATCAATCTAAAGAGGAGTATTGGGTACGAGTGTTTTGATGGTGTGGAAGAAGCTTAGAATGCGTGCATATTTATAGGCAGAGAGAGAGAGAGAGAAATAGATGCATGGCTTAAGTGTCATGTGATTTCATGGAAATGGTCTTGTTACAACTTAATCAATATATGGTTTAACAACTACGCTATCTAATCTATTTTTTTCATCCTAGTAGATCTTTCCCCGCAAAGAATAGAAGCAGTCGTCAGACTCTTTTTTCTGTGAAAGTTGAAACAATCTTTTCGTACCTAAATTATAATGTAACTTATCTGAGTTGAAAAATGCCTGCCCTTTTTTTAAATGCTTAGATCTAAATTAATAAGTGGGGCTTGCCCCACCACCCAACTGGTCATGAGTACAGACAAAGAAAAATAAGAAACAACATATTATGGAGGAAGAAAATCAAAGATCCAATTTACTCCATCTCTCGCGAAACGGTCCGCTACCCTATTAGCCGAGCGAAGGACATGCTGAAATCAAACTGGGTGATCTCCCACATGGTCTCGAACAATGCCTACCCTATTTATACCTACCCATTTGATTGCTAATTTGCAGACCTTTTTTAAGGTTGGCCAATACCACTCTAATTAGGAAATTGATTTTTCCCGACCCCTTTTCAGCATTACCACCTCCTCTTGTTTATCTTTTCTTAAGAATGGCTATATTTCCACCTTTTGTTTGCCTTTCCCTGAAAATAGTCATTTCCAAGAAAGCACAAACAAAAGGATGGAAATGCGGAGGAATTGGGTAGAAAATAAAATTTCACTTGTAATTATAAAAAAACTTACAGCATCTATAAAAAAAATTATTTTCGTTACTTCACTATTAAAGATTAGTTGCCAAAACTTGGTTAAATGGTAAATAAATATATTTTAAACTCCTTTGACCATTTGGATGTTTTTCAAATATGCGATTTGAGAAATAATTGGTGTCGATTTTCTGTCGTTCAAGCTGTTGATATGGTGGACCCCCACTCACATAAAAAATCCATCCATCATCTACGTTAAAACTATGATAGGATGATCCTGATCCACTGATGGCAAATTTATCAAAAAACGTCTTAATATATCATTTCCTTCGGGAAATCGTTTTGACTATTTCATGTTTTCGGATAATATTGTGATGGAATTACCATACCAATCTAATTGTTAATAGGGAAAAGTGTTTCTACACGGCCGAGTAGATACGTTATCTACTCCGTCGGCCAAAATTACAGTGAGGCCCACATTGTTTGGGTCCTGATCGCAATAGTTAGGGTGTGCCAAAAAAAAAAAAAAAACCATAAGATCATCCCAACCCTTCTATTTGTGGAGGTTAAATATGGAGGGCTATGAACCTCCCATTTTTAACCTCCACAAATTGAAGGGTTAGGATGATCGTTTGAAGTTGAGTTTTAGGGCACACCCTATCTATCTCAGGGCCTAACAAATGAATGCTCTGGATTATCCAAGCAATGTGGGCCCACTTTGTTTCATGCGACGTAGTAGACGACGTTATCTACTTTTGACCGAGTAGAAACACTTTTCCCTTGTTAATATCTTTTACATTATAAACTATAATTCAGAAAATATATTGTCAAATTAAGAGTTCTTCTAGCAAACCGTTACTACTTTACAATATTATAAAACAAGAGTTTTAATACAGTGCCCGACGGTCAAGTCCCATGTGGGCGGTACCCCCTTGATATTTGATCCAACAGCAGCCCAGTTTTTAAGAGGAGCAAAAGAAATAAATCACAAGCAATCACAAGAAGAAAACAATATATGCAGTTCACCATAATGGGCTACATCCAACGACAAGGTAACACAGGTCCATTATTTCAAACCAAATAGCACAACGTTACCTCCACACTTGTAAAAACCACCGAAAAACCCTTCTCTCCAACCTTCTATACAATCACAAAAAACCCCCAAATCTATACACTAAGTATGAGGAGAAATCCCCTTAAAAAAACCTCCAACATTATGCTAGGGTTGCAAGGAAAAACTAATGGAAATGAAGAATGAAAGAAGAGGAACACACCCTAAGTAACCAGGAAGAAGAAACATGTTTTCGCCTCACCAGAGAAGCCCTCCTAGAGCCCAAAGAGAAAACCCCTCATTTCTTGTAGTAACCTTTTCTCCTCTCAAACCTCTCACTCTTCTCCTCCTTTTTAAAAACCTTTTTCTCTCTTGCCTTTACAAAACCATATGAGAGAGGCATGGAAAACATCCCACTTAAAAGACCAAGTGAGACCCGCTCCAAAAAAACAAAAAATGAAAAAACTGGTGCTCATGCGTCACCATTTTAACAATCTCCACATTGATGCATAATCATCGGCATACCAAGTCTTCCTTCTTGAGACCGAGAGAAGATAAACTTCGATCTAACTTTTCTCCTTGAACCATCGTTACGATCATATCCACTACATTCTCCTTGGTTCACACTTTCAACAAATAGATCCTTCCATCAGACTTCCTGAATGTAGTGATATTGTACCGATATATGTTTGGTCCTTTTGTGATTAACCGAATTCATGGCCAAACAAATGATGCACATGTTATCACAAAAAAATAATCCATGGGTTTTGACTCGATGCCAATCTCACCCATCAAACCTTGAAGCCAAACTACTTTCTAGCAAGCTTCCGCTGTCTCCATGTACTCGGCCTCGATAGTGGATAAGGCAACCGTTGGTTGCAACTTTGCCATCCAACTAATAGGACCATTCCCATTAGCATAACCCATAATAGATCTTCCTTTGTCCATAAATTATTAAAAGTTAAAAAATCAAACAACTACACAAAATTTCTTTTAATTTAAAAAATCATTCGCATTTAAGATAAAGCTCATGGTACAAAAAAAAATGATGAGAATTTCACATTCTGCCCTAAATTTTCTTTTGCATATGACGAAGATAATTATACAATCTGAACAGATAAGTGTAAATGCCAAGAGTAAATCTCTTATATCTTATGTGTTTATAAAAAAACTAATAAAATTTCGTAATATAAGCTATTATATCTCTCATGTCTTATGTATTTACATATGGTCTTATATATCTTATAATTAGGATTTGTAAATGGTCCAATTTTTTTAAGAAAACTCCCCAAATTTTGAAGAGGAATCCATATCATTCTGATGAATTCGCTAAGGGTGCGACTTATTCTTGTTTTTAAATAATAATCCCTACCATTCTTGATCTTTTAAAACATTCCTAAAATAGATAAGTTAATGCCGCTAATCTTTTTTTTTTTTTTAAATTACAATCATTCATTTTCATCCATTTATATGCCATAAATTTAGATTCTAAGATTGTCTCACAATGGAGATTTTTGAAACAATGGTCCATCCGCAATCGGGCCAAATATATGAACGCCTTAAACAATCAAATACGAAGGGGCATAATGTGTAAATAGGTTAATTTTAAATTAATCGTATCTACAAATAGAATATTAAGGAATTGCCTCTTTAAAAGTTAAGTAACTATATCGTGTGTGAGTGTACGTAGGGATTTGCTAGCATCCATCAACAGACCATCCGCGATGTGAGAGTTTGTCTTCATTCACGAGGTGGCTGCCCTCACATACAACAGCGCAGCCGTAAAATGGCTTCTGCGATGAATGCTAGCAAATCCCTATGTGCGTGTGCGCCAGTGTGCTAGTGCGTGCGTGCGTGTGCGTGTGCGTGTGTGTGCGTGTGAAGCATTAGAACCTTGTAGTCACGGCCCTTATAATTAATATTTTCCATGGCTTATTTTTATATAAACTATTAGAACCTATAAAGTATTAAAAAAAAAAATTCTATCACCCGAATTTCTCAAAGTTTCACCGCCCTTTATCATTACACTTTACATTTATTTCGTTTTTAACATTTAATGATTTTAATGCTGATAGAGAGAGAGAGAGAGAGAGAGAGAGAGAGAGAGAGACGGCCCTTACACTTGTCATTTCAAAGAGAAGGAGATGGGGCTAATGGTTGTCAATTCTATATATGATACGTTTACATAGTGGACTGCTACACATATGTCATATTTGGTTTAAACAGCGGACTACTACACATATGTCATATTCAGCAGACATTGAATTGGGGATTATAGGTATTCTACTAGCCCACGCACATCACATGGTAAGATACAACTCAATAAGAGAATTAAGGTGGGAGGTTATATTCCTTGGGACGAGAGTGTGTATATCTTCATCTTTGATCCAGGTGGACTAATTCCCGGGTGGAATTTATGTGAACTCAGGGCCGAGTTCTTTCTAAGAAGGCAAGTGTGATGCACTACATCCTTTGGTGCATCTGCTTCACCATTACTTGCAATAGTAATGTTATTATACTATTGTCCTTCCATATTTTGTTATATTTAGTAGTCATCATTATTAATCATTTGATTATTATACATGTCCTTTTTTAGTCTCTTTACCATTGGGGGTTATGTTGGTTGATGTTAGTTGTAAGGGCTGTCTATATGAAGCCAATCTCATTTCATTTCTGAGAATGACATTGATTTGAGAGAGAGAGAGAGGCTCTTCTCCTTTATTCTTTCTTTCCTTGTTAATGAATTGGAATTGTAGACTAGTGTTATAGTCCTTTTTCTCTTCATTCCATTATTTTCTTGTTGAATGCATGAAGAAGAACTGATCAAGATCAGTTTGTTATCACTGACAGATTTAAACACACTAGCATCTTCTTCCTTGAGAGATCTTTCTTAAGGCTGGCAACGGGGCGGGTCGGGGCCGGATGTTGGGGTCCCCTACCCCTTGCCCTATGCGGGGAATTTTCCCCCTCCCCTTCCCCTCCCCACTGCGGGGATCATGGGGAATCCCCCTCCCCTCCCCATGGGGAATATCTAATCCCCATCCCCGCCCCACATCCTTTGGGGACAATCACTTTACTTTGTTAAATGTTAGGTTTAAAACTAAAGATTTACTAGGGACAATCACTTCAGGCATGTTGCGGCTTGGCTGTTGCATGTGAGAGTAGCCACACAACCCACACAGGCTAAGATTTTGTCTTATTCATTTTATTAACCTGGGGACAACGATGGTTGCTCTCAGATTCATTTAATTGATCGATAGTCCCTAGCAGATCCCTAATTTCCAATCCCACTTGCCAAAAAGTACTGTACGTGCCACACCATAGGAAGATCCAAACCATCCATTTGATGGGCACACCATAAGAAGAGGAACACACCTTGGAAAACCAAGAAGAAGAAACTTGTTTTCGCTTTACCACAAAGCCCTCCTAAAGCCCCAAGAGGAAACCCCTCTTTTCTTGTCTAAACCTTTTCTCCTCTCAAATCTCTCACTCTTCTCCTTTTTTAAACCCTATTTATCTTTTGTCTTTAAAAAACCATATGAGAGAGGCAAGGAAAACATCCCATTTAAAAGACCAAGAGATACCGACTTCGAAAAAAGAAATAAAAAAATGGTGCTCATGCGTCACCATTTTAACAATCTCCACCTTGATGCACAATCACCAGCGTGCCAACCCTTCCTTCTTGAGACTGGGAGAAGATAAACTTCAATATAACTTCTCTCCTTGAACCATCTTTATGAGCATATCCACCACATTCTCTTTGGTTCACACCTTCAACAAATAGATCCTTCCATCTTTAATGACTTCCTAAATGTAGTGATATTGAACCGATATATATGTGGTCCTTTGTGAAAAATTGAATTCTTGGCCAAATAAATGATACTCATGTTATCACAAAATAAATCCATAGGTTTTAACTTAATGCCTCGATAGTGGATAATGCAACCGTTGGTTGCAGCTTTGACATCTAATTAATAGGACCATTCCCAAACCTAAATATATAACCCGTAGTAGATCTTTCTTTGTCCATATCATTAGCATAACTTGTATCAACAAAATCATGCAACGGATTCGAATCCTTTCCATATATCATAACATAATCAGTAGTACTTCTTAGGTAGCGAAGCACCAATTTGGCGGCCTCCGAATGTGCTTTACCTGGATTCGCCATAAACCGGATTAAAACTCCAACCGCATAAGCAATGTTCGGCCTAGTTCATATCACGATAAACATCAAGCTCCCAACAATGATAGCATATGGGACTCGATCCATTTTCTTCATCTCCTCTTCCGATTTTGGGAATTGATCGGAACATATCTTAAAGTGAGCCGCTGATGATGGCTTTATCGGCTTAGATTTGCTTATCCCAAACCTTTCAAGCCCCTTTTTTACAAACATATTTTGTGAAAGCAACAAAGTTCCATTCTTTTTATCCTTGGAACTTTGTTGCTTTCACAAAAGATGTTTATAAAAAAGGTGCTTGAATGGTTTGGGATGAGCAAGTCTAAGCCGATAAAGACACATTAGCAGCTTACTTTAAGTTATGTTCCAATCAGTGCCCAAAATTGGAAGAGGATGTGCAGAAAATGGATCGAATCCCATATGCTACCCTTGTCGGGAGCTTGATGTTTTCCATGGTATATACTAGGCCAAAAATTACTTACGCGGTTGGAGTTTTAAGCCGGTTTATGGGGAATCTGGGTAAAGCGCATTCAGAAGCCGTCATTGTTAGGGTGTGTGCCCTAATCAAAATCCAGTTGTTGTAATGTTGCAACTATTATTTATTGTTACATGACATCTATTGGGTATTTGTTGGAGTGAATCGTGAGAATATGCCTGGCAACAATATATTATTAACTTATATGCCCAATTGTTTAAGGGTGGAGACACAATTCTCTTCCATGAATGCAACCCAAGCATGAGACTAGTCAACCCATGGAGCCTTAGGTTTTAGATGTTAGAAACCCTTAAAAGATAGATAAATCATTAACCTAATGTGCTTCTAGGCACACCTTTATCCTTAGGTAGCATCGTAGGATAGGTCATGCACATTGAGATTATGTGGTGGGGAGATATGATCTTCAGGTTCTTTGCAGACCTAGAATGTTCTTGGTTGGGGTTGAGATTGGACATCTCGTACCTGTACACAACTAGAATCGAACCTGCCTCCATATACGCATTGGGGTGGCCTATCTAGGTCACTGGGGTAGTTGATTCTAAGTAGGTGGAATGGGCGAAATGATTGGATCACACACTGAACGGATGGCTTCGTAGAATAACCTGTGGACAAGGAATTGGATAAGGTTATTCTGTCAGACAGGACCCTTGGATATGTCCTTAGACCTGAGGGATAATTTTAGTCTGTGGGCGCACCTTATGGCTTTGGTCTATCTAACAATAGTCCCCGGTCCGGGGTTACCAGTTGGTAGTGCTGGGTCATGGGGTAAACCCGTGGGATCAATAGTGATACCCATCATGGAATCCTCCACCCCTCCTATAGAGGAAAATCATATTCAATTTCGATCTCAGCTAGGCCATTAAATAATGACTGGCCAATCCGTTTGATAAATTGTTTATCAAAGTTTTTCAAAAACATTGATTGTTTCAAAAGGGAGCTGCAAATGCATTTGCGGGCCCAAGCTTGATAGATAGAAAGGTATACCATTGAGTGAGCCCATGGGGTAATTGATGTCCACCCTCCACAAGACCCAACTCGGTAAATGAAGGATTGGAGGAAGGACTACACATTGGATGTGATTTGAGTAATTTGATCTAATGGTCTTCTTCAGGGTAACGTCATGGTGGGGGTCACTTGCCTAATGCTATCGTAGTTGGACTACATTGCGTGAGATCACAGTAGGGCCCATTGTGGACCCTGTAAGAATGATCATTGGATCCCTAGGCCGATCACACTCACAACTCGCTAGACCCTTATGGATTGTTGGACAATATGGGTTTCAGATTTGATCGTATGTGTGATATGGATTGGATCCACTATATGTGATACAGGGAGGAAGAGCACCATACATAGGGTGCACACACATGTATTAAAGATGAGATACACCATATTATGGTGTGTACATGTCTTAATTAACATGTGCTTATTAAATGCTCAAATCCTATTGGATAAGAGTTATGAGAGATCCCATTGGTTGATTTATTCTAATTTCCTATTGGTGGAAATTTAAAAAGGAAAAGAGAGAATTTGAGTTGGAGAAGGTTTCCTATTTCTAAAAGTCCCATTGGTTATTGGTAACATTCAATAAGAAAAAATCATTTTGAGTATCCATGTGTTTTACATGTTTAAGAAACAGAGAGTTTTAATTGAATTTAGTTTCCAAAATCAAGGGGACACATACAAGGGAACGAATTGCTAGAGGGAACTCTATAAACGGAGGGGATGGGTGGACAATTTGGATTACTTGAACAATTTGGAAACCCATATGCAAAATTCGTCCAGCCCATCTCCCCTCCCAATTTCATTTTTCTCCTTTCTTTTTCCCGCTTCTAGTTTTATTTCTAGTTCTTTAGAAGAACTTGAAAGCCTTATTGGTTTTAGTTTGGGAGAGGATTCCAAGTTCTCTCCTATTTCTCCTTCAACCGCACGGTTTGAGAAGCCACTACTTCGACTTCCGGACCAGCTTGGGTTTCAGAAACGTCGGGTACCTAATGGGGAGTAGATCAAGCAGAGATTGGCAGTATCGGTCAACCAATTGGTAAATGTCCTTAACCATCCGAATTTCAATTCATAAACATTGATTAATCTAGCAACTAAGATCTTGGTTCAGTTGGTGGATCGAAAAGTTTTTGTCTTTAGCTCAATCTTGTTTCTGCCGTGCATATTGATTCCACTGCCGAGTTTCAGTCAAATGAGCGCTTTTCTATGTAAGAGGTACTAGTGATTATGCTATCACATATGAGAAGGATTCGAAGTCGCTGCATGGTTTTTTTTATGCAAGTTATGCTAATGTTATGAACAAAGGAAGATCTATTATGGGTAATGTATTCGAGTTTAGGAATGGTCTTATTAGTTTGATGTCAAACTTGCTACCAACGGTTGCATTATCCTGTACCGAGCCCGAATACATGGCGGCAATGGAATCTTGCAAGGAATCTGAAAATAAATATGTGTAGGCCTAGGTGATTGCAACCCAAAGGGGAAGCGAATTAGATTTATAAAATTGTGCCCTTTTAAAGGATTGATTAAGAAATTAAATCAAAGAAAATTTTAACAATAAACACAAAGAACTTAAAATCAATGCACAAGTAAAGTAAAGGAGATAAGGGAAGGAGTACAATGAGATTTAATAGGGGTTCGGTTTAAAACCCCAGACCTACATCTCCACCACAACTGTTGATGGTCACTAAAATCTGTTCTTAACGGTGAAGATCAAACCAATACAACGAGGTTGCTCTGCGCCTCAACACTTGTCGACGGAGACGGATCTATGTCTCCCAACACTCACCTTCGGAGAAGGCTCTGCATCTCTGATTACTTGCCAAATATAAGATTAAAAGAATGAAGGAATGCATTGTTCAAAGGCAATTACACAAGATGCTCTCATAAAGATATACAATTTTAAGCCTTGAATCCAATCCCTCATAAGATTTCTCGAAGAGAGGCACAAGGAGTGACTTTTCACTCAAGAGATGCTTTAAGTGTATATTAGAGCTTGTTGATTTTGTCTAAGTGGTTTGAGAACCCTTTTATAGCCAAAAACCCAAAAACTAGCCATTTGGGACACCCCCAACGGCTCTGTAATGGATAGTTTAAACTAGCCGTTAGGCTATTTAAAATACTTGCGAAGTCACTCACGGTGGACCGCCAGAGGCTCTCTCATGTTTTTTAAGGGAAAAATACAGACACACCCCCTTTAGTTTCTAACACATTCAATTCTAACCCTGACTTTCAAACGTGACAAGTACACCCCGTGAAGTTGTTTTAACGTGACGGAGTAGATGGCGAGGTAGAAATGACCAAAATGCCCTCGTCTTCCCCAACTGAAAATTAAGGTTTTCAGACTTAAAAACTGAAATTAGGGTTACTTAAAAACTGAAATTAGGGTTTGATTCAAACCCTTGTTTATTTATCAACATAAACCCTTGATTTAGGAGTTTTATTTATCTTCATTCGCACCATTATCATGAATTGCACATAAACCCTAATATTTTAGGGCTTTTTTTGTTTTATTTTTTTTCTTGAAATGTGGCTTTGATGTAGCCATGGGTGGGGTTTCATTGTTTGTGGTGGAGGTGACGGCGCTGGCCGGAGGTGTCGGCGGTGGCCGAAGGTGGCGACGGCAGCAGTGGAAAATGGCGTAACCCTAATCCCTCTGCAAATGAGGGTGTTTCTGGCGTCAAAATATTAACCATGGTTAGTTTTAGTCTTTCTATCAGGTTAAACCGACGGACAGTTGAAGGAGGGGGTGTACTTGTCACAAATTGAAACCTCAGGGGGTGTACTTGTCACGTTTTGAAAGTCAGGGTTAGAGTTGTCAGAAACAAGAGGGGGTGTAAATGTATTTTTTTCCTTTTTTTTATATCAGAATGGCACCGGTCGACCGACCATGTCTCGATCGACCGTCCCCCCCCTGAATTTTGGCCATTTCATATTTTCCTATTGTTTTGCCTTGGGAACTTGGTCCGCTTGATTTTCTTCATTCCATTAGCTTACTTGGGGTATTTTAACCCTCTTTTGATGCCTTGTTTGGATCCTAAGTGTGGGATTGGATTTTACATTCTATTTGACACAAGACTTGACTTTTGATCTTCTTCAAATTGTGTCTTCTAGTCCCTTTCAACTTCATGGATCTCCTCTTGCTTTGACTTTGAACCTTGACGAACCTTCAACTTAAATAACAAACACAATTAGTACATATAATCATTTGTGTTTTGAATCATCATAAAATAGAAGATAGCCAAGGGTTGAACAATTAGGCTTACATCTCCCCCCTTTTTTGATGACATCATACAAGGGATTTTCCAATAAAATATGTTTTGAAGTAAATGATATTCCAACTTAGAACTTTAAAACATAACACCAAATTTCTTTCCTCCTTTGTCATCCACATAAAGAAGAGATGAGAGCATATCAAAATATCAAGGGGTTTTGAAATATTAATACATAAGTTTTAGGTTCGCCTTAGTCAAATAGAATTTAAAACTACAACTCCCTCTTTTTTTATTTAGAAATTCAATATAAGAGGGGGTTTTCAAAAAGAAATTGCCAAGGACTCTAGAATTTTCATTTTAAGTTCAACCTTCGGCTTAACTCATCATCTCAAAATGATTTTCAACATTCATTTTCAAATTGTAAAGATTTTTCAATTTTTAGCTCCAGCCCCTAAATCTGAGTAAAAACTCAAACAATGATTCATGTTGGAGCTTTTAGAACCCAAGTTTTATTGGGTCCATTCCTTCTAACCCATTTAGAATATTGATTTCTATGCTCACATTGAAATTTATAATGTCCATAAGATCCACAATAGTGACATCTTATGGATGGGTTAGCATGCCTTCTAGATGCAAAATATGTTCTATAGTAAGTTGTGCATCTAGATCTTTTAAGAATAATGTCTACAATTCTATCCCCATTAATAAACCTATTTAGACATATTCTCAACTTTTCATTTTCTCTTTTAAGATCTTGAATTTGGTTTAAAAAATCATTAATTTCTTCTTGATTTTCCCTGTTTGAGTATTTATTAATTTTCATGATCACTTTTTAATTCAACAATTTGATAAGAAAATTCAAGAATTAATCCCTCATTTTCTTCCTTGAGGGTTTCATTTTCTTTCTTCAAATATTCAAGTTCTTTACTAAAATCATTTTTGGAAGAAGGTTCAAACTTTTGATCTTCTTGAAAATATTATGATGAAGACCTTGTTTATGTCTTGTGATAAGTGAATCCTTTTGAATATCCTGACTATGTCTATTGGTATATTTTGATCTCAGTTACTTGTGTTTGATCATGCTGCTTGTAAAATCTCCACTGTGAACTTTTGAAATACGCGACCATGCTTCTTGTTGCATATTTCAGTTCCAGCTTCATTTTTAGTCTAGGTATGTGATTTGATCTTGTTTGGTTCGTATCTTGGGAAAATGATTCTCTGATTACTCATTCTATGCCTATTTTACTTCACATTGCTCCTTGCCTCCTATTTCGGCTTTTATAATTGTGGCCATGCTTCTCATTTCAGTTTCGGTTTCTACATGCAAATTTTGTATGTTCTATTTTGGCTCTTATCCATTTGTGGTAATATGAATCCCTGATTATTTACCTTGTGTTAAGCATATTTTGTGTGGCTCAAAATTACTTGTGTTGAACCATCAGAATGTGTAGTGTATCCCTCACTCTAAGTTTCGGCTTCACTTTGACTTTCTGTTGCAGCCTTCTGTTTCCCTACCATGCTAGACCCAGCTAGAGTAATGCTTGTTTACTATCTGAGCGTTAGCTCACTCGTAGTTTAAAATTTTCAGATATTGAAATTGGACTTGTGCAAAGATCTGGAGTGGGAGCGTACCCTCGTTTTATTTGGTCAAAGGACTAGTAATTTGCACTTGAGCGTGTATACATCTTTTAATAGTATTGATGGATATCGATGTTTTAGTTTTACATTGGCTTTACTACTCTGATATATGCCTGGATTTATTTCCGATATATGATTCTAATTACCTTACCAGATTGTGAGGGTCGCGTTGTAGGTATGAGGCACCGTCGTTTGCCCGGCCTGGATCTCGGATTTGGGTGTGTGTGTGTGTGTGTGTGTGTGTGTGTGTGAGAGAGAGAGAGAGAGAGAGAGAGAGAGAGAGAGAGAATTCATGAAAAACAAGACTGTATATTCAATCAATCGCTTGATTGTCCCATTGACATGCTCAAACTGTATTATTATTACGATTTTAAGAAATGCAAACACCAAGTTTGCTTATTCAAATACACTATTGTAGTTAATGCATGGGATCCTTGTCGGTAGTTATCTAGTTTTTGGGCCCGAACTGTGCCTGAAGAAAATCAACTACTTTCTTGTCAAGTTGGAAGGCCTTGGCGAGAACATCATCGGAGATGGGCAGGTTTGATCCGAAGACGGCATTAGCTATGGTGATCACACCTGGGTTCTGACTTGCCAGAGCGGCAATGGCCACCGCATTGGTCTGTCCAACATTGAATTGGAAGTGAATGAGACCTATTGGAAACACAAACACATCACCCTTATTGAGGACCTTTGATATGAGCCGATTTTCGCCATTTGCAAGGTTAGAGGTGACGAAACCAACGAGGAGGGTGCCCTCTTGAACTACAATCATCTCAGTGCCCCTTGGGTGTGTGTGGGGAGGGTTTAGTCCATAGGGTGCAAAGTCTATGCGAGCCATGGAGATGCCAAGAGTGTTGAGTCCTGGTATTTGGACCACGTTCACTGCGGTCACATTGGACCCAACTCGGTTATTTGTGTTGCGTGGCATGTCAAGCCCTGGGAAGAAGAAATCGCTTGCTTGAGCGAGCATTGGGTCCTTGCAAACCACGCCATTGACTAACACTGAGAAGGAAAAACATCAAAAAAAGATCAGCCAATAAAAAAAAACATAACCCATGCACGTAGGGCCGGTGTCCACACGCAGAGTAAATGCAATAACAATATTTCTTAAGTCATCTAGCCAAACCCCACAATACCTACCAAAAATGGAATTGAGTTTGCACAAACACGTGATTATCATGATACTAATGGAAGTTAAATTGAGAAATAAAAAAAAAGCATTTGTACCTGGAGACATATTGTCAGCAACACAAAAGTCCTGTAGAGGACTGGGATCAGCGGCAAAGGTAAGAGAAGATGCCAAGGAAAGGAGTACAAGTACAAGGAGGGGAGTAGCCTTCTCCATTTTATCAATCTAAAGAAGAGTATTGGGTGCAAGTGTTTTGACGGTGTGGAAGAAGCTTAGAAAGGGTGCATATTTATAGCAGAGAGAGAGAGAGAGATAGATAGAGAGATGCATGGCTTAGGGGTCATGTGATTTCATGGAAATGGTCTTGTTACTACCAAATCAATACACGGTTTAACAACTACGCTATCTAATCTAATTTTTTATCCAAGTAGATCTTTTCCAGCAAAGAATAGAAGCAGTCGTCGGACTTGTTTTTCTGTGTAAATTTTGTTTTTAATATTTTGAAATGGTAAGATCTAAATTAATAAGTGGAGCGAGCCCCACGACCGAGCTGGTCGTAAGTATACAAAGAAAAATAAAAAACGACATATTATGCAGGAAGAAAACCAAAGATCCAATTCACTCCATCTCTCGCAAAACTGTCCGCTACACTATTAGCCGAGGGATGGACATGCTGAAATCAAACTGGGTGATCTCCCACACGGCCTCAAACAATGCCTACCCTATTTATACCATGTATATATTCCCAAAATACTTACCCATTTCATTGCTAATTTGCAGACCTTTTTTTAAGGTTGGCCAATACCACTCTAATTAGGAAATTGATTTTTCCCGACCCCTCTTCAGCATTTCCTTCTCCTTTTGTTAATCTTTTCTTAAGAATGGCTACATTTCCACCTTTTGTTTGCCTTTCTCTGAAAATAGTCATTTCCAAGAAAGCACAAACAAAAGGATGGATATGCTGAGGAATGAGGTAGAAATTAAAATTTCACTTGTAATTATTAAAAAAAAACTTATGGCATCTCTAAAAATTTTTATTTTAGTTACTTCGTTATTAAAGATTCTTTGCGAAATCTTAGTTAGATTGTAAATAAAATAATAAATATATTTTAAACTCCTTTTACCATTTGGTTGTTTTTCAAATATGCAATTTGAGAAAAAAAAATGGCGTCGATTTTCTATCGTTGAAGCTGTTGATCTGGTGGACCCCCACTCACACCGAAAGGCCATCCATCATCTACGCTAAAACTATGGTAGGATGATCCTAACCCACTGATGGCAAATTTTTCAAAAAACGTCTTAAAGAATTTAAAAACGATTTTTTCAATAACTTAATATCATAAATTTTGGGGGCAACTAAGACGCCCTTATCTATATATTTGTACCAATATGGCTCCAATAGTATATCTACTACTACCTAATACATCTTTTTTCCCAACTTGACTTTCATTAGGTTGGATAATTTAATTAAGGGAAAATTACAGATACACCCCCTCAAATATGGTAAAATTCCACTTCTAACCCCGTGGTATCAAAGGTACCAAAGACACCCCCTTAGTTTTCAATAATGCTTGTTATATGACGGGGTGTACAGGAACGAATAAATTGTTAGGGGGTGTCTTTGATGGATTTTGAACTATAGGGTGAAAAGTAGGGGATCTACTTAAAAATGTCAGAAAGTTGAGGGGTTGCCTTTGGTACCTTCGATACCACGGGGTTAGAAGTGGAATTTCGCCCTAGTTGAGGGGGTGTATCCTGTATTTTTCCCTTTAATTAATGCCCTATTTATCTGAAAAAGGGCACCACTTATTGAGCGGGAAAGGCATACTCTATATGTAGCTAATCCAAGGGGTTTATTCCATATATAAATTAGAGAAATGATAATGGGAATGGCTGCCTTGCAAAAACCAGCTAAAGGTCGCTCCACATTGGTCCATCCCAACAAAAATCATTTGAAAGAGCACAGAAAAATATGAAAATGGCACGGACAGATATTAAATTAATGGAAAAAGAAATCCACCTTGATCAGAAGTCCCAATAGGAGCGCCCATGCAGATGGTTTTTTGCAAGGGCACCATTCATTTTAGCATTTTCGTCTTGAAATTATATATGAAAGGAGGCCAATCCAAAGAATTGCTTATCCAAGGATGTGTATCCTCCAACGACAGAGAACAATGCAATTCCATGCCACGTCCAGTTTTATACATTTTCAAAGTTTCTGTTCCCACTAATTATTGATTTGTTGAGCTGAGTATACGTCATTTCACTAAACTAGGTGACGAGGTAGTTGTGAACTTGTGATGTGGAAAACCCCCTTGCGAGATTGTTAGATGAAGTAATTAAAAACTTGTGGGGCCCACCTAATTCAAGTCCATCGTATAGTCATCTAGAAAGCATACAAAACTCCTATTGCATGTTAATTTATTTTTAGGGCGCTGATATTTTCGCCCTTGACGGCCCCCTTGGAGGCTAGTTTCCCTCTCGACAGCCCACTAACTATAAAGTACGATTCCCATCTACTTTTTACCGACGAAGCAGTCATTTCCTTTTTCTCTCCCCTTCCAGGATAAAATCACCCCACTCTACTCTACAGCTGTACAACACTACATCAAGCAAGGTAGGCCCCACCATAGGATGGTCCAAACCATCCATTTGATGGCCCACAACATAAATAGGTTGCACCCCAAAATATTATAGATCGGAGGTTTGAGATCATCCCGTGGAAATGATTTTGGGGGAACAACCTATTTACGTTGCGGCCCATCAAATGAACGGCTTGGATCCTCCTATTGTGTGGACCGTACAGTTCATTTTGAAAAATATAAGTGGGGCCTACAATTAGGGGTGAGCATTATTCGGTTAAAACCGAATACCCGAACCGAATTGGTCGGTTCGGTTCGGTTTTGGTTTTTTTTTTTTGGAAATTCGGTTTCGGTTTTCTAAAAAAAAAATCGGTTAACCGAATAACCAAAATTATGGATGAAAACCATTTTTTTTCCAAAAAAAAGTGCTATATGTGCACTCCGTAGGATGATTAAAACCGTCCATTTGATTGATCCCAACTTAATTAGGTTGTGCTCAAAAAATCATTCTGATCGGATGATCCTAGCCCTCCGATCCAAACCGAGATTTTAATTTTTCCCCTCTATTTCTCCTACAATTCGGTTATTCGGTTATAACTGAATAACCGAATTTTTATTCGGTTCGGTTTCGGTTACCGAAATTTGGTAACTGAAATTATTTCGGTTACTAAATTTCGGTCTATTCGGTTCGGTTAAAACCGAATAACCACCCCTACCTACAATTGGGCCTTAATGTTACTGTAAGACCTGAACCATAGGATGATCCAAACCATCTATTCGATGGCCCACAACTTAAATAGGTTTCACTCCAGAATATCATTTTCAAAATATCATTTTCAAGGGATGATCGCAACCCTCAAATCTATAGAGGTTTCTCTTTAGATCAGAGCTTTGGAAATAATATTTCGCGGTGCAACCTATTTACGTTGTGGGCCATCGAATGGATGGTTTGGATCATCCTATGGTGGGACCTACCTTCCTCACAAATTAAAACAAATTAATTATTGGGCCCACCAACAGTTCATGCACGTTGGAGAGAGAGAGAGAGACACCGGATTGGAGTAGTGTTGTATCGGTTAAAAGTAGATAGGAAACATGCTTTATGGATTGGCCGCGAGATACAAAGTCAAAGTCTTATTGAAAGGCTATTTCGTGTGTGTTAAATACATTCAGCAATATAATAAAGTTCTTTTGTGTTCTGTTCTCTTCTGTGTTTCTGTATTACTTGTTCTTTAAATTCTACATAGTGGTATCAGAGCAGAAAGGCTGAGGACAATTTCGAAAGAAGACCGGCACGGGTTCGGTAAGTTGGCAATATGGCAGGCAATACCAATTCTTCAAGTTTTCAGCAAAACGTTCCTTTGTTTAAAGGTGCTAATTTTCAGTTTTGGTCTACTATGATGAAGACATCGTTTATGTCACGTGATATATGAATCCTTTTGAATATCGCGACTTTGTTCATTCGTATATTTTGATCTTAGTTACTTGTGTTTGATCATGCTTGTAAATCTCCACTGTGAACTTTTGAAATACGCGACCATGCTTCTCGTTGCATGTTTCAGTTTCAGCTACATTTTTAGTCTCGGGATGTGATTTGATCCTGTTTGGTTCGTATCTTGGCAAAATGATTCTCTGATTACTCATTCTATGCCTATTTTACTTCACATTGGTCCTTGCCTCCTATTTCGGTTCTTATTATTGTGGCCATGCTTCACATTTCAGTTTCGGTTTCTACATGTAAATTTTGTATGTTCTATTTTGGCTCTTATCGATTTGTGGTAATATGAATCCTTGATTATTTACCTTGTCTTAAGTATACTTTGTGTGGTTCCAAATCACTTGTGATGAACCCTATGTGAATTTCTTTGTGATGAACTATAAAAGATAACCATCAGAATGTGTAGTGTATCCCTCGCTTTAAGTTTGGGCTTCACTTTGACTTTCTGTTTCCCATCAGTGGGTTAGGATCATCCTGTTGCAGACTTCATGATCGGTGTGTGTGTGTGTGAGAGAGAGAGAGAGAGAAAGAGAGAGAGAGAGAGAGACGAATTCATGAAAAACAAGATTGTATAGTCAATCAATCCCTTGATTTCCCCAGTGACATACTCAGACTGTATTATTATTACTATTTTAAGAAATGCAAACATCAAGTTTGCATATTCCAATACACTATGGTAGTTAATGCATGGGATCCTTGTCGGTAGTCATCTAGTTTTTGGGCCCGAACTGTGCCTGAAGAAAATCAACTACTTTCTTGTCAAGTTGGAAGGCCTTGGCGAGAACATCATCGGAGATGGGCAGGTTTGATCCGAAGACGGCATTAGCTATGGTGATCACACCTGGGTTCTGACTTGCCAGAGCGGCAATGGCCACCGCATTGGTCTGTCCAACATTGAATTGGAAGTGAATGAGACCTATTGGAAACACAAACACATCACCCTTATTGAGGACCTTTGATATGAGCCGATTTTCGCCATTTGCAAGGTTAGAGGTGACGAAACCAACGAGGAGGGTGCCCTCTTGAAGTAGAAGGTATGACATTGTATAGGCCATTGTTAATTTTTGTTATGTATAGCATCACAGAGTTGAAAGTATCTTTCTCAAGCACCTTAACCAACGTTTGGAAGATATCATCGCTATCAACGTCGATTAGAGTGCTTATATATGGATCAACAACATATCGACATTTGATGGATAGTGACACCCGTCCTGCAATACTCCCAATTCGACTGTGGATTAGAGCCTCCAATTCTTTAAGATTCATTCGGGGACTTACCAATAAGAATTTCTTACTCCCACCAACATATTCACAATTAACTTCATCCTTCAGTATGCCATCATAGTGTAACAGTACAGAAACCATTGTGCGTGCCACTTTACGAAGACCTGCAAAGGGCCAACAAGATATCATAAGAACCACTACGTAAAGGGGGCTTCTTAAGGCGAATAAGTAGAGGCCGGCTTAACCAAAACATTGGGAGGCACACGTTGAGGAGGTGAACCAGACAACTCTGGTCTTGAAAGAACAAAATATGAGCTTCCTGATTGAGAACTTGTCTGCAAAAGGAGTATATGATATGGTTAAGACTTAAACATGACAAGAAGATGATAACATTTTTATTTAGAGTACATTTAATACCAGACTAAAGCATGCAAATAATTGCACTTAAGTGAACATTGCATTTCAAGTATACAGGTCACAATACCAAATCTAGTTTAAAGACGAAATGTACCAGAAATTAGTTTCACATGTTAGATCTGGCAAGGATATAATATTTTCTTAAATAAATCACACCAGAAGGGATTATGGGCCCTCAAATGGGGTAGAAGAAGTACCCTTGGAGGGTCCATCAAATCCAGAAGATGTTCCTCAAGTTCAAAGTCATGGGTTTTTAGCTCCAAAAATGGGGTTACTAGTACCTAAGGGGGGGCTTCTCAAGGGCAGTAGAGGGGAGCTGCGCATGGTATTACAGAAGGGATTATTGGCCCTCAAATGAGGTAGAAGAAGTACCCTTAGAGGGCCCATCAAATCCAGAAGATGTTCCTTAAGTTCAAAGTCATGGGTTTTCAGCTCCAAAAATGGGGTTACTAGTACCTAAGGGGGGCTTCTCAAGGGCAGTAGAGGGGAGCTGCGCATGGTATTACAGAAGGGATTATGAGCTCTCAAATGGGGTAGAAGAAGTACCCTTGGAGGGTCCATCAAATCCAGAAGATGGTCCTCAAGTTCAAAGTGATGGGTTTTCAGCTACAAAAAGGGGTTACTAGTACCTAAGGGGGGCTTCTCAAGGGCAGTAGAGGGTTGCTGCGCATGGTATTACAGAAGGGATTATGGGCCCTCAAATGGGGTAGAAGGAGTACCCTTGGAGGGTCCATCAAATCCAGAAGATGTTCCTCAAGTTCAAAGTCATGGGTTTTCAGCTACAAAAATGGGGTTACTAGTACCTAAGGGGGGCTTCTCAAGGGCAATAAGAGGGGAGCTGCGCATGGTATTATAGAAGGGATTATGAGCCCTCAAATGGGGTAGAAGAAGTACCCTTGGAGGGCCCATCAAATCCAGAAGATGTTCCTCAAGTTCAAAGTCATGTGTTTTCAGCTACAAAAATAGGGTTACTAGTACCTAAGGGGGGCTTCTCAAGGGCAGTAGAGGGGAGCTGCGCATGGTATTACAGAAGGGATTATGGGCCATCAAATGGGGTAGAATAAGTACCCTTGGAGGGTCCATCAAAACCAGAAGATGTTCCTCAAGTTCAAAGTCATGGGTTTTCAGCTACAAAAATGGGGTTACTAGTACCTAAGGGGGGCTTCTCAAGGGCAGTAGAGGGGAGCTGCGCATGGTATTACAGAAGGGATTATGGGCCCTCAAATGGGGTAGAAGAAGTACCCTTGGAGCACCCATCAAATCCAGAAGATGTTCCTCAAGTTCAAAGTCATGGGTTTTCAGCTATAAAAATGGGGTTACTAGTACCTAAGGGGGGCTTCTCAAGGGCAGTAGAGGGGAGCTGCGCATGGTATTACAGAAGAGATTATGGGCCCTCAAATGGGGTAGAAGAAGTACCCTTGGAGGGCCCATCAAATCCAGAAGATGTTCCTCAAGTTCAAAGTGATGGGTTTTCAGCTACAAAAATGGGGTTACTAGTACCTAAGGGGGGCTTCTCAAGGGCAGTAGAGGGGAGCTGCGCATGGTATTACAGAAGGGATTATGGGCCCTCAAATGGGGTAGAAGAAGTACCCTTGGAGGGTCCATCAAATCCAGAAGATGTTCCTCAAGTTCAAAGTCATGGGTTTTTAGCTACAAAAATGGGGTTACTAGTACCTAAGGGGGGCTTCTCAAGGGCAATAGAGGGGAGCTGCGCATGGTATTACAGAAGGGATTATGGCCCCTCAAATGGGGTAGAAGAAGTACCCTTGGAGGGCCCATCAAATCCAGAAGATGTTCCTCAAGTTCAAAGTGATGGGTTTTCAGCTACAAAAAGGGTTACTAGTACCTAAGGGGGGCTTCTCAAGGGCAGTAGAGGGGAGCTGCTCATGGTATTACATAAGGGATTATGGGCCCTCAAATGGGGTAGAAGAAGTACCCTTGGAGGGCCCATCAAATCCAGAAGATGTTCCTCAAGTTCAAAGTCATGGCTTTTCAGCTACAAAAATGGGGTTACTAGTACCTAAAGGGGGGCTTCTCAAGGGCAGTAGAGGGGAGCTGCGCATGGTATTACAAAAGATTATGGGCCCTCAAATGGGGTAGAAGAAGTACCCTTGGAGGGTCCATCAAATCCAGAAGATGGTCCTCAAGTTCAAAGTGATGGGTTTTCAGCTACAAAAAGGAGTTACTAGTACCTAAGGGGGGCTTCTCAAGGGCAGTAGAGGGGAGCTGCGCATGGTATTACAGAAGGGATTATGGGCCCTCAAATGGGGTAGAAGAAGTACCCTTGGAGGGCCCATCAAATCCAGAAGATGTTCCTCAAGTTCAAAGTGATGGGTTTTCAGCTACAAAAATGGGGTTACTAGTACCTAAGGGGGGCTTCTCAAGGGCAGTAGAGGGGAGCTGCGCATGGTATTACAGAAGGGATTATGGCCTCTCAAATGGCGTAGAAGAAGTACCCTTGGAGGGCCCATCAAATCCAGAAGATGTTCATCAAGTTCAAAGTCATGGCTTTTCAGCTACAAAAATGGGGTTCCTAGTACCTGAGGGGGGGCTTCTCAAGGGCAATAGAGGGGAGCTGAACATGGTATTACAGAAGGGATTATGGGCCCTCAAATGGGGTTGAATAAGTCACCATGGAGGGCCCATCAAACTCAAGGGTTTTCAACTACATAAATGGGAATCCTAGATCGGAACTTGTGCAAAACAGGAGCTGATTCATGGGTTTATCTTGTGCATAAACAGAGGTAGGCTGATCACTCCTATTTTCCTATTTGCTTTTTCTTGCCTGGTTTAAGCTCGGAGAAAATGGTGGGAATGATGGCTGTAAATCTGTTCCGTTTTTTTTTCTCTAAAATCTGCAAATGCAGCTCCTTCATCATCCTCTAACAAGTTCTAAAAATAGGCAATGTTTAACGAACAGAGAGAGAGAGTGGGGTTTTAAAGTTTGATGAAATTGGAGATAAATAAGACCTGATCATTGTTAGAGGGCTAAAAGGTTTGTATCAAAGCCAATAGAGGTGATAATTGTAGTATAATGAAAGCCTGATATTGAATGAGAAAGATCTCGAATTGCTCTAGGGAATAGAATTGCAGGTGCAACTGATGATAGAGTGCAGAAATAAAAGGGGCTGAAATTGGAGTTCTAAAAAATTAAGCTCTCAACAATAAATTATTCATCCAATTGGAGCATTGCCACGACCCACCTGGATATTTTCTTTGCCTATTTTGATAGAAGCGAACCATAGACTTGGCTTTCTCAATCTCAAATGACTTGAATTACCGTCATACTTCAAATCGTGATGTTTCTCCTACACATTGAATCTGCTCTTTTCCTCTTTTCAAATCGCCACATGAGACTTCTAATATGAGTTGCAAGATGAAATCATTGCCATTTGTTTTACCCAATGCTCAATAGAGAGGATATTAAAAATTAAATACAAACAGGGACCGAATCTCTTATGTCACTAACAAATCACAACATGAAAAATTCAACCCCTACACTCATCAAACTCATGTCTGTCTTGTTTTCGCAGGCACTTTCACATTTAACACCAAAGCTAAATGGGATAGCATGAGTTTTGAATTACTAATAACAGCAATATCTTATGGACCACAACCACCCTTTGCGCATTATTATATCACACTGCCAGAATTGCCTTAAATAAGATCTTTAGAAATTATTTCTTTCAGATAGTAAAGAAAATAATATGAAAGATAACAAGGGGGTGAAGGCAACGGACAAAGATATGTGATTGTATAAGAATGCCATCTGGAAACATGTACCCCAACTGTAAGAACGGTGTGTTTGCCACAAATGGTTTTTTTTTTTTCTAAATATACACTCATCCCCTATTGTTAAAGCATCAATTTCCTTAACATTAATCTTTATTTGTTAGTTTGAAGAATTTGATGCTCAAGATAAATGGATCTTAAGAAAGCTTTTATTCATGAAAAGTTCAAAAGCATAAATGCAACTAATTAGAGATTGATGTCATTCGGACGATGTTTGCACTTGAGATGAAGAATTAGAAGACATATGAACCTGTTTTGATACCTTTTTTCTTCAATGGTTGTTTTCTGTTGATACCTAATGTGCCCAAAGAGTGGTTGCCCTTGTAGCATAGTTGAATGTTCCCCTTTTACACCTTCTTTTTTAATGCTTGTTTTCTTTTCATACCTAATGTGGCCTAAAGAATGGTTTCCCTCATAGTATAGTTGAATGTTCCCCTGTTACAGAATGTTTCGAAAGTAAGATTTATGTTTAGTGATAACAATTACTTTCTAAGGTAAAATTAATAGCTCTTGGACAAAATTCTGTTCACACCGAAGACAAATCATGAGAAGGAACAAGAAGGAAACTTGGTGACATGTTTTATTGTCTAAATTTTGTGGAAGATAAGATATTGCTAAGTCACAACTTTCATCAAACACTAAACAAGCACAACTGTTGGAAACTTTAGTCATTTCAATTGATTCAATCCGACACTCATCACACTTCAAAAATCCTATATTTCAACCATTGAAATCCTATCACAAATCCAAGCACAAATTAGCAGAAAAATGGTTACAAATCAAAGATTACCCATCAAAAAAAGTTCATGGTTACATAGGTGAAGAAAAAAAATAAAAAAAAATATGGCATGGCAGTTAGGAGAGGGAGAGAGACGAAATAACTCACATTTTTTGAACCGCAACCGTTCATACGTGCTTCACCTTCGTCGAGATCGCCGTCGAGATCGCCGGAGAGATTGCCGTAGAGATCGCCGGAGGAGAGGACGAAAAAAAAAAAAAAACAAAGACGAGAGGAGAGAAGAGGGAAAACTTAAATGTTTTTTTTATTTTTCTAAGTCAAATCACTCTGTTTCTGCAGAGGGGCATTCTAGTCATTCGAATTTTTGTTAACAGGGTTTTGACCCCCTTTTGTGATTTTCACCAAATACTTGACCCCTGTGATATTATGTCATTTATTTGTCCCCCCTGTGTCAAATTTCCTAAACTTTAATTCATAAAATATAAAGTCAAATTAAGAGATCTTCTAGCAAACCCTTTCTACTTCAATATTATAAAACAAAAACCCATCTCTCTCTCTCTCTCTCTCTCTCTCTCTCTCTCTCTCTCTCTCTCTCTCTCTCTCAATTAGTCACAAGCACATGTCTGCAAGCATCAGGCCTCCGCACGTAAGGGTGCAACTTGGGTCGGGTTCAACCCAATTTTGGCTCAAGTTGGGTTTGCATTTCCTCACGTTGGGTTGGGTTAGGGTTGGGAAAAGCCACCTTGATTTAATTTCGGGTTGGGTTAGGGTTGAGGCCTTGGAAATCTTACCTGACCCGAACCATACCTTCGTCCTCTGATTTTACCTTGATTTTCTTTAGGTTATTGTATTTTTCTGTTTGGCCCAAGGTGAACCCGAACCAACCCAACCCGATTTCGAGTTAGATGGATTGGGTTAGGGTTGAGAGATTTAGAGGCTTGTTGGGTTAGGGTTGACCATCCTCAACCTGAGGCTCGGGTTGGGTTGGCTTAGGGTTGAGGGAATGCTATCTCGGGTTGGGTTAGGTTTGGACTCGACCCGATCCAACCCGACCCAAGTTGCACCGCTATCCGCACGTCTTGAGTGCCTCTTGTTTTGTGTATTTTATGTTTAGAAAATGTCTAATGTGTATCCCTAGGATGCCGTGCGAAATTTCCTACACTCTCCCTAATGGGTTACATCAATTGAACGTATACTTCAAAGGAGTGGATAGTCATGTCAATATAGATCTTAGCTAATTTTCACACCATTATTTCCTTTGGATATGCTGACAAATTGAGGACTAGTTCAAGAATTGATTCGTATAAAATCATTTGGGAAAAGGAAGTGACGCATTCGCCTTTTTTTTTACTTGGGAGAGCCCCCTCTACTGTATTTATGACTACTCTTTTACACTAGACGAGGCTGTCCCAAGTGAAAAAGGGGCACATATATCATTTCCTTTGGGAAATCTTTTTGATAATTTCAAGTTTTCGGATAATATTGTGATGGAATTTTCTTACCAATCTAATTGTTAAAAGGGAAAAGTGTTTCTACATGGCGGAGTAGATTTGTTATCTACTCCGTTGGCCAAAATTACAATGGGGCCCACACTGTTTGGGTCCTGATCGCAATAGATAGGGTGTGCCAAATAAATAAATAAATAACAACTCCATAGGATCATCCCAACCCTTCTATTTGTGGAGGTTAAAAATGGACGGCTATAAACCTCCACAAATCTGTCCATTTTTAACCTATCCACAAATCGAAGGGTTAGGATGATCCTATTAAGCCAATTTTTTAGGCACACCCTATCTATCGCAGGGCCTAACAAATGAATGCTCTGGATTATCCAAACAATATGGGTCCACTGTGTTTCATGCGACGGAGTAGATAACGTTATCTACTCGACCGAGTAGAAACACTTTTCCCTTGTTAATATCTTTTAAATAATAAATATAATTCAGAAAACATATTGTCAAATTAAGAGTTCTTCTAGCAAACCGTTACTACTTGACAATATTATAAAACAAGATTTTTAATACGGTGCCCAACAGTCAAGTCTCGTGTGGGCGATACTGCCCTTGATATTTGATCCAACAGCAACCCAGCTTTTTAAGGTGAGCAAAAGAAATAAATCACAAGCTATCACAGGAAGACAATAATATATACAGTTCACCAGAATGGGCTATATCCACGGACAAAGTAATACAGATCCATTATTTCAAGCCAATGTTGAATTGAATGATGAAATATGGTATTTAGATAGTGGTTGTAGTAACCATATGACCGGGAACAAGGATTATTTTCTTGAAATAGACAAAACTGTCAAACCACGAGTAAGAATAGGTGATAAAAATCATGTTAATGCCCATGGAATTGGTCCCATCGTGGTTTCTACAATGGTCGGCAAGAAACAAATTCATGATGTTATGTATGTTCCTGGGTTGGCTCAAAATTTGTTAAATTTGGGACAATTGATAAAAAGGGGTACCGTGCTATCTTTGATGAAGGAGAATGTAAACTCTATGAGAAGAAAAGTATAAAATTAGTATTTTCTATTAAGAAGACAGAAAATAAGATGTTTTCACTAGTGTTGTCAAAACTAGTATTAAATGCTTTTAGTGCATCTGATGATGACTCTATGTTATGGCATAGGAGATATGGACATTTGAATTTTGGTGGATTGTCTTTATTGCAAAAGTTGAATATGATTGTTGGTTTTCCTTCTTTGAAATCTGGTGGAAAAGTGTGTGAAGCTTGCGTTTTGGGAAAACACCACCGTGAGCAATTTCCAAGTGGTAAGTCTTGGAGGGCATATAAGCCTTTGATGCTTATACATGCCGATATTTGTGGCCCTATGCAAACCTTATCCTTGAGCAGAAATAGATATTTTATTCTATTTGTTGATGATTACACAAGGATGACACAGGTTTATTTTCGGGAACGAAAATATGAGGCTTTCTCTATCTTCAAACAGTTCAAGGCCCTTGTTGAAAACCAAAGTGGTCATTCTATTATTACTCTTCGTACTGACCGTGGTGGTGAATTTATTTTCAAGGAATTTCAGAATTTCTACAAAGAAAGTGGAATCAAAGGACAGTTGACAGTAAGCTATACCCCACAATATAATGGAGTCGCAGAGCGGAAAAATAGAACATTAGTTGAGGCGGCAAGAAGCATGCTTAAAGACAAGGGGTTGCCTAATGATTATTGGGCTGAAGGTGTAGCCACAACAGTATACATATGCAATCGCCGTCCTACAAAAGCAGTTCAAAGAAAAACTCCATATGAGGCTTGGAGTGGAAGAAAACCCAATGTGAGTCATTTTAAAGTTTTTGGTTCAATAGCCTATGCTTTTGTTCTATCTGAAGAAAGATAAAAGTTAGATGATAAAAGTAAAATGTGTATTTCTATTGGCTATAGTGTGGAGACAAAAGGGTACCGGCTTTATGATCCTATTTCTAAAAAATTGATTATAAGTCGTGATGTTATTTTTAATGAAAAAAATGCTTGGAATTGGAAAAATGGTGTAGAAGCCCCCATATGTGTTCTAAATGAAAACACATCATGTGAGGCACCTTCCCTTGAGATTTGTTTACAGTATCCTGATGAGTGATTTAACTCCCATAAGAATGAGAAGTCTTGCTGATATATATATGATTGATGTGAGTTTGCCTGTTTTGCAATGGAGCCTTCTAGTTTTAGATGCAGTAAAAAAGAAATGTTGGGGTTCCACGCAAAAGCAATAGTCCCACATCAGACATGTGAGATGGATGTGGATGGGTTATAAGGGAATCAGCACCCTCCCTCTAACAGCTAGCTTTTAGGGGTGAGTTCTACTCTGTAAATTCCCTACAAGTGGTATCAGAGCTAGGGCGTGGTAACCCGGGAAGATCTCGGTAACCCCAGTGTGCCTCCGAGGACGGTGGAATTCCCTCGGAGAAGATCTCGTAGTTCCCACGTTGCCGCCGCGTGGAGGGGCGAGATTGTCCACGTTACTTCTGCGTGGAGGGAGATATTGTTAGGGTTCCACGCAAAAGCAATAGTCCCACATCAAACATGTGAGATGGATGTGGATGGGTTATGAGGGAATGAGCACCCTCCCTCTAACAGCTAGCTTTTAGGGTTGAGTTCTACTCGGTAAATTCCCTACAAGAAATAATGGTGTGAAGCAATGAAGGAATTGATGCAATTACTAAAAACAACACTTGGACATTGGTGGATTTGCCTCCAAATAAAAAAGCAATTGGACTTAAGTGGATCTACAAGTCCAAGTTCAATGCCGATGGTTCTCTCCAAAGGCATAAAGCTTGGTTAGTTGCAAAGGGTTATGCCCAAAAGCCATGTATTAATTTCTTTGAAACATTTGCACTTGTGGCTAGAATGGATACTATTAGAACAATTTTGGCTTTAACTGCTCAAAAGAATTGGCAAGTTTTTCAGCTTGATGTGTAATCAGCTTTTCTAAATGGAGAACTTGAGGAATAAGTGTATGTGGATCAACCTCAAGGCTTTGAAATCAAAGGCATGGAGCATAAACTGTACAAATTGAAGAAGACACTCTATGGGCTCAAACAAGCACTAAGAGCATGGTATAGTAAAATTGACAGGTATTTTCTTAAAAGCTCATTTCAAAAGAGTGCTAGTGAACGAACTCTTTATGTTAAAATTCATGGTGATGATATCATATTTGTTTGTTTATATGTCGATGACATGGTAGATACTGGGAGTTCTCTTGATATGGTTAAGGAATTTAAAGAGAGCACGTTGAAAATTTTTGAAATGTTAGATTTGAGTCTATTGCATTATTTTCTTGGAATTGAAGTTATTCAAGGACCTAATCGAATTTTCAAATTTCATAAAAAGTATGTTTGGATTTGTTGTAAAATTTTGGTATGACAAATTGTACGCCTACAAAAACACCTATGAATACTAATGAGAAACTTACTTTACAAGATGGGGTTGAAAAAGCAGACGAGAAGAATTTTAGAAGCATAGTTGGTGGTTTGATTTATCTAACACATACAAGGCCAGATATTATGTTTGCAATTAGCATTATTTCCAGATTTATGCACAGTCCAAGCAAGCATCATTTTGGGACAGCAAAGAGAATTATAAGATACATCCAAGGCACAATCGATTTTGGTATTGTGTACTCAAAAGCCACTAACTACAAATTGATTTAGTTTTCTCATAGAGATTTGGCAGGTTTCATAGAATATCGGAAAAGCACAACGGGCTATTGTTTTAGCCTTGGATCAGGTGTCATAGCTTGGGCATCTAAGAAGCAATTCCCTACGACGCTCTCAAGCACGGAAGCCGAGTATATCGCTGCCACAACTACAGCTTTTCAAGCAATTTGACTTCGAAGGATTTAGCGTGATTTGAAAGACGAAGAAAGCTGGCCTGCGTGGATGTTTTGTGACAACAAATCCACAATTGCCTTGACAAGGAATCTATTTCTTCAAGGGAGGACGAAGCACATTGAAATTCGTCACCATTTCATTAGAGAAGTCACACCCAAAGAAGAACTAGAACTAAAACATTGCAACACTAAAGATCAAGTGGAGGATATTTTCACCAAAGCTTTGCCAGAAAAAAAGTTCAAGAAATTTCGTCAGATGATGGGAGTACAGTCATTCACCTAGTTTGAATTAGGGGGCGTGTTGGAAAGTAATTTTAAACAGTGAATTACTGTGTGGGGCCCACCCAAGTCCACCCAAGTCTAGTTTAACTTTATCTTATAGAGCTTGAGTCGGTCATGAGTTCCTAGTGTGAAGTAGTATTTGTTTATTCTTATCCTTTAAAGAGTCATGGTGTTAGGAGGAGTTCTACTACAACCATGAAAGTCAAGAAACGTATGGTCATATGGCTATTCACCGTACAAAGGAGCAGCTCTATGTTCTACTTATTTTATTAATAATTGGGATAGAGTTATGAAGCAGTAGTTCTGATCAGAAAAAAATTTCACCATAATTTAGTGTTCTTATTTTCTCCTTCAATAAAAGTTCTTTTATTGTTTTCTTGTGTTAAGTATTTGGTTCTCAAATTCAACAACAAGATTGTAAGGTTCGCGTTGTAGGTATGCGGCACCGTCGCTTGCCCGGCCTGGATCTCGGATCGGGGTGTGTGTGTGTGTGTGAGAGAGAGAGAGAGACGAATTCATGAAAAACAAGATTGTATAGTGAATCAATCCCTTGATTTCCCCAGTGACATACTCAAACTGTATTATTATTTTCTTTTGTGATCACCATAGCTAATTTTTTTATTGTTTTCTTTTGTTAAGTATTTGGTTCTTTTATTGTTTTCTTTTGTTAAGTATTTGGTTCTTAAATTCAACAACAAGAATGTGAGGTTCCCGTTGCAGGTATGCGGCACCATCGCTAGCCCGGCCTGGATCTCAGATCGGGGTGTGTGTGTGTGTGTTTGTGAGAGAGAGAGAGAGGGAGAGAGAGAGAGATAGGGAGAGGAATTCATGAAAAACAATATTGTATAGTGAATCAATCCCTTGATTTCCCCAGTGACATACTCAAACTGTATTATTATTACTACTTTAAGAAATGCAAACATCAAGTTTGCTTATTCAAATACACTATGGTAGTTAATGCATGGGATCCCTGTCGGTAGTTATCTAGTTTTTGGGCCCGAACTGTGCCTGAAGAAAATCAACTACTTTCTTGTCAAGTTGGAAGGCCTTGGCGAGAACATCGTCCGAGATGGGCAGGTTTGATCCGAAGACGGCATTAGCTATGGTGATCACACCTGGGTTCTGACTTGCCAGAGCGGCAATGGCCACCGCATTGGTCTGTCCAACATTGAATTGGAAGTGAATGAGACCTATTGGAAACACAAACACATCACCCTTATTGAGGACCTTTGATATGAGCCGATTTTCGCCATTTGCAAGGTTGGAGGTGACGAAACCAACGAGGAGGGTGCCCTCTTGAACTACAATCATCTCAGTGCCCCTTGGGTGTGTGTGGGGAGGGTTTAGTCCATAGGGTGCAAAGTCTATGCGAGCCATGGAGATGCCAAGAGTGTTGAGTCCTGGTATTTGGACCACGTTCACTGCGGTCACATTGGACCCAACTCGGTTATTTGTGTCGCGTGGCATGTCAAGCCCTGGGAAGAAGAAATCGCTTGCTTGAGCGAGCATTGGGTCCTTGCAAACCACGCCATTGACTAACACTGAGAAGGAAAAACATCATAAAAAGATCAGCCAATAGAAAAAAAACATAACCCATGCGAGTAGGGCCGGTCTCCACACACAAAGTAAATGCAAAAATAATATTTCTTAAGTCATCTAGCCAAACCCCACATTACCTACAAAAAAATGGAATTTATTTTGCACAAACACGTGATTATCATGATACTAATGGAAGTTAAATTGAGAAATAAAATAAAAAAGCATTTGTACCTGGAGACATATTGTCAGCAACACAAAAGTCCTGTAGAGGACTGGGATCATCGGCAAAGGTAAGAGAAGATGCCAAGGAAAGGAGTACAAGTACAAGGAGGGGAGTAGCCATCTCCATTTTATCAACCTAAAGAAGAATATTGGGTGCAAATGTTTTGATGGTGTGAAAGAAGCTTAGAAAGGGTGCATATTTATAGGGAGAAGGAGAGAGAGAGATGCATGGCTTAAGGCCGGGTCATGTGATTTCATGGAAATGGTCTTGTTACTACCAAATCAATATATGTTTTAACAACTACGCTATCTAATCTAATTTTTTATCCTAATAGAAGCAGTCGTCGGACTCGTTTTTCTGTGTGAATGTCATTTTAGTTGAAAGTTGAAACAATCCTTTTCTTACCTAAATTAAAAATGCAACTTATCTGAGTTGAAACAATGCCTTCCCAATTTTATGTTTTGAAATGGTAAGATCTGAATTAGTAAATGGGGCAAGCCCCACGACGGAGCTGGTCATGAATAAAAATAGGAAATGGCATATTATGGAGGAAAAAAAATCGAAAATCCAATTCACTCCATCCCATCCGCCACACTATTAGCCGAGCGATGGACATGCTGAAATCAAACTGGGTGATCTCCTAAATGGTATATTTTCTTAAGAATGGCTACATTTCCACCTTTTGTTTGTGTTTTTTCTTTTTTTCTCACTTGTAATTGTAAAAAAAAACTTACACCATCTATACAACCGAATACCTTCAAAAAACCCCAAATCCAGCCCCATATTCATCACCCTCAAGAAAATCCAATCAAATCCCACTATTTGGTGTAAACATCATTGCATTGTGCTCTGATTTCCTAAGGGACTACATGTACTCTTGGCTGAAGTGGGATCTCAGAATTTTTTTTTTTAAGTTTTCACCCCCATTCACACCAAAAGGCCATCTCTCTCTCTCTCTCTCTCTCTCTCTCTCTCTCTCTCTCTTATCGTTCCATTGCTTGCATCCATATAAAACGAAGCAAATAATTTTTTTAAGAGCTTGAAGATGTAATTTTATTTTGTTGACGTGGTGGTTGTGATGTGGAAAACCACCTTGCGAAATTTCTAGGTCAGTAACTGATTATTAAAGTGTTACATCAATTGAACTGATTATTAATGTGTTACTTCAGTTGCTAATTTTCACACCATGTATTACTTTGGATGGTGACATATTCACCTTTTTTTACTTGGGACGGCCCCCTCTAGTGTATTTTTTTATTTTTTTGGATGGGACAGCCCCCTCTAGTGTATATGGGACAGCCCCCTCTAATGTATCCCTAGGATGCCATTCGTATGAAATGACCAGGTCTACTATTCTTTTGATAAGAAAGGATGAACTACTCACTTATCTGTATGAGTGACTAAGTGATATCAAATATTAATGGCGTGTACTCTAACTCCCTAAGATAAATGTAGAAAACATTTAAAAGTGATATCACATTGAACTTATTTGACAAAGCCCTGTTGCCTAGTCCTCAGTCTAATACAAAAGATGATGGCCCACTCAAAATAGCCACAATACTCGTTGTATATGTACAGTGTTATCTCCACCTTGATAAAAGCCACTAAAAAACCTTTCTCTCTAACCTTCTATACAACAACAAAATAACCCCAAATCTCTACATTGAGTATGAGGAAAACCGTCTTTAAAATACCATCCAAAGCTATGCTTCAAGGAAAAACTAATGGAGCTGAAGAATGGAAGAAGAGGAACACACCTTGGAAAACCAAGAAGAAGAAACTTGTTTTCGCTTTACCACAAAGCCCTCCTAAAGCCCCAAGAGGAAACCCTTCTTTTTTAATCTTAACCTTTTCTCCTCTCAAACCTCTCACTCTTCTCCTTTTTTAAACCCTATTTATCTCTTGCCTTTAAAAAACCATATGAGAGAGGCAAGGAAAACATCCCATTTAAAAGACCAAGTGATACCGACTTCCAAAAAACAAATAAAAAAATGGTGCTCATGCGTCACCATTTTAACAATCTCCACCTTGATGCATAATCACCAGCTTTTCAACCCTTCCTTCTTGAGGCTGGGAGAAGATAAACTTCAATATAACTTCTCTCCTTGAACCATCTTTATGAGCATATCCACCACATTCTCTTTGGTTCACACTTTCAACAAATAGATCCTTCCATCTTTAATGACTTCCTATATATATATATATCGGTGTGTGTGTGTGTG
This sequence comes from Tasmannia lanceolata, assembly GCF_043159265.1. Classification (NCBI taxonomy): domain Eukaryota; kingdom Viridiplantae; phylum Streptophyta; class Magnoliopsida; order Canellales; family Winteraceae; genus Tasmannia; species Tasmannia lanceolata. The sequence goes on along the minus strand of NW_027518932.1, from coordinate 52,542 downwards.
TGTGTGTGTGTGTGTGAGGGGTGGAACTGAACTCTTGGCCAAATAAATGATACTCATGTTAATTAATGCCTCGATAGTGGATAATGCAACCGTTGGTTGCAACTTTGACATCCAATTAATAGGACCATTCTCAAACCGAAATATATAACCCGTAGTAGATCTTTCTTTGTCCATATCATTAGCGTAAGTTGTATCAACAAAATCATGCAATGGATTCGAATCCTCTCCATATCTGATAACATAATCTGTAGTACTTCTTAGGTAGCGAAGCACCAATTTGGCGACCTCCGAATGTGCTTTACCTGGATTCGCCATAAACCGGATTAAAACTCCAACCGCTTAAGTAATGTTCGGCCTAGTTCATATCACGAAAAACATCAAGCTCCCAACAATGTTAGCATATGGGACTCAATCCATTTTCTTCATCTCCTCTTCCGATTTCGGGAATTGATCGAAACATATCTTAAAGTGAGCCGCTAATGATGTCTTTATCGGTTTAGACTTGCTCATCCCAGACTTTTCAAGCACCTTTTTTACAAACATATTTTGTGAAAGCAACAAAGTTCCATTCTTTTTATCCTTGGAACTTTGTTGCTTTCACAAAAGATGTTTATAAAAAAGGTGCTTCAATGGTTTGGGATGAGCAAGTCTAAGCCGATAAAGACACATTAGTAGCTTACTTTAAGTTATGTTCCAATCAGTGCCAAAAATCGGAAGAGGATGTGAAGAAAATGGATCGAATCCCATATGCTACCCTTGTTGGGAGCTTGATGTTGGCATGGTATATACTAGGCCGGAAATTACTTACGCAGTTGGAGTTTTAAGCCGGTTTAAGGGGAATCTGGGTAAAACGCATTCAGAAGCCGTCATTGTTAGGGTGTGTGCCCTAATTAAAAGCTAGTTGTTGTAATGTTGCAACTATTATTTATTGTTACATGACATCTATTGGGTACTTGTTGGGGTGTGTAATGTGCTTCTAGACACACCTTTATCCTTAGGTGGCATCGTAGGATAGGTCATGCACATTGAGATTATGTGGTGGGGAGATATGATCTTCAGGTTCTTTGCAGGGCTAGAATGTTCTTGGTTGGGGTTGAGATTGGACATCTCGAACCTGTACACTACTAGAATCGAACCGGCCTCCATATACACATTGGGGTGGCCTATCTAGGTCACTGGGGTAGTTGATTCTAAGTAGGTGGAATGGGCGAAATGATTGGACCACACACTGAACGGATGGCTTTGTAAAATAACCTGTGGACAAGGATTTGGATAAGGATATTATGTCAGACAGGACCGTTGGATATGTCCTTAGACCTGAGGGATAGTTTTAGTCTATGGGCGGACCTTATGGCTTTGGTCTATCTAACAGTAGTCCCCGGTCCAGGATTACCAGCGAGTAGTGCCGGGTCATGGGGTAAACCCATGTGATCAATAGTGATGCCTAACATGGAATCCTCCACCCCTCCCATAGAGGAAAATCATTTACAATTTCGATCTGAGCTAGGCCATTAAATAATGACTGGCCTATCCGTTTGATAAATTGTTTATCAAAGTTTTTCAAAAACATTGATTGTTTCAGAAGGGATTTGCAAATCCATTTGCGGGCCCAAGCTTGATAGATAGAAAAGTATACCATTGAGTGAGCCCATGGCGTAATTGATGTCCACCCTCCACAAGACCCAACTCGGTAAATGTAGGATCGGATGAAGGACAACACATTGGATGTGATTTGGGTAATTTGATCTAATGGTTTTCATCAGGGTAACGTCATGGTGGGGGTCACTTGCCTAATGCTATCGTAGTTGGACTACATTGCATGAGATCACAGTAGAGCCCATTGTGGACCCTGCAAAAGTGATCATTGGATCCCTAGGACGATCGCACTCACAACTTGCTAGACCCTTACGGATTGTTGGACAATATGGGTTTCAGATTTGATCATATGTGTGATATGGATTGGATCCACTATATGTGATGCAGGGAGGAAGCGCACCATACATAGGGTGCATACACATGTATTAAAGATGAGATGCACCATATTATGGTGTGTACATGTCTTAATTAACATGTGCTTATTAAATGCTCAAATCCTATTGGATAAGAGTTATGAGACATCGTATTGGTTGATTTATTCTAATTTCCTATTGGTGGAAATTTAAAAAGGAAAAGAGAGAATTTGGGTTGGAGAAGGTTTCCTATTTCTAAAAGTCCCATTGGTTATTCGTAACATTCAATAAGAAAAAATAGTTTTGAGTATCCATGTGTTTTACATGTTTAAGAAACAAAGAGTTTTAATTGAATTTAGTTTCCAAAATCAAGGGGACACATACAAGGGAACGAATTGCTTGAGGGAACTCTATAAACGGAGGGGATGGGTGGACGGTTTGGATTACTTGCACAATTTTGAAACCCATATGCAAAATTCGTCTAGCCCATCTCCCCTCCCAATTTCGTTTTTCTCCTTTCTTCTTCTCTCTCCTAGTTTTGTTTCTAGTTCTTTAGAAGAACTTGAAAGCCTTATTGGTTTCAATTTGGGATTGGATTCCAAGTTTTCTCCTATTTCTCCTTCAACCGCATGGTGTGAGAAGCCACTACTTCGACTTCCGGAGCAGCTTTGGTTTGAGAAACGTCAGGTACCTAATGGGGAGTAGATCAAGCAGAGATTGGCAGTATCGGTCAACCAATTGGTACGTGCTCTTAACCATCTGAATTTCAATTCATCACCATTGATTAATCTAGTAACTAAGATCTTGGTTCGGTTGGTGGATCGAAAAAGTTTTTGTTTTTAGCTCAATCTTGTTTTCGCTGTGCGTATTGATTCCACTGCCAACTTTCAGTCAAATGAGTGCTTTTCTATGTAAGAGGTACTAGTGATTATGCTATCACATATGAGAAAGATTTGAAGCCGTTGCATGGTTTTTTTTATGCAAGTTATGCTAATGTTATGGACAAAGGAAGATCTATTATGGGTAATGTATTCGAGTTTAGGAATGGTCTTATTAGTTTGACGTCAAACTTGCTCCCAACGGTTGCATTATCCAGTACCAAGGCCGAATACATGGCGGTAATGGAATCTTGCAAGGAATCTGAAAATAAATATGTGTAGGCCTAGGTGATTGCAACCCAAAGGGGAGGCGAATTAGATTTATAAAATTGTGCCCTTTTAAAGGATAGATTAAGAAATTAAATCAAAGAAAAATTTAACAATAAACACAAAGAACTTAAAATCAATGCACAAGTAAAGGAGATAAGGGAAGGAGTGCAGTGGTTCGGTTTAAAACGCCAGACCTATATCCACTCCACCACAACTGTTGATGGCTTCAGTAAAACCCGTTCTTCTTAACGGTGAAGATCAAACCAATACAACGAGGTGGCTCTGCGCCTCAACACTTGTCGACAGAGATGGATCTCTGTCTCCCAACACTCGCCTTCGGAGAAGGCTCTGCGTCTCTGAGTACTTGTCAAATATAAGATTAAAAGAATGAAAGAATGCCTTGTTCAAGGGCAATTACACGAGATGCTCTCATAAAGATATACAATTTTAAGCCTCGAATCCAATCCCTCATAAAATTTCTCGAAGAGAGGCACAAGGAGTGATTTTTCACTCAAGAGATGCTCTAAGTATATATTAGAGCTTGTTGATTTTGTCTAAGTGGTTTGAGAACCCTTTTATAGGCAAAAACCCAAAAACTAGCCGTTGGGAACACCCCCAACGGCTCTGTAATGGATAGTTTAAACTAGCCGTTAGGCTATTTAAAACATTTGCAAAGTCACTCACGGTCGACAGCCAAAGGCTCTCTTAATTTGACCCCGTGGTTGAAGAGTTATGGCTATTTTGGTAGACTGTGTTTGTTAGCTTTGACTAGTTAATGTGTTTAGAGTTCCTAAGCTATTAATGATGTATGAGAGTCCCTAAACTAGTTAGTGGACTAGTTTGAACAAATTTTCTCATGTATTTCTCTATTTGAAGAGTATCAAACATATGTAATGGAGTTTTAGTGAATATTGAATGAAAATTTTGCATTGTGCATTTTTCCTTGAACCTTGAAGAGTTCAACCTTGAAACCTAGAAGAGTTTCACTCCTTCCTTGAAGAGTAGGATTTTTCCTCTATTGTTTGCATCCTTGAAGAGTTGCAAACCATCAATCTTGAAGAATTGATGTTATCCACCTTCCTTGGCAACCTAGAAGAGTAGCCATTGAAGTTGTTATCTTTACACTGATTTCAGTCTTTGCTGGACCACCCCCACTTCCATCTTGTTTTCGACTGCCTTACAGTATTTTTCAGAGAAAACTTTCTTCATCAAAGTTCTAGATCATTGAGTCCTTGAAATTTTGGTTTTGGAATCAGGTCATTCTGGCCTATATTGAAGGAGATACGCCCATTTTACCGAACTCGCATGAATCTGTTTTCTTGTATCCAAGTCATTGTGCAATTGAGTGTCTTTCTTTATCACTCTCTCGATCCATGGTCCAAGAAGCCTAGGAGAGGCTTGCATAGCAAAATGAACATGGCTGGCTGCAATTGATTTGGTACAGTTGATGAAGTTACTAAAGCCGATGCCTAATTGGAAGTCCCTCTACCGATTCCCTCGCCGTCTAAAGGGTGTAAATGTATTTTTTTCCTTTTTTTTATATCAGAATGGCACCGGTCGACCGACCATGTCTCGATCGATCGTCCCCCCCCCTGAATTTTGGCCATTTCATATTTTCCTATTGTTTTGCCTTGGGAACTTGGTCCGCTTGATTTTCTTCATTCCATTAGCTTACTTGGGGTATTTTAACCCTCTTTTGATGCCTTGTTTGGATCCTAAGTGTGGGATTGGATTTTACATTCTATTTGACACAAGACTTGACTTTTGATCTTCTTCAAATTGTGTCTTCTAGTCCCTTTCAACTTCATGGATCTCCTCTTGCTTTGACTTTGAACCTTGACGAACCTTCGACTTAAATAACAAACACAATTAGTACATATAATCATTTGTGTTTTGAATCATCATAAAATAGAAGATAGCCAAGGGTTGAACAATTAGGCTTACATCTCCCCCCTTTTTTGATGACATCATACAAGGGATTTTCCAATAAAATATGTTTTGAAGTAAATGATATTCCAACTTAGAACTTTAAAACATAACACCAAATTTCTTTCCTCCTTTGTCATCCACATAAAGAAGAGATGAGAGCATATCAAAATATCAAGGGGTTTTGAAATATTAATACATAAGTTTTAGGTTCGCCTTAGTCAAATAGAATTTAAAACTACAACTCCCTCTTTTTTTATTTAGAAATTCAATATAAGAGGGGGTTTTCAAAAAGAAATTGCCAAGGACTCAAGAATTTTCATTTTAAGTTCAACCTTCGGCTTAACTCATCATCTCAAAATGATTTTCAACATTCATTTTCAAATTGTAAAGATTTTTCAATTTTTAGCTCCAGCCCCTAAATCTGAGTAAAAACTCAAACAATGATTCATGTTGGAGCTTTTAGAACCCAAGTTTTATTGGGTCCATTCCTTCTAACCCATTTAGAATATTGATTTCTATGCTCACATTGAAATTTATAATGTCCATAAGATCCACAATAGTGACATCTTATGGATGGGTTAGCATGCCTTCTAGATGCAAAATATGTTCTATAGTAAGTTGTGCATCTAGATCTTTTAAGAATAATGTCTACAATTCTATCCCCATTAATAAACCTATTTAGACATATTCTCAACTTTTCATTTTCTCTTTTAAGATCTTGAATTTGGTTTAAAAAATCATTAATTTCTTCTTGATTTTCCCTGTTTGAGTATTTATTAATTTTCATGATCACTTTTTAATTCAACAATTTGATAAGAAAATTCAAGAATTAATCCCTCATTTTCTTCCTTGAGGGTTTCATTTTCTTTCTTCAAATATTCAAGTTCTTTACTAAAATCATTTTTGGAAGAAGGTTCAAACTTTTGATCTTCTTGAAAATATTATGATGAAGACCTTGTTTATGTCTTGTGATAAGTGAATCCTTTTGAATATCCTGACTATGTCTATTGGTATATTTTGATCTCAGTTACTTGTGTTTGATCATGCTGCTTGTAAAATCTCCACTGTGAACTTTTGAAATACGCGACCATGCTTCTTGTTGCATATTTCAGTTCCAGCTTCATTTTTAGTCTAGGTATGTGATTTGATCTTGTTTGGTTCGTATCTTGGGAAAATGATTCTCTGATTACTCATTCTATGCCTATTTTACTTCACATTGCTCCTTGCCTCCTATTTCGGCTTTTATAATTGTGGCCATGCTTCTCATTTCAGTTTCGGTTTCTACATGCAAATTTTGTATGTTCTATTTTGGCTCTTATCCATTTGTGGTAATATGAATCCCTGATTATTTACCTTGTGTTAAGCATATTTTGTGTGGCTCAAAATTACTTGTGTTGAACCATCAGAATGTGTAGTGTATCCCTCACTCTAAGTTTCGGCTTCACTTTGACTTTCTGTTGCAGCCTTCTGTTTCCCTACCATGCTAGACCCAGCTAGAGTAATGCTTGTTTACTATCTGAGCGTTAGCTCACTCGTAGTTTAAAATTTTCAGATATTGAAATTGGACTTGTGCAAAGATCTGGAGTGGGAGCGTACCCTCGTTTTATTTGGTCAAAGGACTAGTAATTTGCACTTGAGCGTGTATACATCTTTTAATAGTATTGATGGATATCGATGTTTTAGTTTTACATTGGCTTTACTACTCTGATATATGCCTGGATTTATTTCCGATATATGATTCTAATTACCTTACCAGATTGTGAGGGTCGCGTTGTAGGTATGAGGCACCGTCGTTTGCCCGGCCTGGATCTCGGATTTGGGTGTGTGTGTGTGTGTGTGTGTGAGAGAGAGAGAGAGAGAGAGAGAATTCATGAAAAACAAGACTGTATATTCAATCAATCGCTTGATTGTCCCATTGACATGCTCAAACTGTATTATTATTACGATTTTAAGAAATGCAAACACCAAGTTTGCTTATTCAAATACACTATTGTAGTTAATGCATGGGATCCTTGTCGGTAGTTATCTAGTTTTTGGGCCCGAACTGTGCCTGAAGAAAATCAACTACTTTCTTGTCAAGTTGGAAGGCCTTGGCGAGAACATCATCAGAGATGGGCAGGTTTGATCCGAAGACGGCATTAGCTATGGTGATCACACCTGGGTTCTGACTTGCCAGAGCGGCAATGGCCACCGCATTGGTCTGTCCAACATTGAATTGGAAGTGAATGAGACCTATTGGAAACACAAACACATCACCCTTATTGAGGACCTTTGATATGAGCCGATTTTCGCCATTTGCAAGGTTAGAGGTGACGAAACCAACGAGGAGGGTGCCCTCTTGAACTACAATCATCTCAGTGCCCCTTGGGTGTGTGTGGGGAGGGTTTAGTCCATAGGGTGCAAAGTCTATGCGAGCCATGGAGATGCCAAGAGTGTTGAGTCCTGGTATTTGGACCACGTTCACTGCGGTCACATTGGACCCAACTCGGTTATTTGTGTTGCGTGGCATGTCAAGCCCTGGGAAGAAGAAATCGCTTGCTTGAGCGAGCATTGGGTCCTTGCAAACCACGCCATTGACTAACACTGAGAAGGAAAAACATCAAAAAAAGATCAGCCAATAAAAAAAAACATAACCCATGCACGTAGGGCCGGTGTCCACACGCAGAGTAAATGCAATAACAATATTTCTCAAGTCATCTAGCCAAACCCCACAATACCTACCAAAAATGGAATTGAGTTTGCACAAACACGTGATTATCATGATACTAATGGAAGTTAAATTGAGAAATAAAAAAAAAGCATTTGTACCTGGAGACATATTGTCAGCAACACAAAAGTCCTGTAGAGGACTGGGATCAGCGGCAAAGGTAAGAGAAGATGCCAAGGAAAGGAGTACAAGTACAAGGAGGGGAGTAGCCTTCTCCATTTTATCAATCTAAAGAAGAGTATTGGGTGCAAGTGTTTTGACGGTGTGGAAGAAACTTAGAAAGGGTGCATATTTATAGCAGAGAGAGAGAGAGAGATAGATAGAGAGATGCATGGCTTAGGGGTCATGTGATTTCATGGAAATGGTCTTGTTACTACCAAATCAATACACGGTTTAACAACTACGCTATCTAATCTAATTTTTTATCCAAGTAGATCTTTTCCAGCAAAGAATAGAAGCAGTCGTCGGACTTGTTTTTGTGTGTAAATTTTGTTTTTAATATTTTGAAATGGTAAGATCTAAATTAATAAGTGGAACGAGCCCCACGACCGAGCTGGTCGTAAGTATACAAAGAAAAATAAAAAACGACATATTATGCAGGAAGAAAACCAAAGATCCAATTCACTCCATCTCTCGCAAAACCGTCCGCTACACTATTAGCCGAGGGATGGACATGCTGAAATCAAACTGGGTGATCTCCCACACGGCCTCAAACAATGCCTACCCTATTTATACCATGTATATATTCCCAAAATACTTACCCATTTCATTGCTAATCTGCAGACCTTTTTTTAAGGTTGGCCAATACCACTCTAATTAGGAAATTGATTTTTCCCGACCCCTCTTCAGCATTTCCTTCTCCTTTTGTTAATCTTTTCTTAAGAATGGCTACATTTCCACCTTTTGTTTGCCTTTCTCTGAAAATAGTCATTTCCAAGAAAGCACAAACAAAAGGATGGATATGCTGAGGAATGAGGTAGAAATTAAAATTTCACTTGTAATTGTTAAAAAAAACTTATGGCATCTCTAAAAATTTTTATTTTAGTTACTTCGTTATTAAAGATTCTTTGCGAAATCTTAGTTAGATTGTAAATAAAATAATAAACATATTTTAAACTCCTTTTACCATTTGGTTGTTTTTCAAATATGCAATTTGAGAAAAAAAAATGGCGTCGATTTTCTATCGTTGAAGCTGTTGATCTGGTGGACCCCCACTCACACCGAAAGGCCATCCATCATCTACGCTAAAACTATGGTAGGATGATCCTAACCCACTGATGGCAAATTTTTCAAAAAACGTCTTAAAGAATTTAAAAACGATTTTTTCAATAACTTAATATCATAAATTTTGGGGGCAACTAAGACGCCCTTATCTATATATTTGTACCAATATGGCTCCAATAGTATATCTACTACTACCTAATACATCTTTTTTCCCAACTGGACTTTCATTAGGTTGGATAATTTAATTAAGGGAAAATTACAGATACACCCCCTCAAATATGGTAAAATTCCACTTCTAACCCCGTGGTATCAAAGGTACCAAAGACACCCCCTTAGTTTTCAATAATGCTTGTTATATGACGGGGTGTACAGGAACGAATAAATTGTTAGGGGGTGTCTTTGATGGATTTTGAACTATAGGGTGAAAAGTAGGGGATCTACTTAAAAATGTCAGAAAGTTGAGGGGTTGCCTTTGGTACCTTCGATACCACGGGGTTAGAAGTGGAATTTCGCCCTAGTTGAGGGGATGTATCCTGTATTTTTCCCTTTAATTAATGCCCTATTTATCTTGAAAAGGGCACCACTTATTGAGCGGGAAAGGCATACTCTATATGTAGCTAATCCAAGGGGTTTATTCCATATATAAATTAGAGAAATGATAATGGGAATGGCTGCCTTGCAAAAACCAGCTAAAGGTCGCTCCACATTGGTCCATCCCAACAAAAATCATTTGAAAGAGCACAGAAAAATATGAAAATGGCACGGACAGATATTAAATTAATGGAAAAAGAAATCCACCTTGATCAGAAGTCCCAATAGGAGCGCCCATGCAGATGGTTTTTTGCAAGGGCACCATTCATTTTAGCATTTTCGTCTTGAAATTATATATGAAAGGAGGCCAATCCAAAGAATTGCTTATCCAAGGATGTGTATCCTCCAACGACAGAGAACAATGCAGTTCCATGCCACGTCCAGTTTTATACATTTTCAAAGTTTCTGTTCCCACTAATTATTGATTTGTTGAGCTGAGTATACGTCATTTCACTAAACTAGGTGACGAGGTAGTTGTGAACTTGTGATGTGGAAAACCCCCTTGCGAGATTGTTAGATGAAGTAATTAAAAACTTGTGGGGCCCACCTAATTCAAGTCCATCGTATAGTCATCTAGAAAGCATACAAAACTCCTTTTGCATGTTAATTTATTTTTAGGGCGCTGATATTTTCGCCCTTGACGGCCCCCTTGGAGGCTAGTTTCCCTCTTGACAGCCCACTAACTATAAAGTACGATTCCCATCTACTTTTTACCGACGAAGCAGTCATTTCCTTTTTCTCTCCCCTTCCAGGATAAAATCACCCCACTCTACTCTACAGCTGTACAACACTACATCAAGCAAGGTAGGCCCCACCATAGGATGATCCAAACCATCCATTTGATGGCCCACAACATAAATAGGTTGCACCCCAAAATATTATAGATCGGAGGTTTGAGATCATCCCGTGGAAATGATTTTGGGGGAACAACCTATTTACGTTGCGGCCCATCAAATGAACGGCTTGGATCCTCCTATTGTGTGGACCGTACAGTTCATTTTGAAAAATATAAGTGGGGCCTACAGTTAGGGGTGAGCATTATTCGGTTAAAACCGAATACCCGAACCGAATTGGTCGGTTCGGTTCGGTTTTGGTTTTTTTTGATTGATCGTCCATTAAAACCGTCCATTTGATTGATCCCAACTTAATTAGGTTGTGCTCAAAAAATCATTCTGATCGGATGATCCTAGCCCTCCGATCCAAACCGAGATTTTAATTTTTCCCCTCTATTTCTCCTACAATTCGGTTATTCGGTTATAACTGAATAACCGAATTTTTATTCGGTTCGGTTTCGGTTACCGAAATTTGGTAACTGAAATTATTTCGGTTACCAAATTTCGGTCTATTCGGTTCGGTTAAACCCAATAACCACCCCTACCTACAATTGGGCCTTAATGTTACTGTAAGACCTGAACCATAGGATGATCCAAACCATCTATTCGATGGCCCACAACTTAAATAGGTTTCACTCCAGAATATCATTTTCAAAATATCATTTTCAAAGGATGATCGCAACCCTCAAATCTATAGAGGTTTCTCTTTAGATCAGAGCTTTGGAAATAATATTTCGCGGTGCAACCTATTTACGTTGTGGGCCATCGAATGGATGGTTTGGATCATCCTATGGTGGGACCTACCTTCCTCACAAATTAAAACAAATTAATTATTGGGCCCACCAACAGTTCATGCACGTTGGAGAGAGAGAGAGACACCGGATTGGAGTAGTGTTGTATCGGTTAAAAGTAGATAGGAAACATGCTTTATGGATTGGCCGCGAGATACAAAGTCAAAGTCTTATTGAAAGGCTATTTCGTGTGTGTTAAATACATTCAGCAATATAATAAAGTTCTTTTGTGTTCTGTTCTCTTCTGTGTTTCTGTATTACTTGTTCTTTAAATTCTACATAGTGGTATCAGAGCAGAAAGGCTGGGGACAATTTCGAAAGAAGACCGGCACGGGTTCGGTAAGTTGGCAATATGGCAGGCAATACCAATTCTTCAAGTTTTCAGCAAAACGTTCGTTTGTTTAAAGGTGCTAATTTTCAGTTTTGGTCTACTATGATGAAGACATCGTTTATGTCACGTGATATATGAATCCTTTTGAATATCGCGACTTTGTTCATTCGTATATTTTGATCTTAGTTACTTGTGTTTGATCATGCTTGTAAATCTCCACTGTGAACTTTTGAAATACGCGACCATGCTTCTCGTTGCATGTTTCAGTTTCAGCTACATTTTTAGTCTCGGGATGTGATTTGATCCTGTTTGGTTCGTATCTTGGCAAAATGATTCTCTGATTACTCATTCTATGCCTATTTTACTTCACATTGGTCCTTGTGTGGTTCCAAATCACTTGTGATGAACCCTATGTGAATTTCTTTGTGATGAACTATAAAAGATAACCATCAGAATGTGTAGTGTATCCCTCGCTTTAAGTTTGGGCTTCACTTTGACTTTATGTTTCCCATCAGTGGGTTAGGATCATCCTGTTGCAGACTTCATGATCGGTGTGTGTGTGTGTGTGTGTGTGAGAGAGAGAGAGAGAGAGAGAGAGAGAGAGAGAGAGAGAGAGAGAGAGACGAATTCATGAAAAACAAGATTGTATAGTCAATCAATCCCTTGATTTCCCCAGTGACATACTCAGACTGTATTATTATTACTCTTTTAAGAAATGCAAACATCAAGTTTGCATATTCCAATACACTATGGTAGTTAATGCATGGGATCCTTGTCGGTAGTCATCTAGTTTTTGGGCCCGAACTGTGCCTGAAGAAAATCAACTACTTTCTTGTCAAGTTGGAAGGCCTTGGCGAGAACATCATCGGAGATGGGCAGGTTTGATCCGAAGACGGCATTAGCTATGGTGATCACACCTGGGTTCTGACTTGCCAGAGCGGCAATGGCCACCGCATTGGTCTGTCCAACATTGAATTGGAAGTGAATGAGACCTATTGGAAACACAAACACATCACCCTTATTGAGGACCTTTGATATGAGCCGATTTTCGCCATTTGCAAGGTTAGAGGTGACGAAACCAACGAGGAGGGTGCCCTCTTGAACTACAATCATCTCAGTGCCCCTTGGGTGTGTGTGGGGAGGGTTTAGTCCGTAGGGTGCAAAGTCTATGCGAGCCATGGAGATGCCAAGAGTGTTGAGTCCTGGTATTTGGACCACGTTCACTGCGGTCACATTGGACCCAACTCGGTTATTTGTGTTGCGTGGCATGTCAAGCCCTGGAAAGAAGAAATCGCTTGCCTGAGCGAGCATTGGGTCCTTGCAAACCACGCCATTGACTAACACTGAGAAGGAAAAACATCAAAAAAAGATCAGCCAATAAAAAAAAACATAACCCATGCACGTAGGGCCGGTGTCCACACGCAGAGTAAATGCAATAACAATATTTCTCAAGTCATCTAGCCAAACCCCACAATACCTACCAAAAATGGAATTGGGTTTGCACAAACACGTGATTATCATGATACTAATGGAAGTTAAATTGAGAAATAAAAAAAAAGCATTTGTACCTGGAGACATATTGTCAGCAACACAAAAGTCCTGTAGAGGACTGGGATCAGCGGCAAAGGTAAGAGAAGATGCCAAGGAAAGGAGTACAAGTACAAGGAGGGGAGTAGCCTTCTCCATTTTATCAATCTAAAGAGGAGTATTGGGTGCGAGTGTTTTGATGGTGTGGAAGAAGCTTAGAATGGGTGCATATTTATAGGCAGAGAGAGAGAGAGAGAGAGAGAAATAGATGCATGGCTTAAGTGTCATGTGATTTCATGGAAATGGTCTTGTTACAACTTAATCAATATATGGTTTAACAACTACGCTATCTAATCTATTTTTTTCATCCAAGTAGATCTTTCCCCGCAAAGAATAGAAGCAGTCGTCAGACTCTTTTTTCTGTGAAAGTTGAAACAATCTTTTCGTAACTAAATTATAATGTAACTTATCTGAGTTGAAAAATGCCTGCCCTTTTTTTAAATGCTTAGATCTAAATTAATAAGTGGGGCTTGCCCCACCACCCAACTGGTCATGAGTACAGACAAAGAAAAATAAGAAACAACATATTATGGAGGAAGAAAATCAAAGATCCAATTTACTCCATCTCTCGCGAAACGGTCCGCTACCCTATTAGCCGAGCGAAGGACATGCTGAAATCAAACTGGGTGATCTCCCACATGGTCTCGAACAATGCCTACCCTATTTATACCTACCCATTTGATTGCTAATTTGCAGACCTTTTTTTAAGGTTGGCCAATACCACTCTAATTAGGAAATTGATTTTTCCCGACCCCTTTTCAGCATTACCACCTCCTCTTGTTTATCTTTTCTTAAGAATGGCTATATTTCCACCTTTTGTTTGCCTTTCCCTGAAAATAGTCATTTCCAAGAAAGCACAAACAAAAGGATGGATATGCGGAGGAATGGGGTAGAAAATAAAATTTCACTTGTAATTATAAAAAAACTTACAGCATCTATAAAAAATTTTATTTTCGTTACTTCGCTATTAAAGATTAGTTGCCAAAACTTGGTTAAATGGTAAATAAATATATTTTAAACTCCTTTGACCATTTGGATGTTTTTCAAATATGCGATTTGAGAAATAATTGGTGTCGATTTTCTGTCGTTCAAGCTGTTGATATGGTGGACCCCCACTCACATAAAAAATCCATCCATCATCTACGTTAAAACTATGATAGGATGATCCTGATCCACTGATGGCAAATTTATCAAAAAACGTCTTAATATATCATTTCCTTCGGGAAATCGTTTTGACAATTTCATGTTTTCGGATAATATTGTGATGGAATTACCATACCAATCTAATTGTTAATAGGGAAAAGTGTTTCTACACGGCCGAGTAGATACGTTATCTACTCCGTCGGCCAAAGTTACAGTGGGGCCCACATTGTTTGGGTCCTGATCGCAATAGTTAGGGTGTGCCAAAATAAAATAAAATAAAATAAAAACCATAAGATCATCCCAACCCTTCTATTTGTGGAGGTTAAATATGGAGGGCTATGAACCTCCCATTTTTAACCTCCACAAATTGAAGGGTTAGGATGATCGTTTGAAGTTGATTTTTAGGGCACACCCTATCTATCTCAGGGCCTAACAAATGAATGCTCTGGATTATCCAAGCAATGTGGGCCCACTTTGTTTCATGCGACGTAGTAGACGACGTTATCTACTTTTGACCGAGTAGAAACACTTTTCCCTTGTTAATATCTTTTACATTATAAACTATAATTCAGAAAATATATTGTCAAATTAAGAGTTCTTCTAGCAAACCGTTACTACTTTACAATATTATAAAACAAGAGTTTTAATACGGTGCCCGACGGTCAAGTCCCATGTGGGCGGTACCCCCTTGATATTTGATCCAACAGCAGCCCAGTTTTTAAGAGGAGCAAAAGAAATAAATCACAAGCAATCACAAGAAGAAAACAATATATGCAGTTCACCATAATGGGCTACATCCAACGACAAGGTAACACAGGTCCATTATTTCAAACCAAATAGCACAACGTTACCTCCACACTTGTAAAAACCACCGAAAAACCCTTCTCTCCAACCTTCTATACAATCACAAAAAACCCCCAAATCTATACACTAAGTATGAGGAGAAATCCCCTTAAAAAAACCTCCAACATTATGCTAGGGTTGCAAGGAAAAACTAATGGAAATGAAGAATGAAAGAAGAGGAACACACCCTAAGTAACCAGGAAGAAGAAACATGTTTTCGCCTCACCAGAGAAGCCCTCCTAGAGCCCAAAGAGAAAACCCCTCATTTCTTGTAGTAACCTTTTCTCCTCTCAAACCTCTCACTCTTCTCCTCCTTTTTAAAAACCTTTTTATCTCTTGCCTTTACAAAACCATATGAGAGAGGCATGGAAAACATCCCACTTAAAAGACCAAGTGAGACCCGCTCCAAAAAAACAAAAAATGAAAAAACTGGTGCTCATGCGTCACCATTTTAACAATCTCCACATTGATGCATAATCATCGGCATACCAAGTCTTCCTTCTTGAGACCGAGAGAAGATAAACTTCGATCTAACTTTTCTCCTTGAACCATCGTTACGATCATATCCACTACATTCTCCTTGGTTCACACTTTCAACAAATAGATCCTTCCATCAGACTTCCTGAATGTAGTGATATTGTACCGATATATGTTTGGTCCTTTTGTGATTAACCGAATTCATGGCCAAACAAATGATGCACATGTTATCACAAAAAAATAATCCATGGGTTTTGACTCGATGCCAATCTCACCCATCAAACCTTGAAGCCAAACTACTTTCTAGCAAGCTTCCGCTGTCTCCATGTACTCGGCCTCGATAGTGGATAAGGCAACCGTTGGTTGCAACTTTGCCATCCAACTAATAGGACCATTCCCATTAGCATAACCCATAATAGATCTTCCTTTGTCCATAAATTATTAAAAGTTAAAAAATCAAACAACTACACAAAATTTCTTTTAATTTAAAAAATCATTCGCATTTAAGATAAAGCTCATGGTACAAATAAAAATGATGAGAATTTCACATTCTGCCCTAAATTTTCGTTTGCATATGACGAAGATAATTATACAATCTGAACAGATAAGTGTAAATGCCAAGAGTAAATCTCTTATATCTTATGTGTTTATAAAAAAACTAATAAAATTTCGTAATATAAGCTATTATATCTCTCATGTCTTATGTATCTACATATGGTCTTATATATCTTATAATTAGGATTTGTAAATGGTCCAATTTTTTTAAGAAAACTCCCCAAATTTTGAAGAGATTATCATTCTGATGAATTCGCTAAGGATGCGACTTATTCTTGTTTTTAAATAATAATCCCTACCATTCTTGATCTTTTAAAACATTCCTAAAATAGATAAGTTAATGCCGCTAATCTTTTTTTTTTTTTAAACTTACAATAATTCATTTTCATCCATTTATATGCCATAAATTTAGATTCTAAGATTGTCTCACAATGGAGATTTTTGAAACAATGGTCCATCCGCAATCGGGCCAAATATATGAACGCCTTAAACAATCAAATACGAAGGGGCATAATGTGTAAATAGGTTAATTTTAAATTAATCGTATCTACAAATAGAATATTAAGGAATTGCCTCTTTAAAAGTTAAGTACCTATATCGTGTGTGAGTGTACGTAGGGATTTGCTAGCATCCATCAACAGACCATCCGCGATGTGAGAGTTTGTCTTCATTCACGAGGTGGCTGCCCTCACATACAACAGCGCAGCCGTAAAATGGCTTCTGCGATGAATGCTAGCAAATCCCTATGTGCGTGTGCGCCAGTGTGCTAGTGCGTGCGTGCGTGTGCATGTGTGTGCGTGTGAAGAATTAGAACCTTGTAGTCACGGCCCTTATAATTAATATTTTCCATGGCTTATTTTTATATAAACTATTAGAACCTATAAAGTATTAAAAAAAAATTCTATCACCCGAATTTCTCAAAGTTTCACCGCCCTTTATCATTACACTTTACATTTATTTCGTTTTTAACATTTAATGATTTTAATGCTGATAGAGAGAGAGAGAGAGAGAGAGAGAGAGACGGCCCTTACACTTGTCATTTCAAAGAGAAGGAGATGGGGCTAATGGTTGTCAATTCTATATATGATACGTTTACATAGTGGACTGCTACACATATGTCATATTTGGTTTAAACAGCGGACTACTACACATATGTCATATTCAGCAGACATTGAATTGGGGATTATAGGTATTCTACTAGCCCACGCACATCACATGGTAAGATACAACTCAATAAGAGAATTAAGGTGGGAGGTTATATTCCTTGGGACGAGGGTGTGTATATCTTCATCTTTGATCCAGGTGGACTAATTCCCGGGTGGAATTTATGTGAACTCAGGGCCGAGTTCTTTCTAAGAAGGCAAGTGTGATGCACTACATCCTTTGGTGCATCTGCTTCACCATTACTTGCAATAGTAATGTTATTATACTATTGTCCTTCCATATTTTGTTATATTTAGTAGTCATCATTATTAATCATTTGATTATTATACATGTCCTTTTTTAGTCTCTTTACCATTGGGGGTTATGTTGGTTGATGTTAGTTGTAAGGGCTGTCTATATGAAGCCAATCTCATTTCATTTCTGAGAATGACATTGATTTGAGAGAGAGAGAGAGAGAGGCTCTTCTCCTTTATTCTTTCTTTCCTTGTTAATGAATTGGAATTGTAGACTAGTGTTATAGTCCTTTTTCTCTTCATTCCATTATTTTCTTGTTGAATGCATGAAGAAGAACTGATCAAGATCAGTTTGTTATCACTGACAGATTTAAACACACTAGCATCTTCTTCCTTGAGAGATCTTTCTTAAGGCTGGCAACGGGGCGGGTCGGGGCCGGATGTTGGGGTCCCCTACCCCTTCCCCTATGCGGGGAATTTTCCCCCTCCCCTTCCCCTCCCCACTGCGGGGATCATGGGGAATCCCCCTCCCCTCCCCATGGGGAATATCTAATCCCCATCCCCGCCCCACATCCTTTGGCGACAATCACTTTACTTTGTTAAATGTTAGGTTTAAAACTAAAGATTTACTAGGGACAATCACTTCAGGCATGTTGCGGCTTGGCTGTTGCATGTGAGAGTAGCCACACAACCCACACAGGCTAAGATTTTGTCTTATTCATTTTATTAACCTGAGGACAAAGGTGGTTGCTCTCAGATTCATTTAATTGATCGATAGTCCCTAGCAGATCCCTAATTTCCAATCCCACTTGCCAAAAAGTACTGTACGTGCCACACCATAGGAAGATCCAAACCATCCATTTGATGGGCACACCATAAGAAGAGGAACACACCTTGGAAAACCAAGAAGAAGAAACTTGTTTTCGCTTTACCACAAAGCCCTCCTAAAGCCCCAAGAGGAAACCCCTCTTTTCTTGTCTAAACCTTTTCTCCTCTCAAATCTCTCACTCTTCTCCTTTTTTAAACCCTATTTATCTTTTGTCTTTAAAAAACCATATGAGAGAGGCAAGGAAAACATCCCATTTAAAAGACCAAGAGATACCGACTTCGAAAAAAGAAATAAAAAAATGGTGCTCATGTGTCACCATTTTAACAATCTCCACCTTGATACACAATCACCAGCGTGCCAACCCTTCCTTCTTGAGACTGGGGGAAGATAAACTTCAATATAACTTCTCTCCTTGAACCATCTTTATGAGCATATCCACCACATTCTCTTTGGTTCACACCTTCAACAAATAGATCCTTCCATCTTTAATGACTTCCTAAATGTAGTGATATTGAACCGATATATATGTGGTCCTTTGTGAAAAATTGAATTCTTGGCCAAATAAATGATACTCATGTTATCACAAAATAAATCCATAGGTTTTAACTTAATGCCTCGATAGTGGATAATGCAACCGTTGGTTGCAGCTTTGACATCTAATTAATAGGACCATTCCCAAACCTAAATATATAACCCGTAGTAGATCTTTCTTTGTCCATATCATTAGCATAACTTGTATCAACAAAATCATGCAACGGATTCGAATCCTTTCCATATATCATAACATAATCAGTAGTACTTCTTAGGTAGCGAAGCACCAATTTGGCGGCCTCCGAATGTGCTTTACCTGGATTCGCCATAAACCGGATTAAAACTCCAACCGCATAAGCAATGTTCGGCCTAGTTCATATCACGATAAACATCAAGCTCCCAACAATGCTAGCATATGGGACTCGATCCATTTTCTTCATCTCCTCTTCCGATTTTGGGAATTGATCGGAACATATCTTAAAGTGAGCCGCTGATGATGGCTTTATCGGCTTAGATTTGCTTATCCCAAACCTTTCAAGCCCCTTTTTTACAAACATATTTTGTGAAAGCAACAAAGTTCCATTCTTTTTATCCTTGGAACTTTGTTGCTTTCACAAAAGATGTTTATAAAAAAGGTGCTTGAATGGTTTGGGATGAGCAAGTCTAAGCCGATAAAGACACATTAGCAGCTTACTTTAAGTTATGTTCCAATCAGTGCCCAAAATCGGAAGAGGATGTGAAGAAAATGGATCGAATCCCATATGCTACCCTTGTCGGGAGCTTGATGTTTTCCATGGTATATACTAGGCCAAAAATTACTTACGTGGTTGGAGTTTTAAGCCGGTTTATGGGGAATCTGGGTAAAGCGCATTCAGAAGCCGTCATTGTTAGGGTGTGTGCCCTAATCAAAATCCAGTTGTTGTAATGTTGCAACTATTATTTATTGTTACATGACATCTATTGGGTATTTGTTGGAGTGAATCGTGAGAATATGCCTGGCAACAATATATTATTAACTTATATGCCCAATTGTTTAAGGGTGGAGACACAATTCTCTTCCATGAATGCAACCCAAGCATGAGACTGGTCAACCCATGGAGCCTTAGGTTTTAGATGTTAGAAACCCTTAAAAGATAGATAAACCATTAACCTAATGTGCTTCTAGGCACACCTTTATCCTTAGGTAGCATCGTAGGATAGGTCATGCACATTGAGATTATGTGGTGGGGAGATATGATCTTCAGGTTCTTTGCAGACCTAGAATGTTCTTGGTTGGGGTTGAGATTGGACATCTCGTACCTGTACACAACTAGAATCGAACCTGCCTCCATATACGCATTGGGGTGGCCTATCTAGGTCACTGAGGTAGTTGATTCTAAGTAGGTGGAATGGGCGAAATGATTGGATCACACACTGAACGGATGGCTTCGTAGAATAACCTGTGGACAAGGAATTGGATAAGGTTATTCTGTCAGACAGGACCCTTGGATATGTCCTTAGACCTGAGGGATATTTTTAGTCTGTGGGCGCACCTTATGGCTTTGGTCTATCTAACAGTAGTCCCCGGTCCGGGGTTACCAGCGGGTAGTGCTGGGTCATGGGGTAAACCCGTGGGGTCAATAGTGATGCCCATCATTGAATCCTCCACCCCTCCCATAGAGGAAAATCATTTGCAATTTCGATCTCAGCTAGGCCATTAAATAATGACTGGCCAATCCGTTTGATAAATTGTTTATCAAAGTTTTTCAAAAACATTGATTGTTTCAAAAGGGAGCTGCAAATGCATTTGCGGGCCCAAGCTTGATAGATAGAAAGGTATACCATTGAGTGAGCCCATGGGGTAATTGATGTCCACCCTCCACAAGACCCAACTCGGTAAATGAAGGATTGGAGGAAGGACTACACATTGGATGTGATTTGGGTAATTTGATCTAATGGTCTTCTTCAGGGTAACGTCATGGTGGGGGTCACTTGCCTAATGCTATCGTAGTTGGACTACATTGCGTGAGATCACAGTAGGGCCCATTGTGGACCCTGTGAGAATGATCATTGGATCCCTGGGCCGATCACACTCACAACTCGCTAGACCCTTATGGATTGTTGGACAATATGGGTTTCAGATTTGATCGTATGTGTGATATGGATTGGATCCACTATATGTGATACAGGGAGGAAGAGCACCATACATAGGGTGCACACACATGTATTAAAGATGAGATACACCATATTATGGTGTGTACATGTCTTAATTAACATGTGCTTATTAAATGCTCAAATCCTATTGGATAACAGTTATGAGAGATCCCATTGGTTGATTTATTCTAATTTCCTATTGGTGGAAATTTAAAAAGGAAAAGAGAGAATTTGAGTTGGAGAAGGTTTCCTATTTCTAAAAGTCCCATTGGTTATTGGTAACATTCAATAAGAAAAAATCATTTTGAGTATCCATGTGTTTTACATGTTTAAGAAACAGAGAGTTTTAATTGAATTTAGTTTCCAAAATCAAGGGGACACATACAAGGGAACGAATTGCTAGAGGGAACTCTATAAACGGAGGGGATGGGTGGACAATTTGGATTACTTGCACAATTTGGAAACCCATATGCAAAATTCGTCCAGCCCATCTCCCCTCCCAATTTCATTTTTCTCCTTTCTTTTTCCCGCTTCTAGTTTTGTTTCTAGTTCTTTAGAAGAACTTGAAAGCCTTATTGGTTTTAGTTTGGGAGAGGATTCCAAGTTCTCTCCTATTTCTCCTTCAACCGCACGGTTTGAGAAGCCACTACTTCGACTTCCGGACCAGCTTGGGTTTCAGAAACGTCGGGTACCTAATGGGGAGTAGATCAAGCAGAGATTGGCAGTATCGGTCAACCAATTGGTAAATGTCCTTAACCATCCGAATTTCAATTCATAAACATTGATTAATCTAGCAACTAAGATCTTGGTTCAGTTGGTGGATCGAAAAGTTTTTGTTTTTAGCTCAATCTTGTTTCTGCCGTGCATATTGATTCCACTGCCGAGTTTCAGTCAAATGAGCGCTTTTCTATGTAAGAGGTACTAGTGATTATGCTATCACATATGAGAAGGATTCGAAGTCGCTGCATGGTTTTTTTTATGCAAGTTATGCTAATGTTATGGACAAAGGAAGATCTATTATGGGTAATGTATTCGAGTTTAGGAATGGTCTTATTAGTTTGATGTCAAACTTGCTACCAACGGTTGCATTATCCTGTACCGAGCCCGAATACATGGCGGCAATGGAATCTTGCAAGGAATCTGAAAATAAATATGTGTAGGCCTAGGTGATTGCAACCCAAAGGGGAAGCGAATTAGATTTATAAAATTGTGCCCTTTTAAAGGATTGATTAAGAAATTAAATCAAAGAAAATTTTAACAATAAACACAAAGAACTTAAAATCAATGCACAAGTAAAGTAAAGGAGATAAGGGAAGGAGTACAATGAGATTTAATAGGGGTTCGGTTTAAAACCCCAGACCTACATCTCCACCACAACTGTTGATGGTCACTAAAATCTGTTCTTAACGGTGAAGATCAAACCAATACAACGAGGTTGCTCTGCGCCTCAACACTTGTCGACGGAGACGGATCTATGTCTCCCAACACTCACCTTCGGAGAAGGCTCTGCATCTCTGATTACTTGCCAAATATAAGATTAAAAGAATGAAGGAATGCATTGTTCAAAGGCAATTACACAAGATGCTCTCATAAAGATATACAATTTTAAGCCTTGAATCCAATCCCTCATAAGATTTCTCGAAGAGAGGCACAAGGAGTGACTTTTCACTCAAGAGATGCTTTAAGTGTATATTAGAGCTTGTTGATTTTGTCTAAGTGGTTTGAGAACCCTTTTATAGCCAAAAACCCAAAAACTAGCCATTTGGGACACCCCCAACGGCTCTGTAATGGATAGTTTAAACTAGCCGTTAGGCTATTTAAAATACTTGCGAAGTCACTCACGGTGGACCGCCAGAGGCTCTCTCATGTTTTTTAAGGGAAAAATACAGACACACCCCCTTTAGTTTCTAACACATTCAATTCTAACCCTGACTTTCAAAACGTGACAAGTACACCCCCTGAAGTTGTTTTAACGTGACGGAGTAGATGGCGAGGTAGAAATGACCAAAATGCCCTCGTCTTCCCCAACTGAAAATTAAGGTTTTCAGACTTAAAAACTGAAATTAGGGTTACTTAAAAACTGAAATTAGGGTTTGATTCAAACCCTTGTTTATTTATCAACATAAACCCTTGATTTAGGAGTTTTATTTATCTTCATTCGCACCATTATCATGAATTGCACATAAACCCTAATATTTTAGGGCTTTTTTTGTTTTATTTTTTTTCTTGAAATGTGGCTTTGATGTAGCCATGGGTGGGGTTTCATTGTTTGTGGTGGAGGTGACGGCGGTGGCCGGAGGTGTCGGCGGTGGCCGAAGGTGGCGACGGCAGCAGTGGAAAATGGCGTAACCCTAATCCCTCTGCAAATGAGGGTGTTTCTGGCGTCAAAATATTAACCATGGTTAGTTTTAGTCTTTCTATCAGGTTAAACCGACGGACAGTTGAAGGAGGGGGTGTACTTGTCACAAATTGAAACCTCAGGGGGTGTACTTGTCACGTTTTGAAAGTCAGGGTTAGAGTTGTCAGAAACAAGAGGGGGTGTAAATGTATTTTTTTCCTTTTTTTTATATCAGAATGGCACCGGTCGACCGACCATGTCTCGATCGACCGTCCCCCCCCTGAATTTTGGCCATTTCATATTTTCCTATTGTTTTGCCTTGGGAACTTGGTCCGCTTGATTTTCTTCATTCCATTAGCTTACTTGGGGTATTTTAACCCTCTTTTGATGCCTTGTTTGGATCCTAAGTGTGGGATTGGATTTTACATTCTATTTGACACAAGACTTGACTTTTGATCTTCTTCAAATTGTGTCTTCTAGTCCCTTTCAACTTCATGGATCTCCTCTTGCTTTGACTTTGAACCTTGACGAACCTTCAACTTAAATAACAAACACAATTAGTACATATAATCATTTGTGTTTTGAATCATCATAAAATAGAAGATAGCCAAGGGTTGAACAATTAGGCTTACATCTCCCCCCTTTTTTGATGACATCATACAAGGGATTTTCCAATAAAATATGTTTTGAAGTAAATGATATTCCAACTTAGAACTTTAAAACATAACACCAAATTTCTTTCCTCCTTTGTCATCCACATAAAGAAGAGATGAGAGCATATCAAAATATCAAGGGGTTTTGAAATATTAATACATAAGTTTTAGGTTCGCCTTAGTCAAATAGAATTTAAAACTACAACTCCCTCTTTTTTTATTTAGAAATTCAATATAAGAGGGGGTTTTCAAAAAGAAATTGCCAAGGACTCTAGAATTTTCATTTTAAGTTCAACCTTCGGCTTAACTCATCATCTCAAAATGATTTTCAACATTCATTTTCAAATTGTAAAGATTTTTCAATTTTTAGCTCCAGCCCCTAAATCTGAGTAAAAACTCAAACAATGATTCATGTTGGAGCTTTTAGAACCCAAGTTTTATTGGGTCCATTCCTTCTAACCCATTTAGAATATTGATTTCTATGCTCACATTGAAATTTATAATGTCCATAAGATCCACAATAGTGACATCTTATGGATGGGTTAGCATGCCTTCTAGATGCAAAATATGTTCTATAGTAAGTTGTGCATCTAGATCTTTTAAGAATAATGTCTACAATTCTATCCCCATTAATAAACCTATTTAGACATATTCTCAACTTTTCATTTTCTCTTTTAAGATCTTGAATTTGGTTTAAAAAATCATTAATTTCTTCTTGATTTTCCCTGTTTGAGTATTTATTAATTTTCATGATCACTTTTTAATTCAACAATTTGATAAGAAAATTCAAGAATTAATCCCTCATTTTCTTCCTTGAGGGTTTCATTTTCTTCCTTCAAATATTCAAGTTCTTTACTAAAATCATTTTTGGAAGAAGGTTCAAACTTTTGATCTTCTTGAAAATATTATGATGAAGACCTTGTTTATGTCTTGTGATAAGTGAATCCTTTTGAATATCCTGACTATGTCTATTGGTATATTTTGATCTCAGTTACTTGTGTTTGATCATGCTGCTTGTAAAATCTCCACTGTGAACTTTTGAAATACGCGACCATGCTTCTTGTTGCATATTTCAGTTCCAGCTTCATTTTTAGTCTAGGTATGTGATTTGATCTTGTTTGGTTCGTATCTTGGGAAAATGATTCTCTGATTACTCATTCTATGCCTATTTTACTTCACATTGCTCCTTGCCTCCTATTTCGGCTTTTATAATTGTGGCCATGCTTCTCATTTCAGTTTCGGTTTCTACATGCAAATTTTGTATGTTCTATTTTGGCTCTTATCCATTTGTGGTAATATGAATCCCTGATTATTTACCTTGTGTTAAGCATATTTTGTGTGGCTCAAAATTACTTGTGTTGAACCATCAGAATGTGTAGTGTATCCCTCACTCTAAGTTTCGGCTTCACTTTGACTTTCTGTTGCAGCCTTCTGTTTCCCTACCATGCTAGACCCAGCTAGAGTAATGCTTGTTTACTATCTGAGCGTTAGCTCACTCGTAGTTTAAAATTTTCAGATATTGAAATTGGACTTGTGCAAAGATCTGGAGTGGGAGCGTACCCTCGTTTTATTTGGTCAAAGGACTAGTAATTTGCACTTGAGCGTGTATACATCTTTTAATAGTATTGATGGATATCGATGTTTTAGTTTTACATTGGCTTTACTACTCTGATATATGCCTGGATTTATTTCCGATATATGATTCTAATTACCTTACCAGATTGTGAGGGTCGCGTTGTAGGTATGAGGCACCGTCGTTTGCCCGGCCTGGATCTCGGATTTGGGTGTGTGTGTGTGTGTGTGTGTGTGTGAGAGAGAGAGAGAGAATTCATGAAAAACAAGACTGTATATTCAATCAATCGCTTGATTGTCCCATTGACATGCTCAAACTGTATTATTATTACGATTTTAAGAAATGCAAACACCAAGTTTGCTTATTCAAATACACTATTGTAGTTAATGCATGGGATCCTTGTCGGTAGTTATCTAGTTTTTGGGCCCGAACTGTGCCTGAAGAAAATCAACTACTTTCTTGTCAAGTTGGAAGGCCTTGGCGAGAACATCATCGGAGATGGGCAGGTTTGATCCGAAGACGGCATTAGCTATGGTGATCACACCTGGGTTCTGACTTGCCAGAGCGGCAATGGCCACCGCATTGGTCTGTCCAACATTGAATTGGAAGTGAATGAGACCTATTGGAAACACAAACACATCACCCTTATTGAGGACCTTTGATATGAGCCGATTTTCGCCATTTGCAAGGTTAGAGGTGACGAAACCAACGAGGAGGGTGCCCTCTTGAACTACAATCATCTCAGTGCCCCTTGGGTGTGTGTGGGGAGGGTTTAGTCCGTAGGGTGCAAAGTCTATGCGAGCCATGGAGATGCCAAGAGTGTTGAGTCCTGGTATTTGGACCACGTTCACTGCGGTCACATTGGACCCAACTCGGTTATTTGTGTTGCGTGGCATGTCAAGCCCTGGAAAGAAGAAATCGCTTGCCTGAGCGAGCATTGGGTCCTTGCAAACCACGCCATTGACTAACACTGAGAAGGAAAAACATCAAAAAAAGATCAGCCAATAAAAAAAAACATAACCCATGCACGTAGGGCCGGTGTCCACACGCAGAGTAAATGCAATAACAATATTTCTCAAGTCATCTAGCCAAACCCCACAATACCTACCAAAAATGGAATTGGGTTTGCACAAACACGTGATTATCATGATACTAATGGAAGTTAAATTGAGAAATAAAAAAAAAGCATTTGTACCTGGAGACATATTGTCAGCAACACAAAAGTCCTGTAGAGGACTGGGATCAGCGGCAAAGGTAAGAGAAGATGCCAAGGAAAGGAGTACAAGTACAAGGAGGGGAGTAGCCTTCTCCATTTTATCAATCTAAAGAGGAGTATTGGGTGCGAGTGTTTTGATGGTGTGGAAGAAGCTTAGAATGGGTGCATATTTATAGGCAGAGAGAGAGAGAGAGAGAAACAGATGCATGGCTTAAGTGTCATGTGATTTCATGGAAATGGTCTTGTTACAACTTAATCAATATATGGTTTAACAACTACGCTATCTAATCTATTTTTTTCATCCAAGTAGATCTTTCCCCGCAAAGAATAGAAGCAGTCGTCAGACTCTTTTTTCTGTGAAAGTTGAAACAATCTTTTCGTACCTAAATTATAATGTAACTTATCTGAGTTGAAAAATGCCTGCCCTTTTTTTAAATGCTTAGATCTAAATTAATAAGTGGGGCTTGCCCCACCACCCAACTGGTCATGAGTACAGACAAAGAAAAATAAGAAACAACATATTATGGAGGAAGAAAATCAAAGATCCAATTTACTCCATCTCTCGCGAAACGGTCCGCTACCCTATTAGCCGAGCGAAGGACATGCTGAAATCAAACTGGGTGATCTCCCACATGGTCTCGAACAATGCCTACCCTATTTATACCTACCCATTTGATTGCTAATTTGCAGACCTTTTTTTAAGGTTGGCCAATACCACTCTAATTAGGAAATTGATTTTTCCCGACCCCTTTTCAGCATTACCACCTCCTCTTGTTTATCTTTTCGTAAGAATGGCTATATTTCCACCTTTTGTTTGCCTTTCCCTGAAAATAGTCATTTCCAAGAAAGCACAAACAAAAGGATGGATATGCGGAGGAATGGGGTAGAAAATAAAATTTCACTTGTAATTATAAAAAAACTTACAGCATCTATAAAAAATTTTATTTTCGTTACTTCGCTATTAAAGATTAGTTGCCAAAACTTGGTTAAATGGTAAATAAATATATTTTAAACTCCTTTGACCATTTGGATGTTTTTCAAATATGCGATTTGAGAAATAATTGGTGTCGATTTTCTGTCGTTCAAGCTGTTGATATGGTGGACCCCCACTCACATAAAAAATCCATCCATCATCTACGTTAAAACTATGATAGGATGATCCTGATCCACTGATGGCAAATTTATCAAAAAACGTCTTAATATATCATTTCCTTCGGGAAATCGTTTTGACAATTTCATGTTTTCGGATAATATTGTGATGGAATTACCATACCAATCTAATTGTTAATAGGGAAAAGTGTTTCTACACGGCCGAGTAGATACGTTATCTACTCCGTCGGCCAAAGTTACAGTGGGGCCCACATTGTTTGGGTCCTGATCGCAATAGTTAGGGTGTGCCAAAATAAAATAAAATAAAATAAAAACCATAAGATCATCCCAACCCTTCTATTTGTGGAGGTTAAATATGGAGGGCTATGAACCTCCCATTTTTAACCTCCACAAATTGAAGGGTTAGGATGATCGTTTGAAGTTGATTTTTAGGGCACACCCTATCTATCTCAGGGCCTAACAAATGAATGCTCTGGATTATCCAAGCAATGTGGGCCCACTTTGTTTCATGCGACGTAGTAGACGACGTTATCTACTTTTGACCGAGTAGAAACACTTTTCCCTTGTTAATATCTTTTACATTATAAACTATAATTCAGAAAATATATTGTCAAATTAAGAGTTCTTCTAGCAAACCGTTACTACTTTACAATATTATAAAACAAGAGTTTTAATACGGTGCCCGACGGTCAAGTCCCATGTGGGCGGTACCCCCTTGATATTTGATCCAACAGCAGCCCAGTTTTTAAGAGGAGCAAAAGAAATAAATCACAAGCAATCACAAGAAGAAAACAATATATGCAGTTCACCATAATGGGCTACATCCAACGACAAGGTAACACAGGTCCATTATTTCAAACCAAATAGCACAACGTTACCTCCACACTTGTAAAAACCACCGAAAAACCCTTCTCTCCAACCTTCTATACAATCACAAAAAACCCCCAAATCTATACACTAAGTATGAGGAGAAATCCCCTTAAAAAAACCTCCAACATTATGCTAGGGTTGCAAGGAAAAACTAATGGAAATGAAGAATGAAAGAAGAGGAACACACCCTAAGTAACCAGGAAGAAGAAACATGTTTTCGCCTCACCAGAGAAGCCCTCCTAGAGCCCAAAGAGAAAACCCCTCATTTCTTGTAGTAACCTTTTCTCCTCTCAAACCTCTCACTCTTCTCCTCCTTTTTAAAAACCTTTTTATCTCTTGCCTTTACAAAACCATATGAGAGAGGCATGGAAAACATCCCACTTAAAAGACCAAGTGAGACCCGCTCCAAAAAAACAAAAAATGAAAAAACTGGTGCTCATGCGTCACCATTTTAACAATCTCCACATTGATGCATAATCATCGGCATACCAAGTCTTCCTTCTTGAGACCGAGAGAAGATAAACTTCGATCTAACTTTTCTCCTTGAACCATCGTTACGATCATATCCACTACATTCTCCTTGGTTCACACTTTCAACAAATAGATCCTTCCATCAGACTTCCTGAATGTAGTGATATTGTACCGATATATGTTTGGTCCTTTTGTGATTAACCGAATTCATGGCCAAACAAATGATGCACATGTTATCACAAAAAAATAATCCATGGGTTTTGACTCGATGCCAATCTCACCCATCAAACCTTGAAGCCAAACTACTTTCTAGCAAGCTTCCGCTGTCTCCATGTACTCGGCCTCGATAGTGGATAAGGCAACCGTTGGTTGCAACTTTGCCATCCAACTAATAGGACCATTCCCATTAGCATAACCCATAATAGATCTTCCTTTGTCCATAAATTATTAAAAGTTAAAAAATCAAACAACTACACAAAATTTCTTTTAATTTAAAAAATCATTCGCATTTAAGATAAAGCTCATGGTACAAATAAAAATGATGAGAATTTCACATTCTGCCCTAAATTTTCTTTTGCATATGACGAAGATAATTATACAATCTGAACAGATAAGTGTAAATGCCAAGAGTAAATCTCTTATATCTTATGTGTTTATAAAAAAACTAATAAAATTTCGTAATATAAGCTATTATATCTCTCATGTCTTATGTATCTACATATGGTCTTATATATCTTATAATTAGGATTTGTAAATGGTCCAATTTTTTTAAGAAAACTCCCCAAATTTTGAAGAGATTATCATTCTGATGAATTCGCTAAGGGTGCGACTTATTCTTGTTTTTAAATAATAATCCCTACCATTCTTGATCTTTTAAAACATTCCTAAAATAGATAAGTTAATGCCGCTAATCTTTTTTTTTTTTTAAACTTACAATAATTCATTTTCATCCATTTATATGCCATAAATTTAGATTCTAAGATTGTCTCACAATGGAGATTTTTGAAACAATGGTCCATCCGCAATCGGGCCAAATATATGAACGCCTTAAACAATCAAATACGAAGGGGCATAATGTGTAAATAGGTTAATTTTAAATTAATCGTATCTACAAATAGAATATTAAGGAATTGCCTCTTTAAAAGTTAAGTAACTATATCGTGTGTGAGTGTACGTAGGGATTTGCTAGCATCCATCAACAGACCATCCGCGATGTGAGAGTTTGTCTTCATTCACGAGGTGGCTGCCCTCACATACAACAGCGCAGCCGTAAAATGGCTTCTGCGATGAATGCTAGCAAATCCCTATGTGCGTGTGCGCCAGTGTGCTAGTGCGTGCGTGCGTGTGCGTGTGTGTGCGTGTGAAGAATTAGAACCTTGTAGTCACGGCCCTTATAATTAATATTTTCCATGGCTTATTTTTATATAAACTATTAGAACCTATAAAGTATTAAAAAAAAATTCTATCACCCGAATTTCTCAAAGTTTCACCGCCCTTTATCATTACACTTTACATTTATTTCGTTTTTAACATTTAATGATTTTAATGCTGATAGAGAGAGAGAGAGAGAGAGAGAGAGAGAGAGAGACGGCCCTTACACTTGTCATTTCAAAGAGAAGGAGATGGGGCTAATGGTTGTCAATTCTATATATGATACGTTTACATAGTGGACTGCTACACATATGTCATATTTGGTTTAAACAGCGGACTACTACACATATGTCATATTCAGCA
Source organism: Tasmannia lanceolata (assembly GCF_043159265.1). Classification (NCBI taxonomy): domain Eukaryota; kingdom Viridiplantae; phylum Streptophyta; class Magnoliopsida; order Canellales; family Winteraceae; genus Tasmannia; species Tasmannia lanceolata. Next base: position 21,579 of record NW_027518932.1, on the reverse strand, counting down.
GACATTGAATTGGGGATTATAGGTATTCTACTAGCCCACGCACATCACATGGTAAGATACAACTCAATAAGAGAATTAAGGTGGGAGGTTATATTCCTTGGGACGAGGGTGTGTATATCTTCATCTTTGATCCAGGTGGACTAATTCCCGGGTGGAATTTATGTGAACTCAGGGCCGAGTTCTTTCTAAGAAGGCAAGTGTGATGCACTACATCCTTTGGTGCATCTGCTTCACCATTACTTGCAATAGTAATGTTATTATACTATTGTCCTTCCATATTTTGTTATATTTAGTAGTCATCATTATTAATCATTTGATTATTATACATGTCCTTTTTTAGTCTCTTTACCATTGGGGGTTATGTTGGTTGATGTTAGTTGTAAGGGCTGTCTATATGAAGCCAATCTCATTTCATTTCTGAGAATGACATTGATTTGAGAGAGAGAGAGAGAGAGGCTCTTCTCCTTTATTCTTTCTTTCCTTGTTAATGAATTGGAATTGTAGACTAGTGTTATAGTCCTTTTTCTCTTCATTCCATTATTTTCTTGTTGAATGCATGAAGAAGAACTGATCAAGATCAGTTTGTTATCACTGACAGATTTAAACACACTAGCATCTTCTTCCTTGAGAGATCTTTCTTAAGGCTGGCAACGGGGCGGGTCGGGGCCGGATGTTGGGGTCCCCTACCCCTTGCCCTATGCGGGGAATTTTCCCCCTCCCCTTCCCCTCCCCACTGCGGGGATCATGGGGAATCCCCCTCCCCTCCCCATGGGGAATATCTAATCCCCATCCCCGCCCCACATCCTTTGGCGACAATCACTTTACTTTGTTAAATGTTAGGTTTAAAACTAAAGATTTACTAGGGACAATCACTTCAGGCATGTTGCGGCTTGGCTGTTGCATGTGAGAGTAGCCACACAACCCACACAGGCTAAGATTTTGTCTTATTCATTTTATTAACCTGAGGACAAAGGTGGTTGCTCTCAGATTCATTTAATTGATCGATAGTCCCTAGCAGATCCCTAATTTCCAATCCCACTTGCCAAAAAGTACTGTACGTGCCACACCATAGGAAGATCCAAACCATCCATTTGATGGGCACACCATAAGAAGAGGAACACACCTTGGAAAACCAAGAAGAAGAAACTTGTTTTCGCTTTACCACAAAGCCCTCCTAAAGCCCCAAGAGGAAACCCCTCTTTTCTTGTCTAAACCTTTTCTCCTCTCAAATCTCTCACTCTTCTCCTTTTTTAAACCCTATTTATCTTTTGTCTTTAAAAAACCATATGAGAGAGGCAAGGAAAACATCCCATTTAAAAGACCAAGAGATACCGACTTCGAAAAAAGAAATAAAAAAATGGTGCTCATGCGTCACCATTTTAACAATCTCCACCTTGATGCACAATCACCAGCGTGCCAACCCTTCCTTCTTGAGACTGGGGGAAGATAAACTTCAATATAACTTCTCTCCTTGAACCATCTTTATGAGCATATCCACCACATTCTCTTTGGTTCACACCTTCAACAAATAGATCCTTCCATCTTTAATGACTTCCTAAATGTAGTGATATTGAACCGATATATATGTGGTCCTTTGTGAAAAATTGAATTCTTGGCCAAATAAATGATACTCATGTTATCACAAAATAAATCCATAGGTTTTAACTTAATGCCTCGATAGTGGATAATGCAACCGTTGGTTGCAGCTTTGACATCTAATTAATAGGACCATTCCCAAACCTAAATATATAACCCGTAGTAGATCTTTCTTTGTCCATATCATTAGCATAACTTGTATCAACAAAATCATGCAACGGATTCGAATCCTTTCCATATATCATAACATAATCAGTAGTACTTCTTAGGTAGCGAAGCACCAATTTGGCGGCCTCCGAATGTGCTTTACCTGGATTCGCCATAAACCGGATTAAAACTCCAACCGCATAAGCAATGTTCGGCCTAGTTCATATCACGATAAACATCAAGCTCCCAACAATGCTAGCATATGGGACTCGATCCATTTTCTTCATCTCCTCTTCCGATTTTGGGAATTGATCGGAACATATCTTAAAGTGAGCCGCTGATGATGGCTTTATCGGCTTAGATTTGCTTATCCCAAACCTTTCAAGCCCCTTTTTTACAAACATATTTTGTGAAAGCAACAAAGTTCCATTCTTTTTATCCTTGGAACTTTGTTGCTTTCACAAAAGATGTTTATAAAAAAGGTGCTTGAATGGTTTGGGATGAGCAAGTCTAAGCCGATAAAGACACATTAGCAGCTTACTTTAAGTTATGTTCCAATCAGTGCCCAAAATCGGAAGAGGATGTGAAGAAAATGGATCGAATCCCATATGCTACCCTTGTCGGGAGCTTGATGTTTTCCATGGTATATACTAGGCCAAAAATTACTTACGCGGTTGGAGTTTTAAGCCGGTTTATGGGGAATCTGGGTAAAGCGCATTCAGAAGCCGTCATTGTTAGGGTGTGTGCCCTAATCAAAATCCAGTTGTTGTAATGTTGCAACTATTATTTATTGTTACATGACATCTATTGGGTATTTGTTGGAGTGAATCGTGAGAATATGCCTGGCAACAATATATTATTAACTTATATGCCCAATTGTTTAAGGGTGGAGACACAATTCTCTTCCATGAATGCAACCCAAGCATGAGACTGGTCAACCCATGGAGCCTTAGGTTTTAGATGTTAGAAACCCTTAAAAGATAGATAAACCATTAACCTAATGTGCTTCTAGGCACACCTTTATCCTTAGGTAGCATCGTAGGATAGGTCATGCACATTGAGATTATGTGGTGGGGAGATATGATCTTCAGGTTCTTTGCAGACCTAGAATGTTCTTGGTTGGGGTTGAGATTGGACATCTCGTACCTGTACACAACTAGAATCGAACCTGCCTCCATATACGCATTGGGGTGGCCTATCTAGGTCACTGAGGTAGTTGATTCTAAGTAGGTGGAATGGGCGAAATGATTGGATCACACACTGAACGGATGGCTTCGTAGAATAACCTGTGGACAAGGAATTGGATAAGGTTATTCTGTCAGACAGGACCCTTGGATATGTCCTTAGACCTGAGGGATATTTTTAGTCTGTGGGCGCACCTTATGGCTTTGGTCTATCTAACAGTAGTCCCCGGTCCGGGGTTACCAGCGGGTAGTGCTGGGTCATGGGGTAAACCCGTGGGGTCAATAGTGATGCCCATCATTGAATCCTCCACCCCTCCCATAGAGGAAAATCATTTGCAATTTCGATCTCAGCTAGGCCATTAAATAATGACTGGCCAATCCGTTTGATAAATTGTTTATCAAAGTTTTTCAAAAACATTGATTGTTTCAAAAGGGAGCTGCAAATGCATTTGCGGGCCCAAGCTTGATAGATAGAAAGGTATACCATTGAGTGAGCCCATGGGGTAATTGATGTCCACCCTCCACAAGACCCAACTCGGTAAATGAAGGATTGGAGGAAGGACTACACATTGGATGTGATTTGGGTAATTTGATCTAATGGTCTTCTTCAGGGTAACGTCATGGTGGGGGTCACTTGCCTAATGCTATCGTAGTTGGACTACATTGCGTGAGATCACAGTAGGGCCCATTGTGGACCCTGTGAGAATGATCATTGGATCCCTGGGCCGATCACACTCACAACTCGCTAGACCCTTATGGATTGTTGGACAATATGGGTTTCAGATTTGATCGTATGTGTGATATGGATTGGATCCACTATATGTGATACAGGGAGGAAGAGCACCATACATAGGGTGCACACACATGTATTAAAGATGAGATACACCATATTATGGTGTGTACATGTCTTAATTAACATGTGCTTATTAAATGCTCAAATCCTATTGGATAACAGTTATGAGAGATCCCATTGGTTGATTTATTCTAATTTCCTATTGGTGGAAATTTAAAAAGGAAAAGAGAGAATTTGAGTTGGAGAAGGTTTCCTATTTCTAAAAGTCCCATTGGTTATTGGTAACATTCAATAAGAAAAAATCATTTTGAGTATCCATGTGTTTTACATGTTTAAGAAACAGAGAGTTTTAATTGAATTTAGTTTCCAAAATCAAGGGGACACATACAAGGGAACGAATTGCTAGAGGGAACTCTATAAACGGAGGGGATGGGTGGACAATTTGGATTACTTGCACAATTTGGAAACCCATATGCAAAATTCGTCCAGCCCATCTCCCCTCCCAATTTCATTTTTCTCCTTTCTTTTTCCCGCTTCTAGTTTTGTTTCTAGTTCTTTAGAAGAACTTGAAAGCCTTATTGGTTTTAGTTTGGGAGAGGATTCCAAGTTCTCTCCTATTTCTCCTTCAACCGCACGGTTTGAGAAGCCACTACTTCGACTTCCGGACCAGCTTGGGTTTCAGAAACGTCGGGTACCTAATGGGGAGTAGATCAAGCAGAGATTGGCAGTATCGGTCAACCAATTGGTAAATGTCCTTAACCATCCGAATTTCAATTCATAAACATTGATTAATCTAGCAACTAAGATCTTGGTTCAGTTGGTGGATCGAAAAGTTTTTGTTTTTAGCTCAATCTTGTTTCTGCCGTGCATATTGATTCCACTGCCGAGTTTCAGTCAAATGAGCGCTTTTCTATGTAAGAGGTACTAGTGATTATGCTATCACATATGAGAAGGATTCGAAGTCGCTGCATGGTTTTTTTTATGCAAGTTATGCTAATGTTATGGACAAAGGAAGATCTATTATGGGTAATGTATTCGAGTTTAGGAATGGTCTTATTAGTTTGATGTCAAACTTGCTACCAACGGTTGCATTATCCTGTACCGAGCCCGAATACATGGCGTGTAACGACCCGATTTTCTCAAAACCAAGCCGTTACACCTATTTGACAAATTCACCTGATTTTTTTCTTTATGAGCAGCGGAAGTATTCTCAATAATGAAATCCATTTAAAATTTTAAACTCACTCTGTTCTAAATTAAGGACCTAGCATCCCAAATAAAATTTATTACAGTCCGAAATTAAATACTTAAACTGAGTCTAAATACGACAGGTGACCCATCTGTCACTCCACCCTCTCTATTTATTTCCCATTCCCGCTTTATTTATATGTCTTCGTTTGCGAAGGCTCCCTCTTCTACTAATCCTGTGGAGGGAAATGTAGCAACGTAAGAGCAAGGAAAAAGGTTCACGACATAAAAGAAACAGTACAATAACCATAAAAATTTTCAATGATCAACATTAGAATCCATTTTAAACTATACAGTTTTTCTCAAATAAATCAAATTTGGAAATAAATCAACTTTGTATGAACTCTCATCCTCACTGTGATTCCCAAATATGTTCTCTCCCCCAATAGTCATACGGCAATTCCCAATAAGATCATGTTCGGTGGCCTTGGCCTGGCCGTCAACTATTGACCATCAAGGAACCCCCGTCCCCCTAATGAGACGTGCTCCTTTCTAGGATTTCCTTTGGGTCACCATATGGTTCCACCCGAATATGCATTATTAGCCAGGTGTCGTACGCTCTCAGCCTGGGTAACTTTTGGCTTTGCTCAAGGACGGATCGTAAGGGTCTGCCTTAGTCCTTTATTGGATCTTAAGGGTCTGCCTTAGTCCTAACTTTTGGCTTTTGCCCAAGGACGGATCATAAGGGTCTGCCTTAGTCCTTTCTTGGATCTTAAGGGTCTGCCTTAGTCCTCTCACGGATCTTAAGGGTCTGCCTTAGTCCTATCTCGGATCTTAAGGGTCTGCCTTAGTCCTCCCTCCCTTCATTTCAACCTAGAATGGCATGCAGAATTTATGCAATGTTGTTTTCCTTTGAAGATACTTTTACCTTCTAACACAATCACATATCAAATAATCATAGGAATTACACTGAATTACCGTTATGAAGTGAGTCCATATTCACTTGCCTGAATGTACGTGGAAAGGAGCGAGATAGTGTAGCTGAGAAGTACCCTTTTCAAATTCTGATGTTTCCTGTGTTCAATGTTCTTTTTATCAAATTCCTTTCTGATTCCCTGTGTCCTTTCTATCAAATTTAAGATTATGGGGCCAGTATGCACTATTCATGTGGACCCCGCATGTTACTATTCATGTGAGCCCCGCATGTTACTCATTCATGTGGGCCCTGCATGTTACTATTCGTGTGGGCCTCGCATGTTACTATTCATGTGGGCCTCGCATGTTACTATTCATGTGGGCCCTGTATGTACTATTCATGTGGGCCCTGTATGTTACTTTACGGTTACTATGCGAGCATTTCACCGTTCAAATATGATGATAAAGTTTGCATAATCGATAGCGAGTTATCGCCTCATATGCACGCTTTATCCATAGGTGGTAGAACCAACCATATCACCGTTATTTCACTGTTTAAATAAATAACTATTGACAGACTTACCTGGATAGTGGATTTCCTTTTTCCTTCTCTCTCTTTTTCCCCCTCTCTCTCTTTTACTCTTTCTTCACTCTTCTTTTCTTTTTCTTCTTCTTCTTCTTCTCTTCCTCTCTCTCCTTTTCTTCTTCTTCTCTTCCTCTCTCTTTCTCTTTTCTTTTTCTTCTTCTTCTCTTCCTCTATTTATAGGCATTTTTGTGCATAGTAAAGGCTATTATTTAATTATTTATGAATAGTAGAAGGCTGCTGCGTGAATAGTAAAGACTATTTAATAATAATTAAGTATATTTAATTATTTTCAATAGTACCTTAAATAGTAAAATAATACTATTTAATTATTATTTAATTATTATTTAAATTTATTTTCGTTGTTGGTGGGCTTGACTCGTAACGGCGTGCTTGACTGGTGTTGGGTCCCGCTTGTGTTGGGTCCCGCTTGTGTGGGGCCTGCTGATGTGGGACCTACTTGTGTGGGGCCCGCTGATGTGGGGCCCGCTGATGTGGGACCTACTGATGTGGGGCCCGCTGATGTGGGACCCGCTGATGTGAATAGTACTTGGTGGGTCCTACTATGAATAGTAGTTTTGAATAGTATTCTGAATAGTAATTCTGCATAGTATTTCTGCATAGTAATCTTGCATAGTGACTATATATATATATATTTTTACCGGTTATTACATTCTACCCCCCTTAATGAAAATTTCGTCCCCGAAATTTACTATTCGCATAGTAATCTGAGCTGAATATGGGATTTTCTTGATCTCTGAAGGTTCACTCTCGGAGTCACTATCTTCTATTATGATGACCTCAAGTTCCTGCCTTCCTGCCTTTTTATCCTGAGTGACTCCTGAACAGATGTCTCAAAGATTTGCCTCCTACCATCTCATATCTAACTTTTCGCAGGCTTACTTTTAGTTATACGAATAATAAAATTGTAAGGAGAATAGTAATTAAAATCCTGACCTTCAGTTATCGCAGTAGATGTCTTAGCACTGTCGTTAACGAGTGCAAAGAAACGATTTCCTGACCCTCCTTGCGCTTTCTCATCTTGACTCAGAGGGCGATATTGGTTTCTCTTCTCTTGATTTTGCGGCTGGTTCTGATTACCCCTCCACTGATTCTGATTACCCCTCCACTGGTTCTGCTGAGGGGCAGACTGTCTCAGAGTTTGAGGCTGATGTTGGGATGCCTACAATTAATTTACATTTCCAGGGTGTGTTGGAAGATTTTAACTCGAATATCTTAACGATCTATGTTGGTGTGTGTTTTCCTTTAAGTTTGTTCCGAGGTAATAGGAAGATGTCATAACTTTTAATTATTAGGTCTTCGTATCCCATCTTAAGACGTACCCAAGACTCGTTCACCAGGTTCCTCACAGCCTAAACCTGGCGCAGCTTTGATACCATAACTGTAACGACCCGATTTTCTCAAAACCAAGCCGTTACACCTATTTGACAAATTCACCTGATTTTTTTCTTTATGAGCAGCGGAAGTATTCTCAATAATGAAATCCATTTAAAATTTTAAACTAACTCTGTTCTAAATTAAGGACCTAGCATCCCAAATAAAATTTATTACAGTCCGAAATTAAATACTTAAACTGAGTCTAAATACGACAGGTGACCCATCTGTCACTCCACCCTCTCTATTTATTTCCCATTCCCGCTTTATTTATATGTCTTCGTTTGCGAAGGCTCCCTCTTCTACTAATCCTGTGGAGGGAAATGTAGCAACGTAAGAGCAAGGAAAAAGGTTCACGACATAAAAGAAACAGTACAATAACCATAAAAATTTTCAATGATCAACATTAGAATCCATTTTAAACTATACAGTTTTTCTCAAATAAATCAAATTTGGAAATAAATCAACTTTGTATGAACTCTCATCCTCACTGTGATTCCCAAATATGTTCTCTCCCCCAATAGTCATACGGCAATTCCCAATAAGATCATGTTCGGTGGCCTTGGCCTGGCCGTCAACTATTGACCATCAAGGAACCCCCGTCCCCCTAATGAGACGTGCTCCTTTCTAGGATTTCCTTTGGGTCACCATATGGTTCCACCCGAATATGCATTATTAGCCAGGTGTCGTACGCTCTCAGCCTGGGTAACTTTTGGCTTTGCTCAAGGACGGATCGTAAGGGTCTGCCTTAGTCCTTTATTGGATCTTAAGGGTCTGCCTTAGTCCTAACTTTTGGCTTTTGCCCAAGGACGGATCATAAGGGTCTGCCTTAGTCCTTTCTTGGATCTTAAGGGTCTGCCTTAGTCCTCTCACGGATCTTAAGGGTCTGCCTTAGTCCTATCTCGGATCTTAAGGGTCTGCCTTAGTCCTCCCTCCCTTCATTTCAACCTAGAATGGCATGCAGAATTTATGCAATGTTGTTTTCTGGAATATGCAAATTTTGCTTTCTGAAATGAAAGTTTAAAGCAATATGGTATTGAAGATGCTTTTTCCTTTGAAGATACTTTTACCTTCTAACACAATCACATATCAAATAATCATAGGAATTACACTGAATTACCGTTATGAAGTGAGTCCATATTCACTTGCCTGAATGTACGTGGAAAGGAGCGAGATAGTGTAGCTGAGAAGTACCCTTTTCAAATTCTGATGTTTCCTGTGTTCAATGTTCTTTCTATCAAATTCCTTTCTGATTCCCTGTGTCCTTTCTATCAAATTTAAGATTATGGGGCCAGTATGCACTATTCATGTGGACCCCGCATGTTACTATTCATGTGGGTCCCGCATGTTACTCATTCATGTGGGCCCTGCATGTTACTATTCGTGTGGGCCCCGCATGTTACTATTCATGTGGGCCCCGCATGTTACTATTCATGTGGGCCCTGTATGTACTATTCATGTGGGCCCTGTATGTTACTTTACGGTTACTATGCGAGCATTTCACCGTTCAAATATGATGATAAAGTTTGCATAATCGATAACGAGTTATCGCCTCATATGCACGCTTTATCCATAGGTGGTAGAACCAACCATATCACCGTTATTTCACTGTTTAAATAAATAACTATTGACAGACTTACCTGGATAGTGGATTTCCTTTTTCCTTCTCTCTCTTTTTCCCCCTCTCTCTCTTTTACTCTTTCTTCACTCTTCTTTTCTTTTTCTTCTTCTTCTTCTTCTCTTCCTCTCTCTCCTTTTCTTCTTCTTCTCTTCCTCTCTCTTTCTCTTTTCTTTTTCTTCTTCTTCTCTTCCTCTATTTATAGGCATTTTTGTGCATAGTAAAGGCTATTATTTAATTATTTATGAATAGTAGAAGGCTGCTGCGTGAATAGTAAAGACTATTTAATAATAATTAAGTATATTTAATTATTTTCAATAGTACCTTAAATAGTAAAATAATACTATTTAATTATTATTTAATTATTATTTAAATTTATTTTCGTTGTTGGTGGGCTTGACTCGTAACGGCGTGCTTGACTGGTGTTGGGTCCCGCTTGTGTTGGGTCCCGCTTGTGTGGGGCCTGCTGATGTGGGACCTACTTGTGTGGGGCCCGCTGATGTGGGGCCCGCTGATGTGGGACCTACTGATGTGGGCCCCGCTGATGTGGGACCCGCTGATGTGAATAGTACTTGGTGGGTCCTACTATGAATAGTAGTTTTGAATAGTATTCTGAATAGTAATTCTGCATAGTATTTCTGCATAGTAATCTTGCATAGTGACTATATATATATATATTTTTACCGGTTATTACATGGCGGCAATGGAATCTTGCAAGGAATCTGAAAATAAATATGTGTAGGCCTAGGTGATTGCAACCCAAAGGGGAAGCGAATTAGATTTATAAAATTGTGCCCTTTTAAAGGATTGATTAAGAAATTAAATCAAAGAAAATTTTAACAATAAACACAAAGAACTTAAAATCAATGCACAAGTAAAGTAAAGGAGATAAGGGAAGGAGTACAATGAGATTTAATAGGGGTTCGGTTTAAAACCCCAGACCTACATCTCCACCACAACTGTTGATGGTCACTAAAATCTGTTCTTAACGGTGAAGATCAAACCAATACAACGAGGTTGCTCTGCGCCTCAACACTTGTCGACGGAGACGGATCTATGTCTCCCAACACTCACCTTCGGAGAAGGCTCTGCATCTCTGATTACTTGCCAAATATAAGATTAAAAGAATGAAGGAATGCATTGTTCAAAGGCAATTACACAAGATGCTCTCATAAAGATATACAATTTTAAGCCTTGAATCCAATCCCTCATAAGATTTCTCGAAGAGAGGCACAAGGAGTGACTTTTCACTCAAGAGATGCTTTAAGTGTATATTAGAGCTTGTTGATTTTGTCTAAGTGGTTTGAGAACCCTTTTATAGCCAAAAACCCAAAAACTAGCCATTTGGGACACCCCCAACGGCTCTGTAATGGATAGTTTAAACTAGCCGTTAGGCTATTTAAAATACTTGCGAAGTCACTCACGGTGGACCGCCAGAGGCTCTCTCATGTTTTTTAAGGGAAAAATACAGACACACCCCCTTTAGTTTCTAACACATTCAATTCTAACCCTGACTTTCAAAACGTGACAAGTACACCCCCTGAAGTTGTTTTAACGTGACGGAGTAGATGGCGAGGTAGAAATGACCAAAATGCCCTCGTCTTCCCCAACTGAAAATTAAGGTTTTCAGACTTAAAAACTGAAATTAGGGTTACTTAAAAACTGAAATTAGGGTTTGATTCAAACCCTTGTTTATTTATCAACATAAACCCTTGATTTAGGAGTTTTATTTATCTTCATTCGCACCATTATCATGAATTGCACATAAACCCTAATATTTTAGGGCTTTTTTTGTTTTATTTTTTTTCTTGAAATGTGGCTTTGATGTAGCCATGGGTGGGGTTTCATTGTTTGTGGTGGAGGTGACGGCGGTGGCCGGAGGTGTCGGCGGTGGCCGAAGGTGGCGACGGCAGCAGTGGAAAATGGCGTAACCCTAATCCCTCTGCAAATGAGGGTGTTTCTGGCGTCAAAATATTAACCATGGTTAGTTTTAGTCTTTCTATCAGGTTAAACCGACGGACAGTTGAAGGAGGGGGTGTACTTGTCACAAATTGAAACCTCAGGGGGTGTACTTGTCACGTTTTGAAAGTCAGGGTTAGAGTTGTCAGAAACAAGAGGGGGTGTAAATGTATTTTTTTCCTTTTTTTTATATCAGAATGGCACCGGTCGACCGACCATGTCTCGATCGACCGTCCCCCCCCCTGAATTTTGGCCATTTCATATTTTCCTATTGTTTTGCCTTGGGAACTTGGTCCGCTTGATTTTCTTCATTCCATTAGCTTACTTGGGGTATTTTAACCCTCTTTTGATGCCTTGTTTGGATCCTAAGTGTGGGATTGGATTTTACATTCTATTTGACACAAGACTTGACTTTTGATCTTCTTCAAATTGTGTCTTCTAGTCCCTTTCAACTTCATGGATCTCCTCTTGCTTTGACTTTGAACCTTGACGAACCTTCAACTTAAATAACAAACACAATTAGTACATATAATCATTTGTGTTTTGAATCATCATAAAATAGAAGATAGCCAAGGGTTGAACAATTAGGCTTACATCTCCCCCCTTTTTTGATGACATCATACAAGGGATTTTCCAATAAAATATGTTTTGAAGTAAATGATATTCCAACTTAGAACTTTAAAACATAACACCAAATTTCTTTCCTCCTTTGTCATCCACATAAAGAAGAGATGAGAGCATATCAAAATATCAAGGGGTTTTGAAATATTAATACATAAGTTTTAGGTTCGCCTTAGTCAAATAGAATTTAAAACTACAACTCCCTCTTTTTTTATTTAGAAATTCAATATAAGAGGGGGTTTTCAAAAAGAAATTGCCAAGGACTCAAGAATTTTCATTTTAAGTTCAACCTTCGGCTTAACTCATCATCTCAAAATGATTTTCAACATTCATTTTCAAATTGTAAAGATTTTTCAATTTTTAGCTCCAGCCCCTAAATCTGAGTAAAAACTCAAACAATGATTCATGTTGGAGCTTTTAGAACCCAAGTTTTATTGGGTCCATTCCTTCTAACCCATTTAGAATATTGATTTCTATGCTCACATTGAAATTTATAATGTCCATAAGATCCACAATAGTGACATCTTATGGATGGGTTAGCATGCCTTCTAGATGCAAAATATGTTCTATAGTAAGTTGTGCATCTAGATCTTTAAGAATAATGTCTACAATTCTATCCCCATTAATAAACCTATTTAGACATATTCTCAACTTTTCATTTTCTCTTTTAGGATCTTGAATTTGGTTTAAAAATCATTAATTTCTTCTTGATTTTCCCTGTTTGAGTATTTATTAATTTTCATGATCACTTTTTAATTCAACAATTTGATAAGAAAATTCAAGAATTAATCCCTCATTTTCTTCCTTGAGGGTTTCATTTTCTTTCTTCAAATATTCAAGTTCTTTACTAAAATCATTTTTGGAAGAAGGTTCAAACTTTTGATCTTCTTCAAAATATTATGATGAAGACCTTGTTTATGTCTTGTGATAAGTGAATCCTTTTGAATATCCTGACTATGTCTATTGGTATATTTTGATCTCAGTTACTTGTGTTTGATCATGCTGCTTGTAAAATCTCCACTGTGAACTTTTGAAATACGCGACCATGCTTCTTGTTGCATATTTCAGTTCCAGCTTCATTTTTAGTCTAGGTATGTGATTTGATCTTGTTTGGTTCGTATCTTGGGAAAATGATTCTCTGATTACTCATTCTATGCCTATTTTACTTCACATTGCTCCTTGCCTCCTATTTCGGCTTTTATAATTGTGGCCATGCTTCTCATTTCAGTTTCGGTTTCTACATGCAAATTTTGTATGTTCTATTTTGGCTCTTATCCATTTGTGGTAATATGAATCCCTGATTATTTACCTTGTGTTAAGCATATTTTGTGTGGCTCAAAATTACTTGTGTTGAACCATCAGAATGTGTAGTGTATCCCTCACTCTAAGTTTCGGCTTCACTTTGACTTTCTGTTGCAGCCTTCTGTTTCCCTACCATGCTAGACCCAGCTAGAGTAATGCTTGTTTACTATCTGAGCGTTAGCTCACTCGTAGTTTAAAATTTTCAGATATTGAAATTGGACTTGTGCAAAGATCTGGAGTGGGAGCGTACCCTCGTTTTATTTGGTCAAAGGACTAGTAATTTGCACTTGAGCGTGTATACATCTTTTAATAGTATTGATGGATATCGATGTTTTAGTTTTACATTGGCTTTACTACTCTGATATATGCCTGGATTTATTTCCGATATATGATTCTAATTACCTTACCAGATTGTGAGGGTCGCGTTGTAGGTATGAGGCACCGTCGTTTGCCCGGCCTGGATCTCGGATTTGGGTGTGTGTGTGTGTGTGTGTGTGAGAGAGAGAGAGAGAGAGAGAGAGAGAGAGAGAGAGAGAGAGAATTCATGAAAAACAAGACTGTATATTCAATCAATCGCTTGATTGTCCCATTGACATGCTCAAACTGTATTATTATTACGATTTTAAGAAATGCAAACACCAAGTTTGCTTATTCAAATACACTATTGTAGTTAATGCATGGGATCCTTGTCGGTAGTTATCTAGTTTTTGGGCCCGAACTGTGCCTGAAGAAAATCAACTACTTTCTTGTCAAGTTGGAAGGCCTTGGCGAGAACATCATCGGAGATGGGCAGGTTTGATCCGAAGACGGCATTAGCTATGGTGATCACACCTGGGTTCTGACTTGCCAGAGCGGCAATGGCCACCGCATTGGTCTGTCCAACATTGAATTGGAAGTGAATGAGACCTATTGGAAACACAAACACATCACCCTTATTGAGGACCTTTGATATGAGCCGATTTTCGCCATTTGCAAGGTTAGAGGTGACGAAACCAACGAGGAGGGTGCCCTCTTGAACTACAATCATCTCAGTGCCCCTTGGGTGTGTGTGGGGAGGGTTTAGTCCGTAGGGTGCAAAGTCTATGCGAGCCATGGAGATGCCAAGAGTGTTGAGTCCTGGTATTTGGACCACGTTCACTGCGGTCACATTGGACCCAACTCGGTTATTTGTGTTGCGTGGCATGTCAAGCCCTGGGAAGAAGAAATCGCTTGCTTGAGCGAGCATTGGGTCCTTGCAAACCACGCCATTGACTAACACTGAGAAGGAAAAACATCAAAAAAAGATCAGCCAATAAAAAAAAACATAACCCATGCACGTAGGGCCGGTGTCCACACGCAGAGTAAATGCAATAACAATATTTCTCAAGTCATCTAGCCAAACCCCACAATACCTACCAAAAATGGAATTGAGTTTGCACAAACACGTGATTATCATGATACTAATGGAAGTTAAATTGAGAAATAAAAAAAAAGCATTTGTACCTGGAGACATATTGTCAGCAACACAAAAGTCCTGTAGAGGACTGGGATCAGCGGCAAAGGTAAGAGAAGATGCCAAGGAAAGGAGTACAAGTACAAGGAGGGGAGTAGCCTTCTCCATTTTATCAATCTAAAGAAGAGTATTGGGTGCAAGTGTTTTGACGGTGTGGAAGAAACTTAGAAAGGGTGCATATTTATAGCAGAGAGAGAGAGAGAGATAGATAGAGAGATGCATGGCTTAGGGGTCATGTGATTTCATGGAAATGGTCTTGTTACTACCAAATCAATACACGATTTAACAACTACGCTATCTAATCTAATTTTTTATCCAAGTAGATCTTTTCCAGCAAAGAATAGAAGCAGTCGTCGGACTTGTTTTTGTGTGTAAATTTTGTTTTTAATATTTTGAAATGGTAAGATCTAAATTAATAAGTGGAGCGAGCCCCACGACCGAGCTGGTCGTAAGTATACAAAGAAAAATAAAAAACGACATATTATGCAGGAAGAAAACCAAAGATCCAATTCACTCCATCTCTCGCAAAACCGTCCGCTACACTATTAGCCGAGGGATGGACATGCTGAAATCAAACTGGGTGATCTCCCACACGGCCTCAAACAATGCCTACCCTATTTATACCATGTATATATTCCCAAAATACTTACCCATTTCATTGCTAATCTGCAGACCTTTTTTTAAGGTTGGCCAATACCACTCTAATTAGGAAATTGATTTTTCCCGACCCCTCTTCAGCATTTCCTTCTCCTTTTGTTAATCTTTTCTTAAGAATGGCTACATTTCCACCTTTTGTTTGCCTTTCTCTGAAAATAGTCATTTCCAAGAAAGCACAAACAAAAGGATGGATATGCTGAGGAATGAGGTAGAAATTAAAATTTCACTTGTAATTGTTAAAAAAAACTTATGGCATCTCTAAAAATTTTTATTTTAGTTACTTCGTTATTAAAGATTCTTTGCGAAATCTTAGTTAGATTGTAAATAAAATAATAAACATATTTTAAACTCCTTTTACCATTTGGTTGTTTTTCAAATATGCAATTTGAGAAAAAAAAATGGCGTCGATTTTCTATCGTTGAAGCTGTTGATCTGGTGGACCCCCACTCACACCGAAAGGCCATCCATCATCTACGCTAAAACTATGGTAGGATGATCCTAACCCACTGATGGCAAATTTTTCAAAAAACGTCTTAAAGAATTTAAAAACGATTTTTTCAATAACTTAATATCATAAATTTTGGGGGCAACTAAGACGCCCTTATCTATATATTTGTACCAATATGGCTCCAATAGTATATCTACTACTACCTAATACATCTTTTTTCCCAACTGGACTTTCATTAGGTTGGATAATTTAATTAAGGGAAAATTACAGATACACCCCCTCAAATATGGTAAAATTCCACTTCTAACCCCGTGGTATCAAAGGTACCAAAGACACCCCCTTAGTTTTCAATAATGCTTGTTATATGACGGGGTGTACAGGAACGAATAAATTGTTAGGGGGTGTCTTTGATGGATTTTGAACTATAGGGTGAAAAGTAGGGGATCTACTTAAAAATGTCAGAAAGTTGAGGGGTTGCCTTTGGTACCTTCGATACCACGGGGTTAGAAGTGGAATTTCGCCCTAGTTGAGGGGATGTATCCTGTATTTTTCCCTTTAATTAATGCCCTATTTATCTTGAAAAGGGCACCACTTATTGAGCGGGAAAGGCATACTCTATATGTAGCTAATCCAAGGGGTTTATTCCATATATAAATTAGAGAAATGATAATGGGAATGGCTGCCTTGCAAAAACCAGCTAAAGGTCGCTCCACATTGGTCCATCCCAACAAAAATCATTTGAAAGAGCACAGAAAAATATGAAAATGGCACGGACAGATATTAAATTAATGGAAAAAGAAATCCACCTTGATCAGAAGTCCCAATAGGAGCGCCCATGCAGATGGTTTTTTGCAAGGGCACCATTCATTTTAGCATTTTCGTCTTGAAATTATATATGAAAGGAGGCCAATCCAAAGAATTGCTTATCCAAGGATGTGTATCCTCCAACGACAGAGAACAATGCAGTTCCATGCCACGTCCAGTTTTATACATTTTCAAAGTTTCTGTTCCCACTAATTATTGATTTGTTGAGCTGAGTATACGTCATTTCACTAAACTAGGTGACGAGGTAGTTGTGAACTTGTGATGTGGAAAACCCCCTTGCGAGATTGTTAGATGAAGTAATTAAAAACTTGTGGGGCCCACCTAATTCAAGTCCATCGTATAGTCATCTAGAAAGCATACAAAACTCCTTTTGCATGTTAATTTATTTTTAGGGCGCTGATATTTTCGCCCTTGACGGCCCCCTTGGAGGCTAGTTTCCCTCTTGACAGCCCACTAACTATAAAGTACGATTCCCATCTACTTTTTACCGACGAAGCAGTCATTTCCTTTTTCTCTCCCCTTCCAGGATAAAATCACCCCACTCTACTCTACAGCTGTACAACACTACATCAAGCAAGGTGTAAGCCCAATGGTTTTTACCTTGGCATTCCCATCTTGTTTTGATGATTCCAACACACAAGTGATCATTTATCACTAATGTGTTTGTTTATCTAAGTTGTAGATCATGAAAAATTAAGATCAAGGATGCTTGGATTAAAGGCCAAGAAGCCCACATTGGACCACTAATTGGAATGCCAAAGTCATCAAGCAAGAAGTCATGAAGACTTGAAGACATGAAGAAATTCATATTGAAGACCATTTTTTGTCTTTTAGAATGTAATTGATCCAAACCTAGATTAAGGTTTTTAGAGGCATAATTAAGTTAATCTCACACACCCTAAATAAACAAGTGATTGTATTTGTGTGTTCCAACACCTTGGAACCCTCATAGCAATCCCATCTTGGTTGAGAATTGGAAGCCCAAACAGAATTGAAAATCTGCTCTGCATAGGCTTCTCGGAACTCCGAGAATTATTCTCGGAACTCCGAGAATTATTCTCGGAACTCCGAGAAATGGTTCAGTAGACTATTTTCCAACTTCTGTGTGTATTCTCGGAACTCCGAGATTTTTTCTCGGAACTCCGAGAATTTGCTCGGAACTCCGAGAAATATTCTCGGAACTCCGAGAACACTACAACGGTCGGATTTTGAGCCGTTGGGAATTTTCCAGAAATTACCGTAATGCCACTGAACGGTCATATTTTGTTTTTCCTATAAATATGTGTGTTCTAAACATTCAATATATGAAATCCTAACACTCTAAAACTTCATTTGAATATCCAAGAGTGAATCAAACTTCAATTGTGCCTCTCATCACCATCTTTAGGATTTGGATCATAGGCTCAAATTTGTACATCCATTTTGTAACCCTTGTGAGGGATTTTTCATTTCTTTCTTTCAAACCTTCGAGTGTTGTATTCGGGCGAGTATTCGGAGAAGCGAAGCCCATTCTCCGTGGTGAGGATAGCCACCTAGGTTAAAGCTATTGGGGTGAGGATAGCCACCAAAGTTAAAGCTATTGTAATTGGCATTCGATCTTCGCCAAGGTTAAGAAGATCAAATAGTGAAGCCATCAACGGGTTTGGTTGGTGGAGTGGAGTAGGCCTCGGATTTGAGGACCGAACCACTTTAAATCTCGGGTGCACTCTTTCTATCTCTTTGCTCTTTTATTTGCATTGCACCATTAGATTTAACTTGAATATTGATTCTTGATCTCTTAATCTTAAAATCGGTTTAAAGGTTTTAAATTGGTAGATTCTATTTCTTAAACAACCATATTCTCCCTCCTCATTGTGTTGCCAATCCAGTATAACTTGGGACCCCCCTACATCCCCCCTACATCGGATTTTCACAAGGTAGGCCCCACCATAGGATGATCCAAACCATCCATTTGATGGCCCACAACATAAATAGGTTGCACCCCAAAATATTATAGATCGGAGGTTTGAGATCATCCCGTGGAAATGATTTTGGGGGAACAACCTATTTACGTTGCGGTCCATCAAATGAACGGCTTGGATCCTCCTATTGTGTGGACCGTACAGTTCATTTTGAAAAATATAAGTGGGGCCTACAATTAGGGGTGAGCATTATTCGGTTAAAACAGAATACCCGAACCGAATTGGTCGGTTCGGTTCGGTTTTGGTTTTTTTTTTTTGGAAATTCGGTTTCGGTTTTCTAAAAAAAAAAATCGGTTAACCGAATAACCAAAATTATGGATGAAAACCATTTTTTTTCCAAAAAAAAGTGCTATATGTGCACTCCGTAGGATGATTAAAACCGTCCATTTGATTGATCCCAACTTAATTAGGTTGTGCTCAAAAAATCATTCTGATCGGATGATCCTAGCCCTCCGATCCAAACCGAGATTTTAATTTTTCCCCTCTATTTCTCCTACAATTCGGTTATTCGGTTATAACTGAATAACCGAATTTTTATTCGGTTCGGTTTCGGTTACCGAAATTTGGTAACTGAAATTATTTCGGTTACCAAATTTCGGTCTATTCGGTTCGGTTAAAACCGAATAACCACCCCTACCTACAATTGGGCCTTAATGTTACTGTAAGACCTGAACCATAGGATGATCCAAACCATCTATTCGATGGCCCACAACTTAAATAGGTTTCACTCCAGAATATCATTTTCAAAATATCATTTTCAAAGGATGATCGCAACCCTCAAATCTATAGAGGTTTCTCTTTAGATCAGAGCTTTGGAAATAATATTTCGCGGTGCAACCTATTTACGTTGTGGGCCATCGAATGGATGGTTTGGATCATCCTATGGTGGGACCTACCTTCCTCACAAATTAAAACAAATTAATTATTGGGCCCACCAACAGTTCATGCACGTTGGAGACAGAGAGAGACACCGGATTGGAGTAGTGTTGTATCGGTTAAAAGTAGATAGGAAACATGCTTTATGGATTGGCCGCAAGATACAAAGTCAAAGTCTTATTGAAAGGCTATTTCGTGTGTGTTAAATACATTCAGCAATATAATAAGGTTCTTTTGTGTTCTGTTCTCTTCTGTGTTTCTGTATTACTTGTTCTTTAAATTCTACATAGTGGTATCAGAGCAGAAAGGCTGGGGACAATTTCGAAAGAAGACCAGCACGGGTTCGGTAAGTTGGCAATATGGCAGGCAATACCAATTCTTCAAGTTTTCAGCAAAACGTTCGTTTGTTTAAAGGTGCTAATTTTCAGTTTTGGTCTACTATGATGAAGACATCGTTTATGTCACGTGATATATGAATCCTTTTGAATATCGCGACTTTGTTCATTCGTATATTTTGATCTTAGTTACTTGTGTTTGATCATGCTTGTAAATCTCCACTGTGAACTTTTGAAATACGCAACCATGCTTCTCGTTGCATGTTTCAGTTTCAGCTACATTTTTAGTCTCGGGATGTGATTTGATCCTGTTTGGTTCGTATCTTGGCAAAATGATTCTCTGATTACTCATTCTATGCCTATTTTACTTCACATTGGTCCTTGCCTCCTATTTCGGTTCTTATTATTGTGGCCATGCTTCACATTTCAGTTTCGGTTTCTACATGTAAATTTTGTATGTTCTATTTTGGCTCTTATCGATTTGTGGTAATATGAATCCTTGATTATTTACCTTGTCTTAAGTATACTTTGTGTGGTTCCAAATCACTTGTGATGAACCCTATGTGAATTTCTTTGTGATGAACTATAAAAGATAACCATCAGAATGTGTAGTGTATCCCTCGCTTTAAGTTTGGGCTTCACTTTGACTTTCTGTTTCCCATCAGTGGGTTAGGATCATCCTGTTGCAGACTTCATGATCGGTGTGTGTGTGTGTGAGAGAGAGAGAGAGAGAGAGACGAATTCATGAAAAACAAGATTGTATAGTCAATCAATCCCTTGATTTCCCCAGTGACATACTCAGACTGTATTATTATTACTATTTTAAGAAATGCAAACATCAAGTTTGCATATTCCAATACACTATGGTAGTTAATGCATGGGATCCTTGTCGGTAGTCATCTAGTTTTTGGGCCCGAACTGTGCCTGAAGAAAATCAACTACTTTCTTGTCAAGTTGGAAGGCCTTGGCGAGAACATCATCGGAGATGGGCAGGTTTGATCCGAAGACGGCATTAGCTATGGTGATCACACCTGGGTTCTGACTTGCCAGAGCGGCAATGGCCACCGCATTGGTCTGTCCAACATTGAATTGGAAGTGAATGAGACCTATTGGAAACACAAACACATCACCCTTATTGAGGACCTTTGATATGAGCCGATTTTCGCCATTTTCAAGGTTAGAGGTGACGAAACCAACGAGGAGGGTGCCCTCTTGAACTACAATCATCTCAGTGCCCCTTGGGTGTGTGTGGGGAGGGTTTAGTCCGTAGGGTGCAAAGTCTATGCGAGCCATGGAGATGCCAAGAGTGTTGAGTCCTGGTATTTGGACCACGTTCACTGCGGTCACATTGGACCCAACTCGGTTATTTGTGTTGCGTGGCATGTCAAGCCCTGGAAAGAAGAAATCGCTTGCCTGAGCGAGCATTGGGTCCTTGCAAACCACGCCATTGACTAACACTGAGAAGGAAAAACATCAAAAAAAGATCAGCCAATAAAAAAAAATATAACCCATGCACGTAGGGCCGGTGTCCACACGCAGAGTAAATGCAATAACAATTTTTCTCAAGTCATCTAGCCAAACCCCACAATACCTGCCAAAAATGGAATTGAGTTTGCACAAACACGTGATTATCATGATACTAATGGAAGTTAAATTGAGAAATAAAAAAAAAGCATTTGTACCT